>NC_142021.1:4387329-4712329 GCF_049901735.1 Notechis scutatus | reverse complement strand
ACACACCACTTCAGACCAATGGTAATCCAACATCTTTTTCAAATCTTCCAGTGTTGGAGCATTCACAGCTTCTGGAGGGAAGTTGTTCCACCAATTAATTGTTCTCACAGTCGGGAAATTTCTCCTTAGTTCTAAGTTGCTTCTCTCCTTGATTCGTTTCCACCCATTGGTCTCAGTTGTGGTCGTAACTAGAGGACCAACTGTAAGGTGGGGCAGTAGCCCCTTCAAGGACCCTTTGAGCCTTCCTCCAGGACCCCTGACCCACTTGAAGCCATGCACAGCTGCAGTTTTGGCACGCGGACTCTCTAAAAACCCCTTCTAGTTGCTAAGATGTACTCTTCATTAACCCAGAGTCAAGGGGGCTGCCCCCTCACTCCCCTCCCATCCATCCCCCTCGATCCTCCCGTTTCACACCTCCACCTTTGCTCTCCCTCCCCGCCCCTCCCCATCTAAAACTACCTGCCAGCCCCTTTAATTGGCACCTTTCCCCTCTCCTTTCTATTAATCACCCCCCCGCCCCACACACACACCTCCCTGCATTAATGGTGTGGCGGAGATTAAAATAATGCAACACATTAAAGATGTAATTTAAAATTAATAACTCATAATTATTTATCGGCGGAGCTATGAATTTCTCTGCTCGCCAGGTACTCAGTGCCTCTCACGCTCCCCAGCCCTTCGGTGCTTGGTTCCCTCATTAGAAAGCTCCGTTCGGGCCCAGAGAGGCTCCTGTTCACTCAGCTGGCATTAATTGGGACCAACCATCACTTACAGGGGGGAAAAAAAGCCATTTATTCCAAGGGACAAATGGTGATTGTTTAATCAGAGCTCGGCCACAGCGGAGGAAGGGAAGACAAAAGGAAGGGCAGTAGGCTTTCGCTGAAGAAGGGCAAGATCTCCAGCTGGGTTGGCATGACTTCTTATGGTATGGGAAAAAATAAAATACATAGTTACCGTGTTTCCCCGAAAATAAGACCCTGTCTTATAATTTTGTTGCCACCAAAAAAGGCACAAGGTCTTATTTTGGGGGGATGTCATCCACTGACTAACCCCTGGCCTCTTCGCTGTCAAGAGGGCTTCAGAAACTTCTTCTGCTTATAGAGGGCTGTAAAGCACTGTGAAGTGGTATATAAGTCTAAGGGCTATTTCTATTTTCCTTCTTACTTTATCTTCTTTCCTTCCTTCCTTCTTTCTTGCTATGCCTCCAGGTTCAAAATTTTGGGCCTGGACAATCTAGAACTGTGCCACCTACGGTCCGATCTAAGCATAATTCACAAAATTGTCTGTTATCTGTCAACGAGTTATTCAGCCTCAATCACAATAATACACGGGCAAACAACCAATACAAACTCAAGGTAAACGGCTCCAAACTCGATGGCAGAAAATACGACTTCAGCCACAGAGTGGTCAACTCCCGGAATGCCCTGCCTGACTCCATTGTAACAGTATCAAACCCTCGCAGCTTCAACCTCAAATTGTCTACTGTGGACCTCACCCCATTTCTAAGAGGTCCTTAAAGGGGGGCATGTGCATAAGTGCACCAGGGTGCCTACTGTTCCTGTCTTACTGTCCCCATTTATCCCTTTGTTCTTGTTTATGTTCATACTTATACTTTTATTTATTTATTTTATTTTGTCAAGCGATTATAAGATAACGGGTATAAGTATAAACATAGTTATGAATACATGAAATGGATACATATAAGAAAAATAAAAAAAGAAACAAATACTTGATATCTTGCCCTGTTTGACAAGCAAACAAATACATTAATTAATTAATTAATTACTTTCCCATTTGTTGCATGGCATTGCCCTTCTCATCACAATCGGCCTGGCATTGTTCGGCTGCCAGCGAGAGAGATGCCCGGTCGCAGCCCACCATCGGTCACGTCGCAACGGTGAGTGGTTATTGACGACGTGGCTCTCGTTCTTTCCACCAGGAGGCCAAGCGCCTTTCCTAAAGAGAAGCTGATCGCTGCCTCTCGTCTCAGCCAAGGCCTCCACGGGAGTTTCTCGTGCTTTAACTAACAAGGGAACCCCGCCAATTCTGACGAATGTCAGACAAGCAATCGGGGGGGGCCCTCTTGGCTGGCCTGTCTCTGGGTTTGCCTTTTTTTGGGGTGGAAACCGGGGAGGAACGGAGCTGTCACTCAGGATCAGTGGAAATTATGCATGTCGAACTGACAGCCGGGCAGCTCTCCGACTTTCACCCTCATCAAGTGCCGACCGGCTCTGCCATGGCAGATATTTTTTTTCTTCCTTTCTTTCTCTGCCTCTCTTGGCAACCTTTCCCGTATTTAAATGGATGGAATCCATCCAGGTTTTCAGCAGCAGCAGAGGCTGAGGGGAGGCAGGTGAACAGCAGGGCGGAAGGGGGGGTGGGCGGCTTCGTTGCTGGACCTGTCCTCACTCTGGCAGATCGAGGCGAGCGTGCCAGCAACGGGGAAAGAGATGGGCTGGTGGGCACCCCTCCAAAACATGGGAACCTTATAAAGCCTACGAAACTGCTGTACACATTCCCCACCACCCCCCAAAAAAAAGGAAGCGAGATACTGTTCCATTTTGGCTGTCTCCCTTCCTTGAGGTCTTTGATGGAAGTAGAGAGGCCTTGCATGAATTTATTTCTCTTTTCTTTCTTTCTTTTTCTCTTTCTTTCTCTTTCCTCCTTCCATCACTCCCTTTCTCTCTCTCTCTCCCTTCCTTTCCTTCCTTTCTTCCTCCCTCCCTCCCTTTCTCTCTCTTCTTTCCTTCCCTCCTCCTCCCTCTTTCTTTCTTTCTCTTTCTCTTTTCCTCCCTCCATCACTCCCTTTCTCTCTCTCCCTTCCTTTCCTTCCTTTCTTCCTCCCTCTTTTCCTCCCTCCCTTTCTCTCTTCTTTCCTTCCTTCCTCCTCCTCCCCCTCCTCCCCTCTTTTTCTTTCTTTCTTTTTCTTTCTCTTTCTTTCTCTTTCCTCTCTCCATCACTTCCTTTCTCTCTCCCTTCCTTTCCTTCCTTTCTTCCTCCCTCTTTCTTTCCTCCCTCCCTTTCTCTCTCTTCTTTCCTTCCTCCTCCCTCTAACTTTCTTTCTTTCTTTCTTTTTCTTTCTTTCTTTCTTGATACCCCACCTTTATTTTTATTTTTTAATAAACAACTCAAGGAGGCAAACATATCTAATTCCTCCCTCCTCCTCCTATTTTCCCGACAACAACCTTGTGAGGGGAGTTGGGTTAAGAGGGACTGGCCCAACTGTCTTTCATGCATAAGGCAGGACTAGAACTCCCAGTCTCCTGGTGATGCCCCAAATCACCCAACTGGCTTTCATGCCTAAAGTGGGACTAGAACTCCCAGTCTCCTGGTGATTGGCCCCAAGTCATCCAGCCAGTTTTCATCCTTCAGGCAGGATTAGAACTTATGGCCTTCTGTTTCAGAGCCTGGTTCCTTGACACTAGACCAAACCGGCTCTCTTTAGCTTTGCTGTGCAAAACCTTCACACCTTATTTTTAGAAGTTGAAGAAAAGAGAGAAAGCTACAATTGAAACCTGAGTTTTTTCCTCTTAGGTTGGATGTACGAACAGATTGGGGGAGCTTTGGAACTTTGTTTTTCTATTTGACAACAGCAACAAATCTTCTCTATGCTGAGAGATAGAAGGACTCCCATAGACCCACAATGGAAGAATGGATGGGAAATTAATGGGCGTTGGCAGAGATGGGGAAATTCATTTGCTTTGATTAAAGAAAAGACTTCACCTAAGCTTCTTTTCCACTTGGAAAGCACTCTTGACTCTTTTTTTTCTTCTTCTTCTTTTTGCTGGAAACTGAAAGAAAGGAAATTTTAACCTTGAGGTTTGATGATTAGATTTGTTTGTGGCAAAAATACCTTTGTACGGTTTATTCTACTTCAAAAGGCTGTTGATGCTGTTTATCAGCGTCAAAAACATCGGGAGTTCTCCTGTTTCTGTGATTTCCTTCCCCTTTTGTTTTTTTTTTTGTCCAAATTTTGCTTTTTCCCACCTTTTAAACCTTTTTTCTTTGCTTTTTGGTATGTTATACTCTGAGATTTAACAGCATCCTTCCTTTCTTCCTCCCTCCCTCCCTCCTCCCTCCCTTCCTTCTTCATCTTCTTCTTTCTCCCTCCATTCCTACTTCCTTCCTTCCTCCCTTCCCACCTTCCTCCCTCCCTCCTCCTTCATTCCTTCATCTACTTCCTTTTCCCTCCATTCCTCCTCCTCCCTTTCTTCCTCCCTCCCTTCATCCTCCTTCCTTCCTTCTTCATCTTCTTCTTTCTCCTTTCATTCCTCCTCCTTCCTTCCTTCCTTCCTTCCTCCCTTCCCTCCCTCCCTTCCTCCTCCTTCCTTCTTCATCTTCTTCTTTCTCCCTCCATTCCTCCTTCCTTCCTTCCTTCCTCCCTTCCTCCCTTCCCATCTTCCTCCCTCCCTCCCAAATGGGGCAAAACTCACTTATTTCTCACTTAGCAACCTAAATTTGGTGCTCAATTGTGGTCACAAGTTGAGGACTCCCTGTATTAAAAATAGCAATGGGAGGAAAAACCTACAGTATACATCTCTTTTCTCTTAGCCTTAGGTTTTATTAGTGTAAACAACACAGAGACTTCCTAGCTTCGTTAAACTCAACTTGCAGAAACAGCAAAGCTAACCACTTTTTGGTTCAGGGCAAAAACAAAACAAAACCTAGAGAAAACCTTTTTTTTTTTTTTTAACAATACAAAACAAAACAAATCTCGAGGCCTTCTCCGGACTTTAAGTTGAAAGAAGAAAAGGCAGGATTGATGATTTCTGGATTTGGGGGAAATAAATAGGGCTGAAGAGATGGAGAATAGCCTGAAGGTGGGCCATAACGTGCGCGCCAGCAAAGCAGGCACGAAGCCGCGAATATTCAGTGCCAGCCGGCGCCATCAGGATCCAGCAGGAGTGTCTGCTGTTTGTTTACCTTGAAGGCATCGCTGTATAGCAGAGCTAGATGGGTGCTGTGTGTTTGTTTATACAGTGACAGAAGGCGTTCTCAGAGGGAACGGCAATTGCACACATGCGCCGAGGCACACACGCATGGAGAGAGGGAGGGAGGGAGGGAGGGAGAGAAGGGGAGGCGTGTGCTGGCTTGCACTCTCTACTTAATGCTGCGTGGCGGGAACAGTTGTGTAATTACGGGACAGGAAGATGCTCAATCCCGGGTGAGCTTCGTGGAGGGCCAAGGGTGGCTGGAACTGGGTATGTCTAGTTGAATGAAAAGAAGGACGAGGGGTGACATGATGGCTGGGTTCCAATATTTGAGGGGTTACCACAAAGAAGAGGGGGGATCAGCCTATTCTCCAAAGCACGAAGCTATTCTATTCTACTCTACTCTACTCTACTCTACTCTACTCTACTCTACTCTACTCTACTCTACTCTACTCTACTCTACTCTACTCTACTCTACTCTCATTCCATTCCATTCCATTCCATTCTATTCCATTCTATTCTCATTTCCTATTCTGTTCTACTCTACTCTCATTCCATTCTATTCTCTTTTTTTATAATAAATTTTATTAAGTTTTCAAATTTTAAAAACATAAAACTTTATACATTGTTATCAACATCAAGACATGTTTTGCATCTCCTCACATTTTTCAGTATATATATTTACTTATTCCTTTACCATTACCTCTTACTCTTGCTATAAATCAATATCTTTTATCCTTACGTATCAATCTTCTCCATGGTATATTTACGTATTCCCTCATTCTTCTCCTAATTGCCATTTTATTTTATTTTTATTTCTAAACCACTCATACCATTCCATTCTAATCCCATTTGCTATTCTATTCTACTCTATTCTACTCTATTCCTCCTCTCCTCCTACCCTACCCTACCGTGATCTGTTCTGTTCTTGTTGTCATACTTTGGAGGGAAGCTGTCTAAGATTGGGAATTTTAAGTTGTACACATCTGAAGGAGCATTGTGTAACTTGAAAAACTTTTCTTTTCTTTTCTTTTCTTTTCTTTTCTCTTCTAATTCTATTCTCCTTCCTTCTTCACTTCCTATTCTATTCTATTATTCTATTCTATTATTCTATTCTATTCTAATTCAATTATCCTTCCTTCTTCCCTTTCCTATTCTATTCTATTCTATTCTATTCTATTCTATTCTATTCTATTCTATCCTGTTCTGTTCTGTTCTGTTCTATCCTGTCCTATTCTTGTTTTCATACCTTGGGGAAAAGCTATAGGAACCCTGTCTAAGACAGGAGACTTTAAGTCGTACTCATCTGCAGGAGGGTTGTATAACTTGAAAAGTAACACTTTTAACGAGACTGGACATTGATCCAGATCTAGGGGAAAGTTAGAAGGGCTGAGCCATCCTTTTTCCTAAGTTAAATTGCTACAGATCTGATTTTCTCTCTCTGCAAACGCTGTGGTTTCTTCCCATTCTTCCAACCTGCATCCAAGAGTGCAAAAGGCCTCCTCCCAAAAGCTTTGCCTAGGGATCCTTCCAACCCCACTCCCACCCCCCCAATGCCCCCAGCCTAGCAGCATTGCCAAAGGCAAGAAAGGAAGGTTATGGGGGGGGTCCTGCCCAAAGGCCCTTAAGTCCCTGAAATGTAGGGGGTCTTTCCGACAAGACAGACCTTCTTTGTGGGGCCCGCTGGAGCACTTTCCCGATCCGAGCCAGGCAATGATTGCTCTTCCATTCAGCTAATAGGCCTGCCTGTTTCATCGCCATCCATAAGACCCCCTTGTTCCATTGGCTAGCTAACGATATGGAACCACCCCCCACCGCCTGCCAATTAGAGGGCAAGAGTTAAAACTGCATGGCACACTTCGGCTGCTGCCGAAATTGGCCTTTGTTTGATGATACCGCACTGTGTGGGAGGAAAAAACCCCGCTGAGCTTAAATCATCATCGCAGGCCTAAGCGAGGAGCGGGGGGGGGGGAGTTTGGGGGTGGTGGAAATCGCTTGCAATTTTTCAGGAAGCTTCCGTGCCACGCGGCACATTGACTGGCACATGCGTGGGGTCTCTCTGGGCCGCTCGTCCCGGGGACCACATCTTCTTGTTGTTGTTAGTTGCAAAGTCGTGTCTGACCCATCGCGACTCCATGGACCACGTTCCTCCAGGCCTTCCTGTCCTCTGCCATCTTCTGGAGTCCATTGAAGCTCATGCCAACTGCTTTTTTGTGATTCCATCCAGCCACTTCCTTCTCTGCCATCCCCTTCTTCTTCTTCTTCTTCTTTTGTGTTCAGAGTTTTGCAGCGTTAATTCTGTTCTTCTGTTATTGCTTGTTAATTAAATGGAATAATTAACGAAACGACTTCCCTCCAGAAGTGGTGGATGCTCGAACATTGAAGGTTTTTAAGAAGAGACTGAACAGCCGTTGGTCAAGAATGGTATAAGGTCTCCTGTTGAGCAGAGGGGTTGGACTAGAAGATCTCCAAGGTCCCTTCCAACTCTGTTATTCTGAACTCCGTTTTCTTCTTCAGGATCCTGTTGAATCAAACTCAAGTTGAAAAGTGGTGGGCGCTTCATCACTGGAGGTGGTCAAGAAGAGATTGGACAGCTCTTTGTCCAGAATGGTATAGGGTTTCCTGCTCAATCATGGGGTTGGACTAGAAGACCTCAAAGGTCCCTTCCAACTCTGTTATTGTATATTCTGTAATGCAGCTGGCCAATAACCAGGGTGAAGAAGCTACTTTGGGGGCATTAAGGCAGACCCAACCCTCTTGTTTCTCTGGCGGGTTCTCTATGATTTCTTTCCTGGATGTCTTTGATATATCTGGCAAGGAATAAACATGCCCGCCTGGCTAAAAACAGCTGTGAAATGACCTCCCTTCTGTTAGGCAGGGCCCACGGGGAGGAGTCGGTTTGCTGTGAAGAGGAGGGGGGGAAGAAGGGATCTTTTGCCCTCTCCCACGCGGAGGGCGATTTTGAGCTTTAAAAAAAAAAAAAATGACAGGCAGGAAAGTTTTGACTGAACTCCTGACGCTCCTCGCAGCATCCTCGCACTAGGCCGGGCAGCCTGCAAACAGAGTCACCGAAGGCTTTGGGGGTTAAAGTAGTAGGCCATTTCCCCCCAAGCTTTCTCACACCGTGGGACGGAAAAGAAATGGGGAATTATTTCCTTTCTTTTTTCTAAATATTTTTTCCTCCTTCCTTTGCTGGTACTTTGCTTGTGTGGAGGGACCATTCAAAGTTACAATGGCACTGAAAAAAGTGATTTATGACCATTTTTCACACTTGCGACTGTTGCAGCATCCCCATAGTCACGAGAGGCCAGGCGAGGAGAGGCATGCCTCGATGTGAGTGATGTTGAGTTGGCCACGCCCAGCCAATCACATGACCACCAAGCCACGCCCACCCAGTCCCATGACCACCGAGCCACGCCCACCCAGTCCCATGACCACCGAGCCACGCCCACCCAGTCCCATGACCACCGAGCCACACCCACCCCTAAGCCACACCCACAGAACCGGTTGTTAAAAATTTTGAATCCCACCCCCGCTGGAGCTCCGCTCTGAACTTGCAACCTGTTTTCTGTCTGAGTTTGCTCCACGCGGGAGAAATCTACAGCTGGTTTTGTAAAATCTTATTATGTTTATAAAGATGTGGAATGAAGCATCCGCCCTCATCTGTGTTTATTTTTCTGGCGCTGAATTATCTCTGCAAAACTCTCAATCGTTGTTTCTTAAGGAGAAACTTCCCAAACAGTTAGGACACTTTGCCTGCAGGAGTGGTGGACGCTCCATCGCTGGAAGCTTTTCAGAAGAGGCTGGACCACCATCTGTCCGAAAGGGTCCCTTCCAGCTCTATTCTGAAATCCATTGGATCTTTTCTACGTGTGTCGATGGGCGGAGAGATGGAAATCCTTCGCCATCTGTTCCCCACCAAACATCTCTTCCCCATTCTTTTCGGCAGTTTATTCAGCTACGGAAGAGCATATGGGTTGGCTGAGCAGCTCCGGGAGGGTGGGGGAGGAAGGGTGTCAAGTGGGGGGAAGAGGTTGAAAAATGACGAGAGGGTCCAGCAATGGCTGGATTTCCTCTCTCTCTTCCCAATTCGCCTATCAGGTAGAAGAGAGGAAGCGATTTCTGCTCCGCGCCACAAATATTAATTATCTACTAATTGCTCTCCAGGTAGCCATTACATCTCAGCTCGCTGACAGCTGTCTGCTCCGACTAACCCCGGGAACCTACCAGGGTTGGGGCGGGGGTGGAGAGAAAACCTGGACGTATCGAAGGGAATGCTGGAAAAATAATAATAAAAGGAAATCTTCATTCCCGGGACCACTAGAAGATCTGAATTTCAAACCCAACTAGCTGCAAAAGGGTGGAAGGAGAGAACAGGACTGAGCGATCTAAAAAAAAGCGGAAAAGATTGGTTTGTCTCTCTTTCTCAGCTCAGATCTTCTACTCAGCTCTTCTTCCTCCTTCTTGGTTTAGCAATAGCACTTGGTCTTATAGACCGCATCACAGTGCTTTACAGCCCTCTCTAAGTGGTTTTACAGAGTCGGCCTCTTGCCCCCAACAATCTGGGTCTTCGTTTTACTGACCTCGGAAGGACGGAAGGCTGAGTCAAAACCTTGAGCCATTGAGGATCAAACTGCTGGCAGTGGGCAGTGAATTAGTCTGCAATACTGCATTATAACAACTGGGAAGGAAGGAAGGAAGGAAGGAAGGAAGGAAGGAAGGAAGGAAGGAAGGAAGGAAGGAAGGAAGGAAGGAAGGAAGGAAGGAAGGAAGGAAGGAAGGAAGGAAGGAAGGTAAAGTAGAGTAAAGTAAAGTAAAGTAAAGTAAAGTAAAGTAAAGTAAAGTAAAGTAAGAATGAAAGAAGGAAAATAGCAATAGCACTTAGACTTATATATATCACTTTACAGTGCTTTCCAGCCCTCTCTAAGTGGTTTACAGAGTCAGCCTGTTGTCCCTAACAATCTGGGTCCTCATTTTACCGTCCTCAGAAGGACGGAAGCCTGAGTCAGCCTTGAGCCTGGTGAGATTCGAACTGCCAGATTGCTGGCAGCCAGCAATCAGCAGAAGTCACCTGCAGTACCGCACTCTGACCACTGTGCAAGAGGCTGACTTTGTAAACGCTTAGAGAGGGCTGTGAAAGCACTGTAAAGCGGTCTATGAGTCTTAAGAGCTATTGCTACTCTTGCTACTAACATAACACAGATTCACAATATCTGCACCCAGAGTGGCCATAACATTGGGGGAGGGGAGCAGGGGAAACCTCACTTAACAACTATCTTGCTTGGCAACTGCAGCCCCTGAGAAAATTGGAAGACATTAAGAAGCCCCTTAGGGGAAGATATTAGAAGGGAAGATATTAGAAGCCCCTTTAGATATTGGAAGACCTGTCACCCCTAGTCCTTCTTTTCGTTCAACCAGACACGCCCAATGCCTGCAACCATATTTTTTTTCACCTGGTTGCAGAGGATCTGATTTCATCCACCCTACAAAACCAGCGGTGAGGTTGCCCTTCTCCTTCCAAGCATTTCCCCTCCCCCCACAACTCAAATAGCTGGTTGCATCATCCAGACCTGGAGGCTGAAATGACGGAGATGGAAAACAAACAAACAAACAAACAAACAAACAAATAAACAAACAAATAAATAAATAAAAAGACCCATCAGTCATGTTAGCTTAATGAACAAGCAGGGTAAGGTAGGCCCCATCTTGGAATAATCTCTCGGAGAAATCATTTGAACAATTCCACATTCTGACGGGGTATCGTTTCAATTACTGCTCCGCCTCCCTTTGCTCTGGGCTCACTTGCAAGCAAGGGGGGGGCTGCCCCCTCTCCCTGAACTCCTCGAGGCTGAACATGCAAAGTGAGCAGTGCTTCCATGCATGATTTCTCTCCAGCCATTCTGGAAAAACGGGGTGTAAATCATCAATATTGCATCTGGGCCCAGCGAATTAATCATGTTCCCCCTCTCCCTTTCAAGGTGTCGTTTGGGCTGCGCATGGCTGCCCCTTATCTGTGACCTGTGGGTTTCCTGCAGTCCTTCAAATCTCTTTGGGTTGTCTTCAATCCAACAGGAAAAAAAAATTGCAAAGGCATCGTCCAAAAGGGGGTCTCGATTCTATCAGCAAGATAACTCTTCCCCCAAAGGGACGAAATTTGATGCCTGGGGAGATTCTGAGCCACCCAAGTGTCATAAATCACATTCTCCAACCGGAGCATCTTCAGGGCTGGTGTGTCATAAATCACCTTCTCCAGCTGAGGACAAGAGACCACGCCCCTCCAACTGGATCGGTAACCTGGGAGACTCCTTGGTGAGATATGCGTGGAATGTACTTCTGGGAGGAGGGGTTAATTGCCTTGCTGCTCCTCCCCCCCTCCCTATGGCAACTCAAAAGGAAGCCAGGAATGCTTTACGAGTTGACACCAAGGTCACGGATATTCCAAAGGTGCTTTTTCAAGAGGCAACTGGACTTTCTTTGTTTCACCTTGGAGATGTTTCTGAAGAATTGGGGACGCTATTTGGGTGAGAAGCGAAACATCTCCAAGAAAAAAAAAACAAAAAAACTCCAGATGCCTCTTGAACAAGCACCTTTGGGACCATCAAATTCAATACAGAAGGGGAGGCAGGACAAGAAGCAACGGATGGAAACTAATCAAGGGGAGAAGCAACTTAGAACTAAGGAGAAATTCTCTTGACATTTAGAACAATTAAATCAGTGGAACAACTTGCCTCCAGAAGTTGTAAATGCTCCAACACAGGGAGTTTTTAAGAAGAGATTGGACAACCATTTGTCTGAAATGGTCTAGGGTTTCCTGCCTAAGCAGGGGGTTGGACTAGAAGACCTCCAAGGTCCCTTCCAACTCTGTTATTCTATTCTATTTTAAGTATCTGAAGAGGAGTAATCAAGAGGGTTGCACATTCACCAGCAGCAAATCCAGTTGAAAAGAACGTAGCAGGTGTGTGTGTGATGGGAATGGAATTTAAATGGCACCGCCGATGAAAATTGTCTTCCAGAGAGTTGAGAAAGGCTTATCTTTGCTTTTGCTCTCTTTTTTCTTTTTCTTTTCTGGGAGATGATTTTAAAAAAAAAGCCCTTCACAGCAGTTCCTGGGAGAAGCTGAAGGAGTGTAGGTTGAGAAACTTCAACTGCTATTTAACACGCACTGCTAAAAACTAGATAAACATGCAGCATCACTGGGAGCTTAGCGCTTTGCAGGACTCAGTGATTCATTTAGAAGATTTGCTCCCCCTTTTGTCTCCCTACCGCCCCCCCTCTGTTTCCCCCTAATTCTACATTCCTTGGCTAAGAAAGTATTCATCACAAATTAAAGGCATATGGAAAGGAAAGGGATCAGGGAAAGAATAGAATTGGAAACACAATAACAAGGGAAGAGGGAGAGGAAAGGAAGGAATGAAGGAAAGGAGGGAGGGGGGGAAAAGGTGAGAAAGGGAGGGAGGAAGGAAGATGACAAGGGCTGGAGGGAGGAAGAAAGGTGAGAAAGGAAGGAAAGGAGGGAGGAAAGAAAGAAAGGAGAGGGGGAGGGGAGGGAGGAAGAAAGATGAGAAGAAGGAAGGAAAGGAGGGAGGGAGGAAAGAAAGAAAAAGAAAGAAAGAAGAGAAGGGGCAGGGAGGGAGAAAGAAAGGTGAGAAGAAGGGAAGGAGGAAGAAAGGTGAGAAGAAGGAAGGAAGGAAAGGAGCGAGGGAGGAAAGGAAGAAGAGAAGGGGCAGGGAGGGAGAAAGAAAGGTGGGAAGAAGGAAGGGAGGGAGGGAGGGAGGAAAGAGACAGAAAAAAAGAGAGAAGGGGCAGGGAGGAGAAAGAAAGGTGAGAAGAAGGGAGGGAGGAAGAAAGGTGAGAAGAAGGAGGAAGGAAAGGAGGGAGGGAGGAAGGAAAGAAAAAGAAGAGAAGAGAAGGGGCAGGGAGGGAGAAAGAACGGTGAGAAGAAGAAAGGAAGGAAAGGAGGGAGGGAGGGAGGAAAGAAAGAAAGAAAGAAAGAAAGAAAAAAGAAAGAAAGAAAGAAAGAAAGAAAGAAAGAAAGAAAGAAAGAAAGAAAAAAAGAGAAGGGGCAGGGAGGAGGAAGAAAGGTGAGAAGAAGGGAAGGAGGAAGAAAGGTGAGAAGAAGGGAAGGAGGAAGAAAGGTGAGAAGAAGGAAGGAAGGAAAGGGATGGAGGAAAGAAAGAAAAAGAAAGAAGAGAAGAAAGGGGCAGGGAGGGAGGAAGAAAGGTGAGAAGAAGGAAGGAAGGAAAGGAGGGATGGGGGAAAGAAAGAAAAAGAAAGAAGAGAAGAGAAGGGGCAGGGAGGGAGGAAGAAAGGTGAGAAGAAGGAAGGAAGGAAAGGAGGGATGGAGGAAAGAAAGAAAAAGAAAGAAGAGAAGAGAAGGGGCAGGGAGGGAGGGAGGAAGAAAGGTGAGAAGAAGGAAGGGAAGGAGGGAAGGAAGGAAATATTTGGTCCTAAAGTGTAATTTTCCACCACTTCAATCTCTTCCTTATCAGTTCCAAGTCTTGAAGAGATCTGACTCCAGCAGGAGCTGTCCAGGGTCCTGCTCCCATGCTTGGACTGCACTCAGGAATGAGTTATATCTAAAACAGCACGCTCCAAATTTGGCAACTTGAAGACTTGCAGACTTCAACTCCCAGAATTCCTCAGCCCCATGCTGGCTGGGCAATTCTGGGAGTTGAAGTCCACAAGCCTTAAAAGTTCTCGAGTTTGGGGATCCCCCTGGACCAAAGCAGAGTTTCTCAACCTCGTGTGGACTTCAACTGCCAGAACTCCCCAGCCAGCATGAGATATAAGATTCGTTCACAGAGCACAATAAATCTGCTTACTGAGTTAACTCGTTTTCTGGAACTGCATCCTATGTTGAATCATAAACGAATTCCGTGCTTGCTTTAAAACCTCAAGTGAGGTTAATACTAACCAAGCTTCCTTTTTTTTTCTTTTCTGAATGCATCGATTAGGTTTCTACCAGATCGGCTAAGTGTTTTGTACTCCGCAGTGCAAAGAATGAGATAAAAGTTTAAGTACATTCATGTAAGTGCTTTCTCATTCTACATTTCCCCACTTTAGAGTAATATGTCTGAATTGAACAGAAGGCTGATGGAGTTTATAACTCTTACATAGGCTTTCATTGTGGCAATTGATAAAAATCCTCTGTAACTTTGCTACTTATGTGGGTAGTGTCGTGTGGATCCCAGTAGATGCAGTCCATTTTACGATCCACTATTTTTAAAATGTATTTTCCAGTTACGATCAGCTCCTGGAGAATCACTTAGATACATTCCTGGAAAGATGTCGGCAAAATAAAGAAATGGAACTGTCTAGTTACAGCCCAAGACTTCAACCTCAGTAGGACTATATTCTAGCTTGTGTTCCCCTTTATTGACTTCATGTTTAAACCGTATCCATCTCAATTTTTTCTTACACCAGTGCTTCTGGTATAACATGTATGAATCTGTGGCTTTGAGTGCGTGTACAATAGTAACAGCAATAGTACTTAGATTTATATACCGCTTCATGGTGCTTTTACAGGGTCTCTAAGCAGGGAAGGAAGGAAGGAAGGAAAAGAGGAAGAAAGAAGGACAATGAAAGGGAAGGAAGAAGGGAGGAAAGTGAAAGGGAAGGAAAGAAATAAGGGAGGAAGGACAGTGAGAGGGAAGGAAGGAGATGGAGGGGAGAGAAAATTTAGGAATAAGATAAACAATTGAGAATTCCAAAGTAAAATGATTAGAATAGCAAAATCATGCTAATTATTTTAGCATTAGTATTATTATTTCTCCTCCTCCTCCTCCTCCTTCTCCTCCTCCTCCTCCACACTGGAAGTTTCAAGGAAGCATTTTGCTTTAACAAAAGTTCAATCGAAGCATCCTTTTGAAGTGTCTCAAGATTGGGCATCTAAGCCACAAAGAGGACCTAACTCCCCGTTTCTCTCCTAAGCAACAAAACATCATTGAAACAACTTCTTCTTTTTGGAAAGTCACAGCAGCCATCACGGGGGCTCTCCAAGACTAGCGGTGTCACCGTTGCGGTGAGAAATTCCTCCGAGAAATGAAGTCTGGCACATATGGAGCTGTGACATGCTCACTTTACACTACCCTACGAAAAGTAATAGCATCAACAGCATCATCCTGTCCAGGTCCTCCTCTGGTCCACCAGCGCTATTCTTGCTCAGGGCAAGACACACTTACTGCTATTATTAGACAATAGTAATTTTAGTAGGCCTTACTGTTTTGCAACCAGAAAAATCTCAGGTCCAATCCTCGTTTGTGATCTCCAAGAATAATGGACTAGTTGTAGTTTATGAATCACCAGATACAATTGTGGTCTACACAACAGAGAACTTAAGAGACATATTATCTTGAAATAATATTTCCAATTTTCTTCCTTCCCTCCTCCCTCCCTTTCACCTTCCTTCCCTCCCTCCCTTCTTTCCTTCCATTTCAACTGTCCTTCTTTCCTTCCTTCTTTCCTTCCTTCTTTCCTTCCTTCCCTTTCAACTGTCCTTTCTTTCCTTCCTTTCCTCCCTCCCTTCTTTCCTTCCCTTTCAACTGTCCTTCCTTCCCTTTCAACTGTCCTTCTTTCCTTCCTTCCTTCCTTCCTTCCTTCCTTCCTTCCTTCCTTCCTTCCTTCCTTCCTTTCTTCCTTCCTTCCTTTTCAACTGTCCCTTCCTTCCCCTTCAACTGTCCTTCTTTCCTTCCCTTTCAACTGTCCTCCTTCTTTCTTTCCTTCCCTTTCAACTGTCCTTTCCTTCCTTCTCTTTCAACTGTCCTTTCCTTTCTTTCCTTCCTCCCTTCCTTCCTTCCCTTTTAACTGTCCTTCCTTCTTTCTTTCCTTTCCTTCCTTCCTTCCTTCCTTCCTTCCTTCCTTCCTTCCTTCCTTCCTTCCCTCCTCCCTCCCCCTCCCTCCCTCCCTTCCCTCCTTCTTGCAGGTGCTAAGGACAAGGGATTCAAGCTTATTCTTTGTGTGTGTGTGTGTGTGTGTTATTGTTGCTCCCCTGGCTTTCTGATCCCATGAATGGACTTTGCAAGCGTCTTCGCTCATTAAAGACGCCTACCTCCCCACACCCTCCCTCTCTCTCTCTCCTGGTTAACGCAGGGATAAAAAGCCGAAGCAGGCTTGCGGGATTAAAAAGGGGAAGTGTCCCTCTGGCAGGAGAGGTGCCGCTGCATCCCCAGCCCTTTTCCTTTTATCTGGAGAGATAACCAGGCCTTGTGGCTGAGGCCTACACTGATAAGAAGATTAGCCTGGCTTGGTTGAGCACTTCTGGGATTCTCCCGCAGGGAGAGATTCTTCTGTCTATAGATCAACACCAGAAGGTTATCTAAATAGGGTGGGATCAAACCAACATGCAGCAGGTTCCCTCTTGGGACGTTACCATACATGCAGAAGGAGAACAAAGGCAACACACCAGTTTCCGTCAAAAGATGGCTAGGCAGGACGAGTCTGTGGCCCCGACGGTGGCGTCTTCGTAGCCAGATTCAAATGTTCTTCGACGTTTTTATTCACGGTGTAGGATCTTTGCATTGGGCTCGTTCCTTTTTTAATTATTTTTGTTCTCTCTCTTTCTCTCTCTCTCTCTTTTTGCATAGGCCTACTTGAAACTCCCCGGGGATGCAGTGGCTCAGTGGCTAAGACGCTGAGCTTGTCGATCAGAAAGGTCAGCAGTTCGGCAGTTCGAATCCCTAGCGCTGCGTAACGGAGTGAGCTCCCGTTCTTTGTCCCAGCAGCTTCTGTCAACCTTGCAGTTCGAAAGCACGTTAAAAAAAAAATGCAAGTAGAGAAACAGGGACCCCTTTGGTGGGAAGGGAACAGCGTTCCATGCACCTGTGAAGGCATTTAGTCCTGCCAACCACATGACCATGGGGACGTCTTCGGACAGCGCTGGCTCTTCGGTTTTTATAACGGAGATGAGCACCGCCCCCTAGAGCCGGAAATGATTAGTACGTAGGTGCGAGGGGAACCTTTAGCTTTACCTTACTTGAAACTCCATCGTGAAATTTCAATCCCGAAAGATGGAAGGGGACTTTATTCAAACCAGACCTTCGAAGTTGGTTCTTCCCAAATCTAAGAGGAGACCCTTGTGGGGTGTGTGAGTTTGGTAGCGTTGCCGTTCTTGTCCCAGATGTCTGTTTTGTGTCCTTTCAGAACAAGTAGTCCTCGACTTGCGATCTCAATTGGGCCCAAAGTTTCTGTCGTTAAGCGAGGCGTTTGTTGAGTGAGTTTGCCCCCCCCTTTTAATAATATTTCTTGCCTCGGTGGTTAAGGGAATCCCTAGCCACACGGTCGTTCAGTGAATCTGGCTTGTTGGAAGGTCGCAAAAGGGGATCGTGGAACCCTCCCGGGACACAGCCACAGTTGTAAGTATGAGTCCGTTGCCCAGCGCCTGACGTTCGATGCCACGACATGGGGGAACGGCAACAGCCCTTAGACTTATATACCACTTCACAGTGTTTCACAGCCCCTCTCTAAGAGGTTTACAGAGTCAGCCTCTTGCCCCCAACAATTTTGGGTCCTCATTTTACCCACCTCGGAAGGATGGAAGGCTGAGTCAACCTTGAGCCTTGGTGGGATTTGAACTGCCAAATTGTAGGCAGCTGGCTGCAGCAGTAGCTTGCAATACTGCACTCTAACCACTGTGCCACAGAGGTTCCTTGGTTGTGTGAAAAACGGTCGTAAAATCCTCCCCCCTTTTTTTTTCAGAGCCATTGCCACTTTGGTCACGAAAACGAACTGTTGTAAGACAAGGACTATCTTGAGATGCATCGGGGACTCTTGTAGCCCTTTCCCAAGAGTGGGAAATTAAAACCTTGCCACGCTCCCGCCAGCAAATCGTGCATTGTGTCTGGTTGTGACACACGTACACAACCAGGGACAGACAAAGGCACAGACACGCAAGTGGAGATACAGGCGAAGATACAAATCCGGGCACAATCCCCACCACCGGCGGCCTGATAGCCTCCGTGTTGTTAAGGCTTATCTAGCAAAAGATATCGCAAAGCCCGGAACGGTTCTCTTTATTTCTCTCCCTTCTGCCCCAAAGCCTTGTCACTCTCCTTTCCGCCATTCTTGTTTTCTCCCCCTTTTCTTCCCATTCAAAAATGCTCCCCCATCAACTGACAGCCCCACAGAAACACACACACACACACAACCCGTTGGTGTTTCCCTTTCTTTCTCTCCCTCCCGAGTTCCCACACCTACACACGCACACACCGCTAAGGTCCCTCCCCACCTTCTTTCCTTCCTCCCCCCTCTCCCCAAGTCTCCTTTCTTCTTCCTCCTCTTTATTTTATCTCGATTGACCACAAATCTGTTCCTTCACAAAAGCAGCTGCCATCTTTGTTTTCTCGCCATTATCGCTGGAAGCATACCGCATTCGGCTGCGCTGCCTGGCAGACAATCATCACCTAATAGACTGTCTAAGAGCTATTATGGAGTCTGTCTGAGGCAGATCTATCATGGAGTCCTATCACCGCACACACACACACAGACAGAGAGAGAGACAGACAGACACAGAGAGAGAGAGAGAGAGAAAGACAGAGAGACAGAGAGAGATGGAGACAGAGAGAAAGAGGGACACACAGAGAGAGACAGAGAGATGGAGAGAGAGAGACAAAGAGAGACAGAGAGAGAGAAACAGAGAGAGAGAAAGAGACACACAGAGAGAGAGAGACAGAGAGAGAGAGAGAGAAACACACACAGAGAGAGAGATGGAGGCACAGAGAGAGAAAGAGACACACAGAGAAAAAGAGACAGAAAGAGAGAGAGATGAAGAGAGAGAGACAGAGAGAGAGAAACAGAGATAGATAGATAGATAGATAGATAGATAGATAGATAGATAGATAGATAGATAGATAGATAGATAGATAGAAGGGCAACACACATGTCCAATTTTCCTTTGTTGAAACATTCACTAAGTGGAGTAGATGTGCAACTGAATTACCACCCCGCCACCTCCTACTGTCCCCATCTGCTGATAAAAGAGAGAGAGAGTGAACTGGGTTTCTTGCTGTGGTTAACTCATGAACAAAGATACATTTTGGAGCTCAAGAAGCAGAGAGCGAAGCTCCGGCTATGGATGTAGGATGTCTTTTGAAATGTGGGGTGGTCATTTGTGTCCGCTAAGGCTCAATCTCCTAGAAAGCCCTAATATAGGCAATTCGGTGAAATGGAAAGAAGAAGGAAAAAAATGAGGGAGGGAGAAAGGGAAGGAAGGAAGGAAAGGGAGGAAGTGGAAGGGAGGGAAGTAAAACGGGAGGGAGGAGCAAGGAAGGAAGGAGAGGGAGGAAGGAAGGGGAAGGAAGGGGGAAAAATGAAAAGAGGGAAGGAGGGAGGAAGGAAGGATAATAAAGGTACGCAAATCCCTTAAGCTCCAACTCTGATTTTACTTCAATTAGCCGTCTGCTTATCAGAATAATTTATTTGATTCAGCAAGTCAAACTGAACTGATTAGAATGATCAGGTTGTCCTGTTGAATCCATTTAATTTCCATGGTCAGCCTGATCTGGAGGAAAGCCAGATTTAGTAGTAGGTATATCAATAGGTAGATAGGTAGAAGCACACATAAGACGTACCATCTGACTCGAGCCATTGATTCACTTTGATTCAATTTAATGAATTGAGTCCATCCGATTCAATCCGCATTTTCTGAGTGAATCCGCTCAGAATTGATTCCAAAGTGCCCAGTTCAATGCTTGCATCAAGTTAATTCAGGGACTTGATTTTGAGAGTTGAGTTCAGAGAGGAAGACAAATTGAATTGCCTTTAACGTGGCACCTTTGCGTGAGACACAGATCGTCCTTGACTTACCACAGTCCATTTAGTGACTGTTCAAATTTACAACGGCACTAAAGAAAGGGACTTATGGACATTTTTTCACACTTGCGACCGTTGCAGGCCATTATGCACGCTTACGACCATTGCATCACAGTCACGTGATCAAAATTCGGATGCTTGCCCACTGATTCATATTTATGATGGTTTCAGCATTCCAGGGAGTCATGTGATTCCCCTTTTGCAACCTTCTGACAAGCCAAGTCAGTGAGGAAACCTGATGTCTGGATTCCAGCCATCGCCTTAATTAAATCATGATTCTCGAGCCAAACTTCAAAAAGCTTCAAAGGATTTATTAGAGGCGACTTACTGGCACTGCCCTGTATGAAGCCAACTCTGGCCTACGTCATTTACAGTCCCCTGTGACCTGTTTCCCCCTGCCCCCAGGTGTGTCATAAACCAGATTCTCCAATTAAGCCCGTTCACAGGCTGGGTGTCATCAATCACGTTCTCCAATTAAACATTTTCATGGGCAAAAACTCTGGTAGTTTAGTTACAATCTGTTAACGATAAAGAGTCGGAATGTAGTTTCGCTTCCAAACTGCTGCACTGCTCTTCCAGATTTCCTTCCTCCTCACCTCCCTTTTTTAGGGCAACTACTAAAACTGGCATAGGAATGTTTTATGAGTTGACCCCCGATTTGCTTAACAACCGTGTGGCTGACTTAACAACTGCAGTGATTCACTTAACAACGGTGGCAAAGAAGGTCGTAAAATGGGGCAAAACTCACGTAACAATTGTCTCGCTTAGCAACGGAAATGTCAGGCTCCATTGTGGCGACCTGTGTTCTCTCAGGATGGACACACAGATGGGTGGATGGATAGTATATTTACCCCTTGGTGGAATACAACGAATCGGCAGCTAAGTTTTCCAATTGTTGCAAGAATATTTGCAAAGTCAAGGAAGGGGTGGATGGCGTTTGGAAGGGAAGAGGAGACCCAAGGCAGAGCAAAGGTAGAATGCAGAAAGAAAAGTAGAATTTACTTTTCAGTGTGTACGATGTATAAGATTTCTTGAACCAAGTCAAGCTGTTTTGGTGATTTGAGGAGCGGGCAAGGATCCCGTTGCAGTCGGAGGTTGGCAATTCACATTATAAAAGCTCTTGGTTTAAGAAAGAATAGACTACATTCTCCAAGGCACCTGAAGGCCAGACAAGGAACAATGGGTGGGAACTGACCAAGGAGAGATTCAACCTGGAAATAAGGAGGAATTGTCTAACCGGGAGAGCCATCAACCCAAGTTGCCTTTGGAAGTTGTGGGAGTTTCATCCCTGGAGGTTTTCAAGAAGAGACTGGGCTGCCATCTGTCAGAAATGATGTAGGGTCTCCTGCTTGGGCAGGGCGGTTGGGCTAGATGACCTACAAGGTCCCTTCCAACTCTGTTAATCTGAATCTGTCTAAGATGATCAAAGGCCTGGAGACTAAAACATATGATGAACGGTTGCAGGAACTGGACCTGGCTAGTCTAAGTGAAGAGAAGGACCAGGGGAGACAGGAGAGCAGTCTTCCAATAGTTGAGGGGCTGCCACAGAGAGGAGGAAGGGGGGTCAAGCTATTTTCCAAGGCCAGAGAAGGAATAATGGATGGAAACTGACCAAGGAGAGATTCAACTTAGAAATAAGGAGGAATTTTCTGACAGTGAGAACAATCAACCCATGGAACAGAAGTTGCCTTCGGAAGTTGTGGGAGCTTCATCCCTGGAAGCTTTCAAGAAGAGACTGGACTACTTGGCCCTGGGGTTGGACTAGATATCCTACAAGGTCCCTTCCAACTCTGTTAATCTGTTAAATGTTTCACCGGATTTCAATTTTTCTAATTTCTCGACCTTGAAGAGGGATGGACTTCAACTTCCAGAATTCCCCCTGCTGCTTTTCTGGTGGGGATTTTAAAAGCTAGGGGGGGCGAGAAAAATGGAACCGAGCAAATTTTGCAACATGGAAAAATTTGCATTTCAACCATTGGTTGTTCCTCCCTTCCCTCTTCCAGGTAAAGACCTGCAGAAGGGAGAAATGGAGATATTGGACCAACGGTGGAGTCAAAGCCAGGAACCAAGTTTTAACCAACGCAAAAGCAACCCTCGATGCTACAGTTGTGGGCGTTTGTGCCAATCTCAACACGCCATCTCAACAACCCAAGAGGTGCAGGGTGGGAAAGCAAAGACAGGTTATTTTATTTATTTCCTGTGATTTTTCCCCTCCTTTCCCTCCCTCCATTTAAAAAAAAAAACCCTCTTGTGTTTACGGATCTGTGCACGCGCTCGCAAGGTACAGAGGGATGAATGGTTAATTTCCCTATGGATTTTGTTCCTTCCTGCCACAAAACTTGTGAACAAAATGATCGGCCATGCATTGAACTGGCTTACACAATTCCCCATATGGAAATAGAGATAATCCAGAATACTGCTTTGTACCGGCTGGGAGAAGGGAGAAGCTAGCAGGCAGGGAGGGGGTGCTTCTGTGTGTGTGTGTGTGTGTGTGTGTGTGTGTGTTGGGGAGGGAAAGAGGGAGGGAGGGCACTGCCGAGCCCCCTTTGAACCGAACACACGGAGGCCAGCCTGGGAGTCTGGAAAAGTGGTTGGAATTTCCTTCCTTTTATTTCTCCTTCCAGCCCCATGACGGTGCCTCTTCACCCCTGTCTTTCTCTCTTTCTCCCCCTCCTCCCCCTCCACATTTCCCCCTGCATAGGTGGGTGTCGTGTCCCCCCCACACAATGGGTTCTTTTTCAGAGGTGTGCAATTGTGGGATGAGGACTTGAAGGGAAGGGCTGGGACAAAAAAAGGAAGCTGGGATTATAGCGACGGTCAGAGGTCAGCGTGGATTAAATCAAGGCAGCCAGTGCTTTTTTTCTCTCTTTTAGGAAGTTCATCTTAATTGATGGGGCCTCTTCTTCTCTCCTTCTTTCTTTCTCTCTCTCTCTCTCTCTCTCTCTCTCTTTTCCCTCCCCCAGTCCCCTTTTCTCTTCCCTTTCATGTTTTGTCTCTTACACAGAAGAGTTTGAGCCTTCACTAAGTACAGACATGTGATATCTTCATTTTTATTTTAATGTAAGCTGGTTAGTGTACATTTAAAGGGACAATAAAGTCTTTATTCTATTCTATTTCTATTTTCTATTCTATTCATTTTCTATTTTCTATTCTATTCATTTTCTCCTATTCTATTCATTTTCTCCTATTCATTTTCTATTTTCTATTCTATTCATTCTATTCTATTCATTTCCTCCTATTCTATTCATTTTCTTCTCTTCTATAGAATAGAAAAGAAGAGAAGAGTTGGAAGGGACCTTGGAGGTCTTCTAGTCCAACCCCCTGCTTAGGCAGGAAACCCTACACCACTTCAGACAAATGGTTGTCCAATCTCTTCTTAAAATCTTCCTTTGTTGGAGCACCTACAACTTCTGGAGGCAGATTGTTCCACTGGTTGATTGTTCTCACTGTCAGGAAATTCCTCCTGAGTTCTAGGTTGCTTCTCCTCTTGATTAGTTTCCATCCTTATTGCTTCTTGTCCTGCCTTCAGGTGCTTTGGAGAATAGCTTGACTCCCTCTTCTTTGGGGCAGCCCCTCAGATAATGGAAGATTGCTATTATGTCCCCCCAAATCCTTCTTCTCATCAAACTAGACATACCCAGTTCCTGCAACCCTTCTTCCTATGTTTTAGCTTCCAGTCCCCTGTTCATCTTCGTTGCTGTTCTCTGCACTCTTTCTAGAGTCTCAACATCTTTTTTTTATTTGAACAGGGATGGACTAGAAGATCTCCAAGGTCCCTTCCAGCTTCACAATTCTGCGAAAGGGGTCCTTTATACCAATTATTTCTCCTCTCTGAAGGGCCCTGTTTGTTTTGCTGCCTTGTCCTTCTAAACCAAGAGACCTGCAGAAGGTTAGATAAGGAACCAGAAATTAGCCTCCCGGTTTTTAAACTCCTCCCTCCGTTTCTCCCCCACCTATTGAATCTTCCCGTCTTCCTATCATTATCATCTTCTGCCTTTTGGAATTATCTTCACAGATAGCACATTAATTTAGTCAGGGCAGGTAAGGTCACTTTCTCAGCTACTGGTTCTTCTTCGTTTTTATGTATATTTTCCAAGGGAGATAAACAACCGAAACAAATGGTGAGATTAAAAGGGGCTGAAACGAGGCTATTTTACCCTAGGAAGCTTTGGAGAAAAAACCTGGCAGGACGTGGCGGAACCAGAGGTGGGTATTCAGCCAGTTCGGACCAGTTCTGGAGAACCAGTAGCGGGAATTTTGAGTGGTTTGGAGAACCGGCCAATCCCACCTCTTGACTGGCCCCGCCAACCCCATCTATTCTCCGCCTCCTATTGAGTCCCAGCTGATCGGCTGGGTTCTTCTTTGGTTGCCCTGCACAGGAGAATGGAGCTGGAAAGCAGGTTAGTGGGGTTAGTAGGGAGGGAATGGGGATTTTGCAGTATGTCCTTCCCCTGCCATGCCCACCAAGCCAGAACTGGTAGTAAAAAAAAGTTTGAATCCCACCACTGGGTAAAGTTAGGGTGGAAGAGCTCCTGCCTGTGGACCTACTGAATTAAACAAAACCAAAAAAAAAAAAAAAATGCATTATTATTATCTTGCTGTAACCTTGATCCCTCTGCGGGGTAGTATCACGCCCAAAATTCAGGTAAAGGAAGGATGGAAGCTGAGACTGGCATAAGGGTGGTAGGAGAAGTCTGTGTTCCTCCAGGAGTCGTGGAACTACAAATCCCAGCGTCCTTTGTTGATAGCAGACTGGTTCGGATGGCAGGTTGTCCTTGACTTTGCTTCGGTCTCTCCCTCCCTCCCTCTTTCTTTATCCTTCTCTCTCTCTCTCCCTCTCTCTCCTTCTCTCTGCCTCCCTTCCTCTCTTTCTCTCTCTCTTAGCCAAATATTTGTGGAATATTAGAAAGCTTTGATTCGGTCTCTTTCTCTCCCTCCCTCCCCTCTTTTTTCTCCCTCTTTCTTTCTCCCTTTCTCCTTCTGTCTCTCTCTCTCTCTCCCTCCTTCCCTCCCTTTTTCTCTCTCTTAGCCAGACATCTGTGGAATACTAGAAAGCTTTGCTTCGGTCTCTTTCTCTCCCTCCCTCCCTCTTTCTTTCTTTCTTTCTTTCTTTCTTCTCTCTTCTTTCTTTCTTTCTTTCTTTCTTTCTTTCTTTCTTTCCTTCCTTCCTTCCTTCCTTCCTTCTTTCTTCCTTCCTTCCTTTCTTCCTTCTTCCTTCCTTTCTTCCTTTCTTTCTTTCTTTCTTTCTTTCTTTCTTTCTCTCTCTCTCTCTCTCTCTCTCTCTCTCTCTCTCTCTCTCTCTCTCCTTTTCTCTCTCTCTGTCTCCTTCTCTCTCTGTCTCCTTCCCTCTCTCTCTGTCTCCTTCTCTCTCTCTCTCTCTCTTAAAATAAATCCCCCACCTCTTTTCTCCCACTACTCCCATTTCCTTCCAAGACTTATCTTCCATTGTGGAAGAAGAGATAAAAGTAATTCTTATGGCTGCTTCTCCAGTGAAGTCCCCCCTCAGCCCCTCCTTCCATCCCCTGCTCCATCCAGATAAAGGGTGAGGCCCAGGCGCTGCCATTTTCTTCAAGCACAATCAATATTCGGCAAAGTTTATCTCTTGAACATTGCACAGCGGGCTAATTCCAGCCATGTCAATTATTTTGATGAATGCTCATAAAGACTTAGGGTGCAGGAACAAGATAAAAGAATTACCGGCCATTAAAGGGGGAGGGGGGGAAACGGACACGTGTGTCCTCTCATCTAACCCAGGCAAGCCCCTTATCCTTGGTCATACCCAACGTATCTTCTCAAACCATGAGGAGAAACACCAAGCGATTGGCAGCTGCCATGCTGGAGGAGCTGAGGAGGGACGAGACGTTAATGCCTGGCTTTCTCGGCCTTTGTTGGACATCCACCTGCCAGAATTGTACTTTAAAACCGGGCCCAAATTCTGAAATTTTTCTGGAGACCCAAGGCAGTGAAATATGCAAAGAGCTGGGCTTGGCCCCGAATGTTGGGATGGGGTGAAGAGGAAGCAGAAGAGGAATCTTCTAGATTGCATCAGGAAACTTTGGCTGGACAAGGTTTTCTGGACTGGATTTTATTATTTCTTGCTTTTACATTTATTTATTTATTTTAAATGATGCAGGAAGGACATTCAGCCTAATCCTGGGCGTGACTTTGGGCCATTCACTAGGAGACTGTAAGTTCTAGTTCTGCTTTATGTATGAAAGCCAGCTGGGTGACTTTGGGCCAATCACCAGGAGATGGTGAGTTCTAGTCCTGCCTTAGGCATGAAAGTCAGCTGGGAAGCTATGGGCCAATTACCAAAAGACTGTGAGTTCTAGTCCTGCCTTGGGCCAATCACCAGGAGATGGTGAGTTCTAGTCCTGCATTAGGCCTGAAAACCAGCTGGAAAACTTTGGCCCAGTCACTCTCTCTCAGCCCAACCCACCTCACAGGGTTGTGGTTGTGGGAGGGGAGAAAAAAGAGGAAGAAAGTGTGTTGGATGCATTCGTTTGCTTGAAGTTATTTGCAGAAACAAAATAAAGGCTGGCACAAATTGATAAATATAAACAGATACAGTGATGGGAAGCCAATAATAATAACAATAATAATAATAATAATAGCAACAAAACAACAAACAACAACAACAGTAATAATAAATGCACCTCATCTTACAATGTTAGACGAGGGTCTCTCCCTATACCCCACCCCTTTCTCCTTTGGCTGAAGGGGAAAGCTGAGGTGTGTGTGTGTGTGTGCGTGTGTGTGTGTAAAATCTCTTTGTTGTTGACCGGCTGGCAGGACCCGAGAAATCTGCCATATCCAAGGATGGAGGGAGAAACGACAGAGGGGCCGTTTGTTCTGGATCCCGACTTTATCTCAACCTGCTCCCCTCAACGCGGGCAGCCCCCTTCCTTTCCTCCTCCCTCTGTGTACATGAAGAGGCCTTTCTTCACCCTTTGTTTGGCAACTCCAGAGTGGTGTCCTTACAATGGCAGAGGTGAAGGGGGTTAATTCATGGCACAGGGGTAGGATGTGAGGACGGCGGGCTCCAGACAATGAACAGCCTTCTCCTTTTGTCGGCGAAGCCATTGTGTCGCGTGTGAAAAATGAAATCTGTTCCATGATGCTTCCAGATGCGATCGGAGAGGCCTATTTAGAAGTCATCCAAAAAAATAAAAGAAGAAGAAGAAGAAAAAAAAAATAAGGTGGGGGAGAGGAAGACCTGCACACATGTAAGAGAAGGAGAGGCATGGTTGGGGAGAAAGGGAGGGGACACCAATTATTCCTCGCGGCTGATAGATAACTTGGATATTTCATTAACCCGCTCTCGGCTGACGTTCAGACCCTAGAACTTAAGACTTCTTAGGATTACTTTATTGCCACTCGAAAGGCACACTTGTCGCAGTGGTGGGATTCTTTTTTTTTTTTTTTTTACTACCGGTTCTGTGGGTGTGGCTTGGTGGGCGTGGCCAGGGGAAGGATATACTGCAAAATCCCCATTCCCTCCCCATCCCACTAACCTGCTTTCCAGCTCCGTTCTCCTGTGCAGGGCAACCAAAGAAGATCCAGCCGATTAGCTGTGGCCGTGACTTGATGGGCGTGGTGTTCTGTGGGTGGGACTTAGTGTCTTGGTGGGCATGGCAGGGGAAGGATACTGCAAAATCCCCCTTCCCTCCCAATAACCAAGCCACACCCACCCAGTCACATGACCACCAACCACGCCCACCAACTAAGCCACACCCAAAGAACCAGTGGTTAAAAATTTTGAATCCCATCCCTGCCTTAGACTGTCTATTATTGACCTCACCCCTTTCCTAAGAGGTCTGTAGGGGGCGTGCATAAGCGCACCAACGTGCCTACCATCCCTGTCCTATTGTTTCTTTTTATTTTTCTTATATGTATCCATTTCATGTATTCATAACTATGTTTATCCTTATACCTGTTATCTTATAATCACTTGACAAAATAAATAAATAAAAATTAAAAAAATAAAAATAAAAATGATCTAATGATCTAAGTGCTAGAGCCCACTGTAACTACATAGCCAAAAATGCATTAAGAGTTATTAACCTAATCCTGCATAGCTTTTTCTCTGGTAATATCACACTACTAACTAGAGCATACAAAACATTTGCTAGACCAATACTTGAATACAGCTCATCAGTCTAGAACCCACATCACGTATCTGATATTAATACAGTTGAGAAAGTCCAGAAATATTTCACAAGAAGAGTTCTCCACTCTCTCTACTCATTGCAGAATACCTTAGGCCACCAGACTTGAAATTCTGGACCTAGAAAACCTAGAACTACGCCGCCTTCGGTCCGATCTAAGTATAGTATATAAAATCATGCATTGCAATGTCCTACCTGTCAATGAATACTTCAGCTTCAACCATAACAACACAAGAGCAAACAATAGATATATAAACTCAAGGTTAACCGCACCAAACTGGATTGCAGGAAATACGACTTCAGCAACAGAGTGGTCAATGTCTGGAATACTCTACCTGACTCTGTGGTTTCTTCCCCAAACCCCAAAAACTTTAACCTAAGACTGTCTACTATTGACCTCACCCCTTTCCTCAGAGGTCTGTAGGGGGTGTGCATAAGCGCACCAACATGCCTACCGTCCCTGTCCCTTTCTTTTTATTTTTTTCTTATTCGTATCCATTTCATGTATTCATAACCATGTTTATACTTATACCTGTTGCTTGACAAAATAAAATAAAAAATAATCAGCTGTTGGGCAGGCAGTGCACACACATGTGCAGCGGGGCTGTTCTGGGAGACCTCTGGCGTGCTGGCCCTCACGGTTATAGGGCGCAGAGAGACAAGCAAACGGGGAAAGATGCTGAGACTGTAGAAAAAGCATGGAGGAGACCAGCAAAGGGCAAATCAGGAGGCTAAACCATACAACGAACGATCGAGGGGACTAGGTACGTCTCAAACTAACGAGAAGGCTTGGGATGACACGTTAGCAGTTTTTCGGAACTTGAGGGGTCGTCATAAGGAAGAGGCGGGCGAATCGTCATAAAGAAGAGGCGGGTGTCAGCTTTATCTCCAAAGCGGCTGCAGGCAAGTCAGTAAGTCCTCCTCCTCGTTTAACGACCCCCATAATCCCCGGGCAACTGAATGGAGCTGAGTGTTTTCCTGGCCGGATGCCCTTCCTGTTGCCAATGCGGAGTTATATTCGGCGGATATATATTCTCAACGGTGCCCAGAGAGAGAAATATCGCAGGCAGGTCAAGAAGCCATGGATGGAAATCATCAGAGGAAGATCCAGCCTGGAAAGAAGAAGTCAGGGGTGGAAGCTCGTCGAAGAGAGATCCAATCTAGAACTGAGGAGAAGTTTCCTGACTGCGAGACACTACTAATCGGTGGAACAGCTTTGCCTGCAGAAATCGTGGGCGCTCCATCGCTGGAGGTTTTCAAGAAGAGGCTGGACAGTCTTTTGTCTGGAATGGTGTAGGATCTCCTGCTTGGGAAGGGCATAGAATAGAGCAGAGTACAGTAGTGTAGAGAAGAGTAGAGTAGAGTAGAGTAGAGAAGAGAAGAGAAGAGAAGAGAAGAGTAGTGTAGAGAAGAGTAGAGTAGAGTGAAGAGAAGAGTAGAGAAGAGAAGAGAAGAGTAGAGTAGAGTAGTGTAGAGAAGAGTAGAGTAGAGAAGAGAAGAGAAGAGTAGAGTAGAGTAGTGTAGAGAAAAGTAGAGTAGAGAAGAGAAGAGAAGAGAAGAGAAGAGAAGAGAAGAGTAGAGAAGAGAAGAGTAGAGTAGAGTAGAGTAGAGTAGTATACAATGCAATGCAATACAATACAATACAATACAATACGGAATGGAATAGAGTAGAATTAGAATTAGAATTAGAATTAGAATTAGAATTAGAATTAGAATTAGAATTAGAATTAGAATTAGAATTAGAATTAGAATTAGAACAGAGCTGGAAGGCACCTTGGAGGTCTTCTAGTCCAGCCCCCTGCTCAAGCAGGAGAATGTTATCCGAGGTGTAAGGGAACAGTCATAAATTTGGAGATAATCTTTTAGAAATCGGTGCACCAGGGGGGGGAAAGCGGATAATATGAAATAACAGAGATTGCCGGAGGGCCACTTTTTCCTAATTTAGCCTCACATGAAACGAAAATGGCACCTGGGCCACTGTCAGACACTCTGGTGAGTGAGGGAGCAACGTTGTGAGTTTGTGTTTTAAAAGGGGTGGGGGGGAGTGATATTTGGATTTGCCTCCCTTTCATCCTCTTTTTTTTTTTCATTCTAAACGAAAATAACATGTGATGGAGATGGCAGGCAGCAGTAGGGACCACTGATGTTCCCTCACCTTTTAAAAATATGATTTTGCTGTGAAACTGACAAATTTTCACCTAAGGGAAATGTGTGAAAATTTGCAAATTCTCTCTCTCTCCCTCTCTCTCTCTCTCTCCCCTCCCTCCTTCCCTCTCTCTCTCCCTATATATCTGTCTCTCCCTCCATATCTCTCTCTCTATATATATATATATATATATCTGTCTGTCTGTCTGTCTGTCTATCTATATATCCCCCCATCTCTCTCTCTCTCTCTCTCTGTCTGCCTCTCTCTCTCCCTGGGCGTAGAGCAAAGCCATGTCACATTAATGCTTTTATTTCATTAAAAAAATAAAGAATACTAAAACACCTTGCCTGCTTTTGAACACATTTTTTTGTGTGTGGTTGTGCCGTCAGAATAAATTATTGGAAATCACCCTGCCAAAGTTCCTTCTCCTCCAGACAGAGACGTAGATCTCTTATTTGCATCTAGATAAAAATAAAATAAAATCAGATGCAATATTTTTCCCCAATCGCCAGAACCAGCCTTGTTTTTAAAACACACACACACACACATACACACACACACACACACATACAAGCCAGGACAGGACAAACACCGCATTTATTTCCCTTTGATTTCAGATAATTAAATTGAGATGAACTTGGGGCTTTTCGCAGGACCCTCCCGGGTGTTTTAACATTAAATATTAAAATTCCGCTCAGGTAGAACTCATAACTCAGCAACAGCAGAGAAAAACAGTTTTTGGAGACAACCTCTAATGGTTTTGAAGGGATCCTGGACCAGGATTTAGAATAGAATAAAATAGAATAGTAAAAAATATGGAATGGAATAGAATAGAAAAAAGAACAGAGAAAATTAGAATTAGAATTAGAATTAGAATTAGAAATAGAATAGGATAGGATAGGATAGGATAGGATAGGATAGAACAGAATACAGAACAGAATACAGAACAGAGAATAGAATAGAATAGAATAGAATAGAATAGAATAGAATAGAATAGAATAGAATATGGAATAGAATAAAATAGAATAGTAAAAAATATGGAATGGAATAGAATAGAAAAAAGAACAGAATAGAATAGAATATGGAATAGAATAGAATATGGAATAGAATAAAATAGAATAGTAAAAAATATGGAATGGAATAGAATAGAAAAAAGAACAGAATAGAATAGAATATGCAATATGATTGATGACTCTTGGCTACGGATGTGTCCCATTGGAGAATATGAATTATGATACAGCCAGAGAGGTGGGTGGAAAATCGGGGTCAAGGATGACAATGAATGATGTGTCTCAGAGTCAGCTACACCCAGGCACTGCTGACATGTTAACTCCCAATAAATCCTTTTGAAGATTTGGAAGTTTGGCTCGAGACTCATGATTTAATTGGGATAATCCTGACGCAATCCTGACACCACCTTCTACTCATAGCTACAAATTTGGTATCAGCATGACTCTGGAATTTTGATACAGGTGGTAGGCAAAATGGAGCAAAGTTGTCGAGATGTTGCAATAAAACTGGAGAGAGACAGTCGAGATTCAAAAATCCCTCCTGCAAAGTTCCTGAGAGTCAGGCTGGTGTAGTAGTTAAAAGGCCCCAGGTTAGAAACCGGGTGACTGGGAGTTCTAGTCTTGTTTCACTCACAAAGCCAGCCGGGTAACCTTGAGCCAGTCGCTTCCTCTCAGCCCTAAAAAGGAGACAAGGACAAACGGTCGCTGAAAATCTTGCCGAGAACATTGTAAGGATTCATCCGGGCAGTTGGCAGCGTCAAAAGCAACTCCACGGCGCGTAAATAAACAACGTTTGTGACTAAAAGTGTAAATAAAAATGACTTGTATTGAAGTCCTTTTTTTTTTCAGTGGCTGTGTTACTTTGAACAGTCACTAAACAAATTGCTGTAAGTCAAGGACTGCCTGTAAAATACTGAAAACAGAATTGCAGAAGAAGACAGACACAAACTACTTTTTAGGGGTCCACCTTGGTTGCAAAGGAACACCGTTCACCATATTGCCTTCCCAGTGTGGTGGGTCACAACTCCCCAACTCCTCAAAGCCAGACATGGCAGCCTTGCATTGTGTTCCCCCCTTCTCTTCCCTCTCTCTTTCTTTCTTTTCTCTCTCTCTCCTCTCTCTCTCTTCCTTTCTTTTCTCTCTCTCTCCTCTGTCTTTCTGTTTGTGTCTTTTCTCTCTTTCTCTCCTCTGTCTTTCTCTCTCTCTCTTTCTCTTTCTTTCCTTCTCTCTCTCTCTCTTTCTTTCTTTCTTTTCTCTCTCTCTCTTTCTCTCTTTTGCTCTCTTTCCTCTCTTTTCTTTTTCTCTCTTTCCTCTCTCTCTCTTTCTCTTTCTGTCTTTTCTCCTCTTTCTTTTTCTGTCTTTTCTCTCTTTCTCTCTTTCTCTTTCTCTTTCTTTTGCTCTTTCCTCTCTTTTCTCTTTCTCTCTTTTCTCTCTCTCTCTCTCTCTTTCTCTTTCTGTCTTTTCTCTCCTCTCTCTTTCTTTTTCTGTCTTTTCTCTCTCTCTTTCTCTTTCTCTTTTGCTCTTTCCTCTCTTTTCTCTTTCTCTCTTTTCTCTCTCTCTCTCTTTCTCTTTCTGTCTTTTCTCTCCTCTCTCTCTTTTACTCTCTCTCTCTTCTCTCTTTCTCTTTTTGCTCTTTCCTCTTTCTCTCCTCTCCACTCTCTCTTTTCTCTCTCCTCTCTCTTTCTCTTTCTGTCTTTTGTTTCCTCTCTCTTTCTCTTTTTTGCTCTCTCTTTCCTCTCTTTTTCTCTCACTTTCTCTTTCTCTCCTCTCCTCTCTCTCTCCTCTCTCTCTCTCTCTCTCTCTCTCTCTCTCTGTCTCTCTCTCTATATATATATTTTATATTCCCCTCCCTCTGCTATTTGAGGTTGGTCCGGCTGGAAAATTGGTCTTTACAAAGGCTCCCTCAACAGTAATTATTTAAAGGGGAAGCCAGGAGGGAAAGATCCATTTAGAAACCACTTCATTGTGGGATTAGCTAATTAATTAACGGTTTCACTGACAACTCCAGGCGAACAGTGTGTTAAATGGCAAGGCAGCGGGGGCCCTGATTTATCGGTGCTTCTGGTCACACGGGCACACATGCTCACTCCTGTTTGCTAGTCTTCCCCTCCGTCTGTCCTTACTTCCCTTCACCCTGCCTTCAATGACACACACGCACAGAAACACACACACACACACACTTACACAGAGGTAGACATAGAAAACGGCTCTGGGGTTGTTTCCAGGCATCCCTCAGCGCCATGACCTTTGTGCAGCCAAGTGGGGGTGGACATGCGAGGACCCCAAAGATGGGAACAGAAGGCTGAAGAGGATGGAGGGATAGAGAGAGAGAGAGAGAGAGAGAGAAGAAAGAGAGAGAGAGAGAAAAGAGAGAGAGAGAGAAAAGAAAGAGAAAAGAGAGAAAAGAAAGAAAAGAAAGAGAGAGAAAAGAGAGAGAAAAGAAAGAGAGAGAGAAAAGAAAGAGAGGAGAAAAGAGAGAGAGAGAAAAGAGAGAAGAAGGAGCAGGAGGACTGTAGGGTCCTTGGTGCTCTCTGAGTTTGGATGTTTTCTTTCAGACATTTCACTACTCAACTAGTATGTAGTTAATGTAGGGCTTCAAAGTAAGACTTCTCCAGCTACAAACCTACAAATTCACGCATTCTTCCTTTTCACTTTCTTTAGACTTAGCCGCCTTTTTTTCTCGCTTGTTGTTTAACTTGTGCTGAGTGGATGTTTCCAAATCTTACCCACACCCAGCAGGTGGGTTCCCTTCAGGAACCAGGTTGTGTGAAGGCATCATCGGTGTCAAAGAGGCAGGCATATTGCATATTCTTTCTTGAACGCTTCCGAGCCTGGGCTCTGGAGACCAAAAGTGGGGAAGGGAATTTGCTGTCTCCGTCTGAATTCTATGGAGGAAAGTAGTTGAATTAACTCTGTTTGCTGAGCAAATACCGGCAGGTGGTAAGAGACCAGGGATGGCTGTCATCACAGGCCTTTATTTGTTATCAAACATCTCTCTGTAGCTGGTTGTTTCTTCCTCTTCTTCTTCTTCTTCTTCTTCTTCTTCTTCTTCTTCTTCTTCTTCTTCTTCTTCTTCTTCTTTCTCCTTCTCCTTCTCCTTCTCCTTCTCCTCTTCTCTTCTTCTCTTCTTCTTCTTCTTCTTCTTCTTCTTCTTCTCTTCTTCTTCTTCTTCTTCTTCTTCTTCTTCTTCTCTCTTCTTTCTTTCTCCTTCTTCTTCTTCTTCTTCTTCTTCTTCTTCTTCTTCTTCTTCTTCTTCTTCTTCTTCTTTCTTCTTCTCTTCTTCCTTCTCTTCTTCTTCTTCTTCTTCTCTCCTCCTCCTTCTCTCCTCCTCCTCCTCCTCCTCCTCCTCCTCCTTCTTCTTCCCTCTCCCCAATCCTCCTCCCTCCTTCCATCCCACACTTTGCATTAGAGCCGTTCCTCCAAACCCAGGGAACCAAAGGTGTTTGCAAAAACCCCAACAATAAAAAAGGGGTTCCCCCCCTAGTTTGTGGCTGACCAAAAGAAGAAGGGGGGGAAAGGAGGGGGGAAACAAGGAGAAAAGCAGAGTGTGGGAAGGAGGGTGAGACAGAAACCCAGTGAGCTTTGAATGGCTTAAAGTAAACAGTATTTATTTAATATTTTATGGAGTCGTAAAAGGTTCCAGGCTCATTAAAGATCTCAAACGGGGCAACGGGAAAGTGGAAGAGATTGAAGGCAGACTTAATTAGCAGGAAAGGTGATAGGGTGGGGAGGGAGGTGGAGGAGACACCCCAGTAAATGATGACATTGTGTGTCCTTTTGTTATTTTTTTTTAAAAAGGCTTAGGAATAGATGCTGTTTCTCAGTCAGTACTGAGCTGATCTAGAGCCAAAATAACGAAGGAGCATGCCCAAGATCCAGACAGCACTACCAAAATGCATGTCTATATATCTCTATCTAAGTATATATCTATATATCTACTAGCTGGATACCTGTGCTTCGCTACGAGACTATGTGGTCAGCCTTAGTTTTTGGGGAGCAAAATAAGGGGGGGAATTCTGCCTCTGCCTACCAGCATCCATCGGTATTCATCTGGCTAGCGTCCTGTCCGTGTGTGAGGGAGTTGAGGGCTGTTTGGAAACTGAAGCAGCATTTGCTGGTGTGAGCAAGAAGGAGACAGCAAGGAGCCTGGGTTTGGCTTAGCTCAACTATTCTCTACTAAAGCTTCTTGGTGCTGTGAAACTAAAACTGAAACTCCTCTCCTCTGCTTGTGTTTTGCATTTGGAAGAGATTTCTTTTCTGGTGGTGAGGGGGAGTAGAACTCCTTAGCATCAGAGCGTGTTAATAATAATAATATAGGAAATACTAAATGCTCTGATGGTCATTTAGAAAAATTCTTTCTGAACAAGCACTTAGAAGCCAAAAGGAACATAGGGACCAGATTTCAAGTTTGTAGGCTTTACGGTTCTGGAGATTTTGTGATGATGTGTGAGTGGTATTTCGCTTTTATATAGATAGATAGATTATATATATACATTTTTTATGTATCTGTGGTTGGATTATTATTATTTTTACTACCGGTTCTGTGGATGTGGCTTGGTGGGCATGGCTTGTTGGGTGTGGCAGGGGGAGGTTACTGCAAAATCCCCATTCCCTCCCCACCCCACTAACCTGCTTTCCAGCTCCATTCTCCTGTGCTGGGCAACCAAAGAAAACCCAGCCAATCAGCTGGGACTCAATGGGAGGCAGAGAATAGATGGGGGTGGGGCCAGTCAGAAGTGGGATTTGCCGTACCACCTCTGGTATGTATGTATGTACGTATGTATATATGTACGTATGTATGTATGTATGTATATATATTATTGCGTTGATCAAGATATGATACAAAAGAAAATGAAAATAATTGGAAACTGGAGAAGGGAAAAAGGGAGAGGAAGAAAGTGTAGGGGAAAGGAGAAAAAAGAAAGAAAAATATTGACTCCTGACTCTTTTTTAGGACCGTAGAATAAGAGACAGCTAGTGCTCGACTTACAACAACTTGTTTAGTGGCCATTCAAAGTTCCAACGGCACCGAGAAAAGGGATTTAGGACCAATTTCCACACTTCTAGCACCAAAGGCCTGGCTGAACTGCTCTTGATTATGATTGCTATGCCACTTCCAATGCACCCGTGCAATTGATGAATGAGGCCCCGGACGAAGGGATGCCTGGCACGGCACGGCACAGGGGCCGGAGACAAATAGGGTGGGCAGAAAGGACTGAGGCAGAAGCCCGGGTGTTGGGAGAGATATGTGTTAAGAGGGAGGAGAAGGGGGAGGGAGGGGGAAAGAGGTGACCAACCCAGCATTGGATCCTGCAGAACTGAAATCTCCCCTAAGCCATCAGATGGCAAGGCCTGATCCCAAGGCCAAAATAGAATCAGGTCTGAAGGCCTGCAGGGCAAGACCATTGCGAAAAGCATTAGCTGCTTATCAAAAATGTGCATTTACCAATAAAGGAAAATATTTGCAGCTCAGATTGGAATGAGGGTTCTTTTCTCTTCCCCTCCCTCCCTCCCTCCCTTCGTCTCTCCTTTATTTCTCCTTTCCTCCCTCCCTCCCTTCTTTCTTCAAGCATTCCTACCTACTTTCCTCCCTCCTTTTCTTCCTCTTTCCCTTTCCATCTTCCTTCCTACCTACCTCCCTTCTTTCTTCAAACATTCCTACCTACCGTCCTCCCTCCCTTTCTTCCTCCTTCCCTTTCCATCTTCCTTCCTCCCTCCCTCCCTCCTTCCCTCCCTCTCTCCTTCCTTCCTCTCCCCTTTATTTCTCCCTCCTTCCCTCCCACCTTCCTTCTTCAAGCATTCCTCCCTCCCTCCCTTCGTCTCTCCTTTATTTCTCCTTTCCTCCCTCCCTCCCTTCTTTCTTCAAGCATTCCTACCTACTTTCCTCCCTCCTTTTCTTCCTCCTTCCCTTTCCATCTTCCTTCCTTCCTCCCTCCCTTCTTTCTTCAAGCATTCCTACCTACCGTCCCCCTCCCTTTCTTCCTCCCTCCCTCTCCATCTTCCTTCCTCCCTCCCTCCCTCCTTCCCTCCCTCTCTCCTTCCTTCCTCTCCCCTTTATTTCTCCCTCCTTCCCTCCCACCTTCCTTCTTCAAGCATTCCTCCCTCCCTCCCTTCCCCTCTCCTTTATTTCTCCTTCCTTCTCTTCCTTCCTTCCTTCCTTCCTTCCTTCCTTCCTTCTTCTAGCTCCCTCCTTTCCCCTTCCCTTCCTTCTCTCCACCCCCACGCCACCCCCATTGCCTTTGCTGATGTTTTAAAGGAAGACTTAAGAGTCTGAGAAAGTGTGGTTTGTGTGTGTGTGAGAGAGAGAGAGAGAGGGAGAGAGAGAGAGAGAGAGAGAGAGAGAGAGAGAGAGAGAAGGATGGGTGAGGTGAGCTGGGGTTGGGGTTGGCTTGGGAGGGAGGGGGGCACCCCCAGGACAGGAGGCAGATGGAATCTCGGTATCTAAAAAGGAATCAAAGCGCTTTTACTAGAGTGAAAAAATCACCCAAAGAATGAGAACCGAACAAAAGCCGGACAAGCTCAGGACAAGTTGCCCTGAATAGGCCTAGATCCCCTTAAATGGGGAAGCTGCACCCCTCCCCTCCTTCGGCCTCCCCCTCCCGCTTAAGCCTTCCTTGCTCCCTTCTTCTGAGACAAATGCAAGAGCAAGAAAACCCGGGTTGGGGGAAGGCGGGAGAGGAGTTAATCCTCCACCAGTTTGGCCTCCAAAGAAAGGTGCGGTGTGAAGCCGTTGCCCTATTCAGCTGCACTAAGCAGGATTTACAAGGCAAGAGAAAGGAGGGAAAGAAAAGGCCGCAGAGAATGGGAGAATTATTTCTGTCTCTTAATACTTGTTAAGCACTCCTCTTTGGCTGGGCGAGACAAGACACGGCTTGCACACTCAAAAGCCCAAGGGATAATCCAACCCCACAAACCGCGCCAGAGCTCCTTGCCAAGCGGCGCACAAAGAGGAGGGCAATTAACCTTCGGGGACCCCTGCGACAGTGATCTAATCAGCGGTGGGTGCAGAAGCTGGGAGGAACCAGGAGGTGCTACGGTCCTGCAGGAGGACAGGAGAAGATGGAGCAAGGCCTCCTGGGACACGTAGGTGTTTGTGTCTGAAGGACATGTGTGATGTCTTCTCCACAGGCTTCAATAGACTCCTAAGTCCCCACGGGTCTCCAACCATATTCTCCCTCATCTCTAGATAGTTGATTATCTGCAACAACCTTCTCTCTCATCTCTAGATAGTTGATCATCTCTAACAACTTTCTCTCTCATCTCTAGGTAGTTGATCATCTCCAACCACTTTCTCTCTCATCTCTAGATAGTTGATCATCTCCAACCACTTTTTCCCTCATCTCTAGATAGTTGATCATCTGCAACCACATTCTCTCTCATCTCTAGATAGTTGATCATCTCCAACAACTTTCTCTCTTATCTCTAGATAGTTGATCATCTCCAACAACTTTTTCCCTCAACTCTAGATAGTTGATCATCTGCACCACATTCTCTCTCATCTCTAGATAGTTGATCATCTCCAACAACTTTCTCTCAACTTGTTGATCTCTAGATAGTTGATCATCTCCAACAACTTTTTCCCTCAACTCTAGATAGTTGATCATCTGCACCACATTCTCTCTCATCTCTAGATAGTTGATCATTTTCCTCCTCTAATAGTTGATCATCTGCACCACATTTCTCTCATCCTCTCAACTTTCTTATCTCTAGATAGTTGATCATCTCCAACAACTTTTTCCCTCAACTCTAGATAGTTGATCATCTGCACCACATTCTCTCTCATCTCTAGATAGTTGATCATCTCCAACAACTTTCTCCCTCAACTTGAGATCGTTGATCATCTACAACCACATTCTCCTTCATCTCTAGATAGTTGATCATCTCCAACAACTTTTTCCCTCAACTCTAGATAGTTGATCATCTGCACCACATTCTCTCTCATCTCTAGATAGTTGATCATCTCCAACAACTTTCTCCCTCATCTTGACATCGTTGATCATCTACAACCACATTCTCTCTCACCTCTAGATCTCTAGTCAGAAGCCTTGCTAACCCGTAATTTTTGGTTCTCCAATGTGATGCCATCAGCACCAATGTGCCCATCAGGATGCAACCCATTAGGCCCCCTTGCCTAATTCAGATTCAGATTCCGACAGGGGCATGACACCTTTTGTGACTTACTGACAAGACAAGCCAATGGGGAAGCCAGATTCACTTAATAACCATGTGACCAATTTAACAACTGCAATGATTCTGTCAGGGTAATGATTTAGGAGCTGACGTAATGCTGTAATGATGTAATGCTGCGAATGAGCCAGCAAGATTTTAGTCCTCGACATAATGACCAGAATGGAGTCCAAAATCTCTGTTGCTAAGCGAGGCAGTTCTCAAGTGAGTTTTGCCCCATCTTACAACCTTTATGGACACAGTTGTTAAGTGAATCACTGCAGATCCATTGAACAATTCATTGCACAACCTGGAATTAAGGAGAAACTTCCTAACAGTGAGGACAATTAACCAGCAGAACAGCTTGCCACCAGAAGTTATGTCTAAAATAGTACAGGGTCTCCTTGAGCAGGGGGTTGGACTAGAAGACCTCCAAGGTCCCTTCCAGCTCTATTCTGATATATATGATATATTCTGCCTGAAGCCAGGGCGTAGCCTCCTCGTAACACCTCCAGAAAAGTGATAATTGAGCCCAAATTGATTCAAGCACAGGCAATTAAAATAAAATTTAACTCCCTGCTGCAAACCAGCAAGACTCGATATTTTGGTCATCGCACTAAAAATTTGTAATCGGAAAGCTATCTAATTATGGTGCGTTTGCACTCAACGGCTGCTGGTGGTAGGGTTGGTTTCTTGCTTGTCCTCTCTTTCTGGGGAGAAATCAGCTTGAATCCTAACCCATATTTCCATTCTGAAATGGGGATGAACAGGCAGGGTGAAGAAATGAAGTCTGCCCAACAGGAGAAGGAAGGAAGGAAGGAAAAAATATATCAGTTGAAGAGGGTTTATAAATCAGGGGAGCGAACAGAAATGAGAAGGTTTCTTTTTTTAAAAAAAAAAAAAACGTGATCTTTTTAATGAGATCATAACAATAGAATCGTTTGTTGATGAGAGGTTTGTTGATAGAATCCTTCACTTGTCTAGGCTAAATCAATTTTTGCAGCATTAACCATCAGGAAATGCTTCCTAGATCTGTTGGATTGGGTTGCAAATTCAGAGCATTTCCATAGTAGGCAAATTCTGGATTGCCTTCTCCTCTTTTCCTGTTTTGGGGACTCTTGGCAGCAGGCACCCTTCTGAAAAGGGAGTTTGTGATAGTGGTGAATATCTGTAGCTCGAGTGGAGGATGAAGGTGGAGGTTCGTTCTTCGAGATTGTGGGTTGGTTTCCGAACCCATCATACCAAGCTAAGTAACATCTTCAGCAGAGTTTAGGGGATAGCAATAGCAATAGCACTTATATAGTGCTTCACGGTGCTTTGCAGCCCTCTCTAAGTGGTTTTACAGAGTCAGTCTCTTGCCCCCAACAATCTGGGTCCTCATTTGGCTGACCTTGGAAGGAGGGAAGGCTGAGTCAGTCTTGATCTGGTCAGGATCGAATTCCTGGCAGTGGGCAAAGTCAGCCTGCAATACTGCATTTTAGCCCCATTTTAACACGCACAATTTTTGGCACAGGAGCCCATAAAACCACCACTGGTCTAGGAGGACGGTGGAGGTTCATTCTCCAAGCTTGTGGGTCTCATTGCCAGGCTAGTTAACCTCTTCCAAAGGGAGTTTTTGATGTCACCATTGTGGTTAGAATTCACTGGGTCATCAGCTATCACCCTAATCAATACCTGGTCAATGTGCTTTGCAGATGAGAAAGCCAGAGAACGGAAGCTGCTCTGGATATCTTTACTTGAGGCATTTAAAGCTCTATTGATAGGACAGAATAGACACCGAGAGGGACATTTCTTGTAAGAGGGAAATACAGTACAGAGAAACAACGGATCCATCTGTCTCAAAAAGCTACATGGGAAGATTTAAAAAAAAAGAATATAAAGCAATCATACCGAAAGAGTTTTGATCCTTTAGAATCTAGAATACAGGTAGTCCTTACCTTATGACCACAATAGAACCTGAAATTGAAATATTATGTTAAGTGAATCCCTGCAGTTGTTTACGTTGTTAACTTAATAACGTGGTTCTTAAGTGAAGCTGGCTTCCCCCTTGAAATACCTCTCTTTTAAATACTTGTGTGAACTTCCCCTTGTACCTTACAGAGCCTTGTGTTCTTGGCATGATTAAATGCACAGGCACAAATATGTTATTTCACAAATAATTTACTCACTCTGGAGTTACCTTAGAGTAAGAAACAGTACATCAAACTAAAAGAAACTGTTTTGTACTCTGATATCAATATTTACAAAATTCTTTCAGTACCATGGACAGCAGCCACCGGTCTCAGATCTCTGTTCCTTCGAGTTTTCAGCCTGGTCAAGATCCAATTTCCTTTTATTATAATAATAAAAACAATCCCTTCCTTATTTCCTTCCCTCCCTCCCTCCCTCCTTCCCTCTCCTTCCTTCCTTTCCTCCTTTCCCTTCCTCTCCTTCCTTCCTTCCCTTCCTCTCCTTCCTTCCTTCCCTCCCTTTTTCTCCTTGCTTCCTCCCTTGCTTCCTCTCTTCCTTCCTCCCTCCCTTCCTTCCTTCCCTTCCTCTCCTTCCTTCCTTCCCTTCTTCTCCTTCCTTCCTTCCCTCCCTTCCTCTCCTCGCTTCCTCCTTCCTTCCCTTCCTTCCTCTCCTCCCTCCCTCCTTCCTTCTTTCCCTTCCTTTCTCTTCCTCTCCTTCCTTCCTTTCATCTCCTTCCTTCCATCCTTCCTCTCCTTCCTTCCTTCCATTTTTCCTTCCTTCCTTCCTTCCATCCTCTTTCTCTAACAACAGTCTCAGGGCCACTCACAAGAGAAACAACTTCTCTTTTACCTTTTGACTATATTTCCCGAAGTATAAAATAGCCTTGGAAACGAAGCCAGCACATAAAATGGCATTGTTGCCACGGACAATCTGATCAGGAAAAATGACCCTAAGGTTTCAGAAAGTCTAACTTGTGCTTTCAAAAGCCTCAAGATGAGATGGGTCTTCGCCATCTGTTAAAGAAAAAAAGCAGATAGGAGAAGAATCTTCCCTACCATTATGCAATTGTAGGAAGTCAAACCAACTCCCCTTCTCACCTCTGAGGGAAAAAAAATGAGGAAACTTCCAGTGCCTGATCCATCATAAAAATGTTTCTTCTCCAAGGTTTGGCCCAAGCTGATTGGAGGCACAAAAGTGTGACTCCTACACAAGATATGACATCTGCCTTCTTTTCACAATTTTAAGGGGGATAATGCAAGAGAACCATGTCAAGAAGCTATATAAACCTAGCTGAATACTAGCATGCCTTTGATTCAAGACCTTATATAGGCCTCTGACTTGTGTTTTTTGAAGACAGGGCTTTGGAGGGTGAACCTGCTTGCCTCCTGTACAAGACCATTCTTTTTCATTCTTTCTCTCATTCATTCTTTCCAAGACTATACTATTAGCAAGGCTGGGGTGAATGGCCCAGGCTACGAATTCTAAAAATATACTCCTCTCTCCAGAGGCAAAGAACAGAGAGAGGACTGGCTAACAAATTGTTAGGGAGAGAAAGAGAAAGAGAAAAAGAGAGAGAGAAAGAGAAAAATGTTAGAGGGAGAAAGAGAGAGAGAGAGAGAGAGAGAAGTGTTAGGGGGAGAAAGAGAAAAAGAGAGAGAGAAAGAGAAAAATATTAGGGGGAGAAAGAGAGAAAGAGAACAAGAAAGGAGAAAAAGAGAAAGAATAAGAAAGAGAAACAAAGAATAAAAGGAAAGAGAAACAAAGAATGAGGGAGAGAAAGAAAGAAGGAAAAGAATGAGAAAGAAAGAAAGGAAAAAAGAAAGAACGAAAAAGAAATGTGGGGGTGGGGGGGTTAAGGGTGGAAACAGACTTTTAAGAAAACACTGATCTTGTAAAAAATCCCTGTCAGAGGAAGCACAGAATGCTTGTGCCCCACAACCCACCTCAAAGTTCAGCCTCTGATCTTTTCCCCCCACCGGCTCCCTCCGAGCATCATTTCTGGCCACTGAGTTTTCTGTTCTGCGCCCCTGAACACTGACCTTATCAAAGAGAATCCAAGAAGTTGTTTTTAAACCAAAAGAAAAGACGAGGAGATGCAATGGAGGTACACATGACCAGTATGTAGAGCGGGAAGAGACACACAGGCACACACCGATTCTCTCGCTCTCCATACTATTTAGTATTTTAATGCACACACACACACACACACACACACACGTAGTATGTATGTATGTATGTGGGTGGGTGTGGGTGGGTGTATCTATATCTATACACACACACATACACATATAATCTATCTGTGTATCTAATTGTGTCTTCTTGTCTGTCTGTCTGTCTATCTGGCTACCTAGCTATATGAATAGATAGCACTATCTACCTTTCCATCCATATAGCTAGATAGGCAGACAGACAGACAGACAAATGGATGGATGGATGGATAGATATTTCCTTTATTGTCATTGCACCTTGTACAATGAAATTAAATGCCATCTTCAGTGTACAGTGTATATAACATAGATAGATAGATAGATGATAGATAGATAGATAGATAGATAGATAGATAGATAGATAGATAGATAGATAGATAGATAGATCATCTCTTCATCCATTCACTTACAAATCACATACTTATCCACCATTTATGAGGTGGCCATTGTTATCCTTTCTTGCCATAATTTTTGTATATATTTTTGTATAATATTTAACCTCTTATGTGGGTTTTTTGTGTTTATATATCTGTGGTTTTCATACCTGTAGTCTTTTTGTGTGTGTGTGTGAGATGGGCAGCTATACAAATTCAACCAACCAACAATCCCTAACTACGACTACCTATTTACCTATTTCAACTATTTTGTTTAAACATAGCAAACCTTTGGGGATTTGTGTAGGTTTCTTTAAGATTAGGAAAAAAAAATATCTTAAGAAAAAAAACTGGGTGGCGAACGCTGCATATTTAGAAGAGCTGCATGCAGAATGGTTGTGAGGTTGTGGGCCAGAGCCAATCTCCAACCATTTTTTTTTTAAATTTAATGCAAATAAATTGTCAGAAAGAATAATACTTGAAAGATCTGTGAGGGGATTTAGTCTAATACTAGAAAATCTTTCGCACCTACAATTTTGAAAATTCGCCTCACCCCACCCCACAATTTTATAAGATTAGCTTCCTTTCCGTGGGCACCCCCACTACCTCGAGATCCGAATTCATAGGAAGCTAGCTGTTCCTACGTGTTCTCACTTTAACAGAAACCTAATTTGTAAAATGAAGATAATATATCAATGGAAATTAGCATCACACTCAGCCATACAGGTGGGTTGAGCTGCGGGTGAATGCAATGTAATTAAGAAATTAAAAGGTAATTTCCACATATGCTTTCTGTTAATCTAACTCAGCAATCATTTAATTTACAGCAGGGGACTGGCAAGGAGGCAAGCCAAAATAAATAAGATAATACTACATTTAATTGCTCTATGCAATGATAATGAAATGGAGTGGCTTTTGAGCAGGCACAGTGAAGGGAAGGGGGTGCCACACGCACCCTGCTGCCAAAAACATTGGGTGGGGGAGAAGGAATGTATTTTATTTTTATTCCGAGTTTCATTCCTTTTTTTTTTTTTTTCCCTTTGGGGGGAATTAAAACTTAACATCCAGCCGAGTCAACTTTCAGGAAGTTTGGACTCCCAAATGCAGGGATCCCAATTCCAACCCCTACTTGCCATTTCCATCCAGCTCTCCTTCCCCATTATCACACAATTCCTCCTCCTCCTCCTCCTCCTCCTCCTCCTCCTCCTCCTCCTCCTCCTCCTCCTCCTCCTCCTCCTCCTCCTCCTCCTCCTCCTCCTCCTCCTCCTCCTCCTCCTCCTCCTCCTCCTCCTCCTCCTCCTTCTGAATGACTAAGAATGCCTACAGTCCATTCTTCTCCAGAAAGCATTAGATATCTCCCTTTCCATCTGTTGGACATGGAATAAAATATTTCATTATGAAAATTCACATCCTCGGCCATGTGGGCTTTGGCAGGAGGCAAAGTTGGATGGCAGGACGATCTTATTACGTATCTTGATCATCAACTTTACATGTTAGGGGGACTCAAATTTAAGATATTGCAGGTAGTCCTCAACTTACAACTGTTACCTATAGGGGAAGAATAGGCAGAATCTAAAAGGTAGAGTGAAAAGGGGTTTTAGCCTAGAATCCTTACATAGTAGTGTATCCGTACATAGATAAGAGCCGTGGTGGCGCAGTGGTTAGAGTGCAGTACTGCAGGCTACTTCTGCTGACAGCCGGCTGCCTGAAATTTGGCAGTTTGAATCCCACCAGGCTCAAAGTTGACTCAGCCTTCCATCCTTCCGAGGTGGGTAAAATGAGGACCCCGATTATTGGGGGCAATTGGCTGACTCTGTAAACCACTTAGAGGGGGGCTGTAAAGCACTGTGAAGTGGTATATAAGTGCTATTGCTATAGCCATAAGTGAACTATGTCAAACCTCAGTTGAGTGCTGTTGACCCTTATTTGCCAATTGCACAGGGGCAGATAGGAAAGCACTCCAGAGGGTGAACGTCATTGCCCAGAGGATCATGGGTTGCCCTCTCCCCTCTTTGGAAGAGCTTTAGAGCTCCCGCTGCCTTAAGAAAGTTCAAAACATTCTCAAAGATCCATCTCATCGTCGGCAGCCTTTTTTTTTTTTTTTTGAACTATTACCATCTGGCAGATGGTACAGGACAATAAAAACAAGGACAAATAGGCTGAAAAACAGCTTTTATCCCAGAGCAGTAACTATATTGAATTCTACTATATAGTGTAATACTAATGCAATATCAGGGGTTTTCAATTCAGTTGCACAGAATGCAAAAGATGTGTGTTTTTGTTTTATTTTTATAGTTTTCTTACGTATGATGTACACTGAAGATGGCATTTAATTTCATTGTACGAGGTGCAATGACAATAAAGTAAACTATAACTATTTAACTCTTAGCAGGGGAAAAGGAGGGGAGGGGAAAGGAAAGGAAGGGAAGGAAAAAGGAGAGGAGAGAAAGGAAGGGAAGGGAAGAGAAAAGAAGAGAATGGAAGAGAAGAGGAGAGGAGGGGAGGGGAGGGGAAAGGAAAGGAAGGGAAGGGGAAAGAAGAGGAGAGGAGAGGGGAGGAGAGGAGAGGAGAGAAAGGAAGGGAAGAGAAAAGAAGAGAAGAGAAGGGGGGAGAAAGGAAGAGAAGAGAAGAGAAATTTTCACACTTCTCTGAAGGAGATGTGAAGGTGAGATCACTCTCCCAGCACGAAACCTGGGGCTGTTTTGTGAATTCTAATTACTTTCCCACCACCTTCGTTCATTTGGTAGTAATAAAATTTGGGCCCAACAATCTCACCTTGCATAGGGAATAGAAAGTTGTCCTCCAGCCCCATCAAGAGATTAGAAAAAGAGTGGTTCAATGCCACATCACCAAAAGCTGACAGGGTCTTAAGCCAAGGAGAGAATGAGAGGTTTCTAATTTTCAGTGATGATGATAAGGATGATGATGTTCCTCTGGGATGGTTGAGACTTCTGAAAAAGAAAAAAAAAAAGCAGGATTATTCCACACCACAAACGATGTATCTCTATCTTTGCACCAACGTACTGTTAAGGAAGACAGATTTTAGCCTCTTCAACTCCCTGCCACGCTAGCTTTCTCAGGGCTTGAAATTTGCTTGTGTGTGTGTGTGTGTGTGCGTCTGTCTGTCTAAGAGCACTCTGTTGTGGTGAGCCAGCAGCAGGTGTGGATGGCTGAGGAGATCGAGGACTCAGATGAGGGGCCAGGACCATTAGGGAGTGGACTGCTGCCTTCAGAGATTGTGGGGACTGGCAGCAGCAATGAGGAGGTTCCCGAGGAGCCTGTGCCAAGTGCGCGTAGGATTGCTCGTAGGGAAGAGCAGCTACAACAGCAAGGGTGACTCAGGAGTAAGGCTGCAAGGTAATGGCCCCTCCTTCAACAAGATAAAAGCCAGCTGTGAAACGAATGTACTTTGCAGAAGGCAAAGACGTTTTGAAACTCCAGCCTCGTGGACATTCCAGTATCCTGAGTTTGTATTTGAAGATTGTCATTTTGCAAATTATTTCTTGTCTGTTATCTTTTGGCAAGTCTCGCACAGTTTGGCAAGGCTTGTGCTTATCGCAGCTAATTATTTTGCAAAAGCATTACGAGCTTTCTGTTCTTTTTTGAATTGTGTTTGATCTGTCGGAAAAGGGTGTGGGTCAGAACACACTCCATCATTCAAATCCAGAGCCTGCAGGGTGTAAACAGTTCAAAGCCAATCGTTGTGGATCATTTGCAGTCGGGCAAAACTCGGCAGCAACCCCCAGTTTTGTAGGAGGGGAATCATGCAAGATTTGAACTCGGGGTCCCAGAAGGGTGCATGCATGTACCACATCATCACATCCATTGGGGAGGGGCATGAAAAAAAAACCAGCTTTTGTCCTCTGAAGGAGAAGCTCACCGCTCTCGACGTCTTTGGCGGCTGGCAGTACGCCAGCTTTTAAAACCGCCTCTCACCTTAGCAAAGGAAATAAATACTCCAATCACTCTATTTAACCGCATTCTCCTTTCTGCAAAGAGCCTTGTGCGAGACCTAAGAGCTCATCCGGGCCTGGCTTGCTAAGGCAAGAGACAAAAAATTGCAAATCTATATTAAGAACAAAAACCCCCAAATATTAAACATACTGTAGGATGAAAAAGTTATGGTTATGTTTTAAAACGTTCTTTTTTTAAAAAAAAAAAAAAAAAAACCATTTTATTATTGAAGTCCCTGGTGTTGCTTGAAGGCATGCATGTCTATAGAGATTCTCCATCCTCCAGGTCATAGTTATTCCCAAAGTGCTTTTCTTTTCTTTTTTTCTGATTTTTTCTTTGAAGACGTTTCACTTCTCATCCAAGAAGCTACTTCAGCTCTGACTGGATGGTGAGGAATGGAAGGGCTTATACTCCTTGCAGACAGCTGGTCATTTGCATCCTTTTTAGAGGGTCCCTGAGGCCACTTGGAGGTTTTATCTGTGTTTACCTGAGTGATGCTAATGGTTCCTGCAGTCTGCATTTTTTTTCCCCTCTGGAAATCCATTCCTAACTCCCGCACCGTTCAAAGGGGGTTCATCCCAAATTATATAGCTAAAAGTCTGTAGAGATTCTCAGTCATCCAGGTCAGAGTTGCTCCAAAGGTGCTTTTTTTGCAGGAGGCCACTGGACTTTCTGGGTTTTTTTTCTTTTCTTTTGAAGACGTTTCGCTTCTCATCCAAGAAGCTTCTTCAGCTCTGACCGGATGGTGGGGAATGGGAGGATGGATACTCCTTGCAGACAGTTTGGTCGTTTGCATCCTTTTAGCTTGGAGGATTGAAGGCATAAAATGCACACACGTATGCACAGCCCAAGCCTCAATTTTTTTTGCATCTGCCATGCACACACACACACACACACACACACACACACACACACACGGCAGCACAGGCACACACAGTTAAACTGAGGGGGATCTACATTTTGTATGCATAGCCTGAGATCTCTTCGGACTTTCCAGTCAGTAATTTGATGATTGGGAAATGTGCAGGCAAAGGAAAGGGATGGAAGGGTGGGGGGTGGGGGTGGAAAAGCAAACCAGGGACTAGGAGGGATTGTGTGATCAAGGATAGGTGGGGAGGGGGGAACCTGAAAGGCATGGGGGAGTCCTGGGGAGATGGGAGCTCTACGGATGCAGCCCTTTTAATCTCAGCCGTGCGGCCAGCTGTTTTTTAAATAAAACCTGTAGGTCCGGGCCTCACGTCAGCTGCTGTTCCCTCCCCTTCTCCTCTAAATCTCATTTATTCCTCATTAACAAAAATCACCTGTTGTTTGACAAACTGGGACCGAGCTCTCAGACAATAAATTGGTCGGCAACTGTTGAGGGCCTGGGGAGAAGAAGAAGTGGAAGGGAGGAGGAGGAGGAGGAGGAGGAGGAGGAGGAGGAGGAGGAGGAGGAGGAGGAGGAGGAGGAGGAGGAGGAGGAGGAGGAGGAAAGAAGAAATGAGAAGGAGGAGGAGGAGAAAAGAAAGAGAGGAAGAGGAAGGGGAAGAAGAGAAGGAGGAGGAGGAGGAGAAATGAGGAGAAGAAGAAAATGAGGAGGGGGAAGGAGAGGAAGATGAAGAAGACAAAGAGGAGAAAATGAGAAGGAGAAGAGGAGGAGGAGGAGGAGGAGGAGGAGGAGGAGGAGGAGGAAGAAGAAGAAGAAGAAGAAGAAGAAGAAGAAGAAGAAGAAGAAGAAGAAGAAGAAGAAGAAGAAGAAGAAGAAGAAGAAGAAGAAGAAGAAGAAGAAGAAGAAGAAGAAGAAAGAAGAAGAAAGAAGAAAAATAATAATGAGGAGGAGGAGAAATGAGGATGAGCAGGAGAAGAGAAGAAGAAGAAGAAAATGAGGAGGGGGAGAAAAGGAGAGGAAGAGGAAGAAGAGAAGAAGAAAAATGAGGAGGAGGAGGAGAGGAGGAGGAGGAAGAAGAAGGAGAAGAAGAAAAAGAAACAATAATGTTTCCAAGAGAAACCCCATGGCATATCCTATGGTGGTAGCCCAACCCAGATAATTGGAATTTCTCCTATTTCTTCACATTTTCTCATCTACCCATAGGGAACAAGGGCCTCCGAAGCATCTTAGCACACTTCTCCCTGATCTTTAGCAACAAATCATATACAGTAGAAATAGGTCATACAGTATGTCCCCCCCAATTCCTCTCTGTTTTTACAGCTCTGGCAACTGTGCATTGTGTCATCTTATCAGATGCCTCCGTCTCTCCCTCGGTCTCTTTTCAAGGAATGCCCCCAGGGAGTGACTTGCACAGTTTCTCTCTGTGGGAATGACAAATATATGTTATTATTGCTGCGAAATCGCAACTAGGGAAGGCGCCAAAGGGATCTGTTGGGCAGTGATCCCCAACCTTTTTATGCCGCTGCCGGTACTGGCATCACTGGGCGCGCCATCTTTTTGATGAAAAAGTGCTTCCGGTGACCTCACCGGAAGCACTTTTCATCAAAAATGGCGGCACCAGCGCTACGCTGAGCTTTTCCGGGAGAAATGGCTTTCTACCCGGAAAAGCTCACCAAGCGCTAGCGCCGCCATCTTCTTTGATGAAAAAGTGCTTCCAGTGAGCTTTCTACCCGAAAAGCTCACCGGAAGCACTTTTTCATCAAAAGATGGCGGCGCCAGCAACCAGCGCCCGGTAGGACTTGTTCCGCGGACCGGTACAGGTCCGCGGACCGGTGGTTGGGGACCCCTGTGTTAGGGGACCAAGAGTAGATTCCCTGCGATCGGGGCTCAGGAAATCGATCCCTTTGGCTCCTCTGGAAATCCGTTTTTCTTTTTTTTTTTAAAGAATAAGGTTCCGTGTTATTTTTTTTTAGCCATCCACCCATCCTCCCCTAGCTCAAATCCAATACAGGTAAGTCCTCAACTTACAACAGTTTCATGTCGTGACCGCTCAAATTTATAACGGCACTGAAAAAGGTGACTTATGACCGTTTTTCACACTTACGACCTTTGCAGCATCCCCGTGATCGAAATTCAGGCTCTGGGCCACTGCCTCGTATTTATGACGGTTACAGGATCCCGGAGTCACGTGGTTCACTTGAACAATGGTGCAATTCCCTTAACAGCTTCAGTGTTTTGCTGAACAACGGGGGCCAGGAAAGTTGTAAAATGGCGGGGGAAGTCAACTTCACAAATGTCTCACCAAACAGCAGAGAATTTGGACTGGTCTCCATTGTGGTTGTAAGTCAAGAACTACCTCTCATATTTTTATTCTAGTTCTATGCATTTCATCTTTAAAAGAAGAATAAGGTTGGCCTTAGAATAGAATAGAATAGAATAGAATAGAATAGAATAGAATAGAATAGAATAGAATAGAATAAATTCTTTATTGGCCAAGTGTGATTGGACACACAAGGAATTTGTCCCGGTGCAAATGCTCTCAGTGTACATAAAAGAAAAGATACATTCGTCAAGAGTCAAGAATCATAACGTACAACACTTAATGATAGTCATAGGGTACAAATAAACAATCAAGTCCTACTAGGAAACAGTCAATATAAATAGTAAGGATGCAAGCGACAAAGTCACAGTCATATAGTCACAAGTGGGAGGGGATGGGTGATAGAAACGATGAGAAGATTAATAGTAATAGTAGTGCAGACTTTGTAAATAGTTGGACAGTGTTGAGGGAATTATTTGTTTAGCAGTGTAATGTCATTTGGGGAAAAAACTCCCCTTGTGTCTAGTTGTTCTGGTGTGCAGGGCTCTATAGCGTCGTTTTGAGGGTAGGAGTTAAACCAGTTTATGTCCAGGATATGAGGGGTCTGTAGATATTTTCACAGCCCTCTTTTTGATTCCTGCAGTATACAGGTCCTCCATGGAAGGCAGGTTGATAGTGATTGTTTTTTCTGCAGTCCTGAAAATACTAAATATTTAAAAAAAAAATAGAAATGCTGCATTCTTTTCCAATTCTGAGTCATTCCACTGGAGATCTCCAAGCCAACTTTCAGTTAGCAGTTGCTGCAAAATAAAATATTTTTTTTTTTAAAAAGCTCAGATTTATTGGCTGCAACATTCACTGTAGTTTTCTAAATCAACATGGTTGTGGCATAGAGACCACTTTGTCTTGGTGGCGAGGCATTGCTCGTAAAGTTTTCTTTCAATGCTTAAAAAACAGAAGAGAGAAATATTGGGGAATGCTCATATGAAATTCACCGCCCACAAGCCTCCAGAATGGGGTTTTGAACCACAAGATCCCATCCGCCCTCTTGAAACACATACGTAATGAACAAAAACGGACTTGTCTGATTAAGAAAAAAAAAGCACAATAACCTCATTTATTAGTGCCTGGAAACCTCTTATGGACTTTTTGCTAAGGAAAGAGGGGAGGGAACGAAAGTGTGATTTATGGGTTTGATGATTAGAAAGGGTAGGCTATGGAAAGGAGGAAAATTATGTTATCTTAGAAAGAGGAGGTAAAATATAAATGCATTTATAACGATTAAGAAGATCAGAAGCTGCTCCTTTGTAACCTTTTGTACTTTTCTCTTCTCTTTTTGTTCTGAGTGTTCCTCTTTCTTTTCTCATTTTCTTTCTTATCAACTCGCTCTTTTCATTATTCCTTCTATAACATTTGCATTGTTTACTAAGGGAGTATATAGGGAAGAAGAGGTAGAGGAAGAGGAAGGAGGAGGAAGAGGAGGACTGTGGAATCTTTGGTGCCCTCTGAACTTGGTTGTTTTCTTGCAGATGTTTCATTACCCAACTAGATAACATCATCAATGCTAAAGGGGAGTAGGAGAGAGGAGGAGAGGAGGAGGAAGAGAAAGAGGAGGAGGAAGAGGACAACTGTAGGGTCTTTAGTGCTCTCTGTGTTTGACTGTTTTCTTGCAGATGTTTCATTACCAAAGTAGGTAACATCATCAGTGCTAGAAAGGATGGGGTATGTGGAGACGAAGAGGAGGCTGCATAAAATTGCATTTGCAAGAAAAAACTGTTTGAAAAGATTTGTAGAAAAAGAGAGTGGAAGAAGGGGGGGGGATCGTCTCAATTTCCAAAATGGAATGGACACACAGACTCTGCTGTCAATTGCATTTGGGCAATGATTTAAAAAATTAGTAAGTCCATTCCAACAAGAGCTAGAGAATAATTCAGCTCTTTCTCCCCCTCCTTTTAGACAATAATTCTTTTTTTTTTTCATAAGTTGAGTAGAACACATAGTGGCCTTCTTTCTCACCTTTAGATTAGCCAAGTGAGTAACCCCAAGCAATCAAGAACATTTGTGAAATGATGGTGATATTTTTTTTTATCCTGCCTTTTCTACAAATAACTCAAGATGGCAAACATACCAATTATGCCTTCCTCTTCCTATTTTCCACACAACAACAACCCTGTGAGGTGGGGGAGAGAGAGAGAGAGAGAGAGAAAGAGAGACAGTGATAGAGGGGGAGATAGAGAGAGAGAACAAGAATGAAAGAAGAGAGAGAGAGAGAGAGAACAAGAATGAGAGAAAGAGAAAGAATAAGAAAGAAAGAGAGACAGAGATGGAGATAGAGACACACAGAGAGAACAAGAACAAAAGAAGAGAGAACAAAAATGAGAGTAAGAGAAAGACAGACAGAGAAAGACAGACAGAGACAGAGATGGAGATAGAGAGAGAACAAGAATAAAAGAAGAGAGAACAAGAATGAGAGAAAGAATGAGAGAGAAAGAGGGACGGAGATGGAGACAGACACAGACAGAGAGAGAGAACAAGAATGAAAGAAGAGAGAACAAGAACGAGAGAAAGAGAAAGAACAAGAGAGAAAGAGAGACGGAGATGGAGATAGAGACAGGCAGAGAGAGAGAAAAGAATGAGAGAAAGAATGAGAGAGAAAGAGAGGCAGAGATGGAGATAGAGACAGAGAGAGAGAACAAGAATGAGAGAGAGAGAGAGAAATCCAAGGTCACCCAACTGGTTTTCATGCCTAAGGGGGAACTAGAACTCACAGTCTCCTAGTTACTAGCCAAGGCCTTCATCCCTACACAACACAATGCACCATGGTGTAACCAGACGGGACGGGTCTGCCTAGCCTTTGGACTCCCCCGCCCCCTACAAGAACACCCCCCTCTCCACCAGGCGCAAACCTAACCACATCCACCGGGTGTTGTGTGGGCAACCCAGCCCGCCGCCTTTACGCGCGCTCGGCGAGCCGGTGGGAATTGGCGAGGGCAGACCCCTCGGCTCAGTCCTTCCTGGCAAGAGCTTTTCGGGGGGCCAGAAGGAAGGGGGCGCCGGGAGCCCCACCGTCCCTGGAAAGCTACCTCCCCCCGGCGTAATCTCCCCTTGCTATGACTCCAAGCGTCCCGCGCGCTGGCCGCGTCTCCGGTAGGCGCACCTTGAATGCGCGTCGACGGATCAGGAGACGCGCGGCCATTAATCTCGGTGACAAACAGGACTCCGAAGGAATATTTGCACCCCGAAATGGAAAGATTAGGCCATATTTGTCAAGGCTTGGCGAGCTTATCGCCTCCCGAGCAGATGCTCTTCCATATTCATGAGCCGCAGGAAGCGGCGAGCGGTCCCTCCCGGCCCTCCAAGACTTTCAGCTGCGCAGGGAGAAGGGGACCGGAGCGGCCGGCCGGACGGCGGGAAGGACGGACGGACGGACGGCAGAAATATTGGGGGGGTGGGGGTGTCCAGACCCGGGAGGAGAGCAGAGGGGGAGAAAGGAGCGCTGCGATCCTTCCTCCCTCCCTCCCTTCCTCTCATTATTCTCACTTTCCTTCTTCCCTTCTCTTCTCTCCCTCCCTCTCTCTCATCTATCTTCCTTTTCTCTCCTTCCCTTCCCTTCCCTCTCCTCTCCTCTCTTTCTGGTGCTTTCCTCCCTCCCTCTCATCTTTCTCACTTTCTTTTCCCTTCTCTATTTCCTTCATTTTCCTTCTCTATTTCCTTCAATTCCCTTCTCTTTCCTTCCCTCTCTTCTCCTCACTTCCCCATGCTTTCCTCCCTCCCTCTCGTTTTTCTTCCTTTCCTTTCCCTTCTCTATTTCCTTCATTTCTCTTTCTATTCCTTCCCTTCCCTTCTCTTTCTTTTCCTCCCTCTCCTCTCTCCTCCTTTCTTTCCCTATGCTTTCCTCCCTCTCTCTTCATCTTTCCTTCCCTTCCTTCCCTTCTCTTTCTTTCCCTCTCTCTCCTCTTCCCTTGCTTCCTCCTTTCCTTTCCTTTTCCTTTTGCCCAGTTTAATGTCACACACAAGCAGGAGAAGTTGTTGTCTACAGATGCAAGAATGTATGGTTAAGAAACTAGGGCTTAGCTGGAGAGATAAACCTAGTTACCAAGAGAGAGAGAAGGACCTTAATATGGTAATTGGTCAATAAAGGGAAAAAAACCCACAATTTTGTTTGTGAGATAGCAAATAAAATCCACAATAAAACCCAATTATACTAGAGTGATCAAAGGGAGACACACTTTGTGAAAAATAAATCAAAACTTAGCCATCTTAAGATAAATAAAATCACGGTGATCAGATTGCAACAGTTTCACATTTTGGGGTTTTTGAAGAATATATCTTAACATGCCTTCTCTCTCTTATTATACAATTAATAATATTTTGTGCAATCTCCTTTGCCACGTTTGTGTTTGAAAACCGCTCAAAAGTGTGCAGGAAAGTGGTGGAAACACCTCAAAATAAACCCACCAATGATTTGGAACACTTGGCAATTTTCTGAGGGTTCAAATCTGTTTTCCTTCTTCTCTTTTGGCCACAACTTGTGTTTTCTAAGAGAAGCTTTACTGAGCCAGAAGGACTTGAGGCTTTTGTGATGCCAAAACAGGCTGCCAACAACTGTTGTCCCTCTAAAAAAGCAGAGAGCATTCCATTCTCCCTCTGAAGTAGCTTTTGGTCAGTCTCATTTGTGTTCCAGCTGATGTTGTTATTCCTTTATTCTTGATCTATTAGAATTCCCACCCTTCCCTTCTCTCTCTTTCTTTCTTTCTTTCTTTCTGGTTCGTTCTCTCTCTTGTTCATTTTCTCTCTCCCTCTCTCAGTCTCTTTCTCTCTGTGTCTTGTTCTCTCTTGTTTGTTCTGTCTTGTTCTCTCTCTCTCTCTCTCTCTCTCTCTCTCTCTCTCTCTCTCTCTCTCTCTCTTTCTCTCATGAATGCTCCAACACTGGAAATTTTTAAGCAGAGATTGGACAGCCATTTGTCCGAAGTTGTGTAGGGCCTCCTGCTTGAGCCTGGAGTTGGACTAGAAGACCACCAAGGTCCCTTCCAACTCTGTTATTCTACTCTACTCTACTCTACTCTACTCTACTCTACTCTACTCTACTCCACTCCATTCTATTATATTCTCTAGTTCATTCTCTCTCTCTTGTTCTCTCTTGTTCATTCTCCCTTTCTCTCTCTCTCTCTTTCTCTCTCTCTCTCTCTCTCTCTCACACACACACACATGTTCTTTCTAGTTTGTTCTCTCTCTCTTGTTCATTTTCTCTCTCTCCCTCTCTCATTCTCTTTCTCTGTCTCTCTTGTTCTCTCATTTGTTCTCTCTCTCTTCTTTCTTGTTCATTCTCTCTTCTCTCTCTCTCTCTCTCTCTCTCTCTCTCATCTTTCATTCTCTCTCTCTCTCTTTTCTTTCTCTCTCTCTCTCTTGTTCTCTCTCTCTCTCTTTCTCTCATTCTCTCTCTCTCTTTTCTCTCATTCTCTCTCTCTCTCATTCTCTCTCTCTCTCCCTTTTTCTCTCTCTCTGTCTTTCTCTCATTCTCTCTCTTTCTCTCTTTCTCTTTCTCTTTCCCTTCTTCTCTCTCTCTCTCTTTCTCTCATTCTCTCTCTCTCTCTTTCTCTCTCTCTCATTCTCTCTCTCTTTCCCTTGTTCTCTCTCTGTGTCTTTCTCTCATTCTCTCTCTCTCTTTCTCTCTCTCTCATTCTCTCTCTCTTTCCCTTGTTCTCTCTCTTTCTCTTTCTCTCATTCTCTCTCTCTCTCTCTCTTTCTTTCTCTCTCTCTCTTGTTCTCTCTCCAAGAGTGCCTCTATAGGGAAACAGAACAAACAAACACATCTTGCTAAGCAAACCAAAAGAAAAGGCCCAATGATGGAAGGCTTCAAGTTTCTCAGCAGGCATCTCAGGGCACAAATGTGCCCAAGGGACCCCTGCCAACTGGCTGCTCTCAGCCATGGAGGTGGGACTCAGCCAGCTGGCTGAACCCTTTGCCTTGAACATCACTGGGCCTCTCTTTATAGCAAGTCCTCCGGAGCGTGGCATCAAAGGGGAAACAGCTCAGCAGATTTCAAAGGCAGCTCCTCACTTGCTTGGTTTCCGAGGATGGGAAAAGAGACGTGCCATAGCATGATGATCAGAGAGAGAAAAGAAGGAGAGGAGGAGAGGGGAAGAGAAAGAGAACGAAAGAGGAAAAAATGGAAAAGAAAGGAAAATGAAAGAGGAAAGAAGAAAGAAGAAGAGGAAGTGAAAGAAAGAAGGAAGCAGAAAGAAATAGAACAGAACAGAATAGAACAGAATGAATATTGGAATAGAATAGAAATAGAATAGAAATAGAAATAGAAATAGAAATAGAATAGAATAGAATAGAATAGAATAGAATAGAATAGAATAGAATAGAATAGAATAGAATAGAATAGAATAGAATACTTAATTGGCCAAGTGTGATTGGACACACAAGGAATTTGTCTTTGGTGCAAATGCTCTCAGTGTACATTAAAAAAAAGATACATTTGTCAAGAGTCAAGAATCATAAGGTTCAACAGTTAATAATAGTCATAGGGTACAATAAGAATAGAATAGAACAGAACAGAACAGAACAGAACAGAACAGAACAGAACAGAATAGAATAGAATAGAATAGAATAGAACAGAACAGAATAGAATAGAATGAATATTGGAATGGAATGGAATGGGACAACAGAGTTGGAAAGGACCTTGGAGGTCTTCTAGTCCAACCCCCTGCTTAGGCAGGAAACCCTACACCACTTCAAGCAAATGGTTATCCAATCTCTTCTTAAAAACTTCCAGTGTTGGAGCATTCATAACTTCTGGAGGCAAGTTGTCCCACTGATTAATTGTTCTAAGAGTCAGGAAATTCATCCTTAGTTCTAGGTTGCTTCTGTTCTTCTGTAGCTAGCATAAATGACAGCAGCCATGGGACCCCTGCCGAACCCCCAGCAGCCCACCCCTGTATAATATATTGTAGTTGCAGTGCGTCTACTACTCCCTAGTTGCTCCAGATTAAGCCTGTGATGCCTTATGCTACAACATGTGAGTAACCAGTAGAAATTAGCAAAGAGAAGCAGACATTCTAGTTCTTGACTGCCGGCTTGTGTTTGTGTGGACTTATCCACCAGCCTTAAAGTATTTCTAACAATCCCAACAGATTCAGCAGGGCCTACACTGCTGAGGTAGATTAGCGGAGAAATTTGTACTTATCCAACAGGTTCTTGTACAGACTTCGGAAGTTGTGGGAACTTTCAAGAAGAGATTGGACTGCCATATTATCAGAAATAGTGTAGGGTCTCCTGCTTGGGCAGGGGGGTTGGACTAGATGACCTACAAGGTCCCTTCCAACTCTGTTAATCTGTAATCTGAATTAGCAACCCATCTGTCTCCTGTTTATGCCCGGGTTCTGGAGAGCATTCCTGTTTTTTCCTCTTAACCTCTCTCTCTCTCTCTCTGCCTTTCCCCATCACTTGTCTCTGTCTCTGTCTGTCTCCATCTGTGTGTGTGTGTGTGTGTGTGTGTGTGTCTGTTTGTCTGTCTGTCTGTCTGTCTCTCTCTCTGTCTCTCTGTCTCTCCCTCTAACCCTCACTCCCTCTCTCTCTCTTTCCCATCCCTCTGTCTCTCTCTGTCTGTCTCTCTGTCCCTCCCTCTCTTTCCCCATCCCTCTGTCTGTCTCTTTCTCTGTCTATCTGTCTGTCTCTGTCTCTCTCCCTCCCCCTCTTTTCCCCATCCCTCTGTCTTTCTCTGTCTCTCTCTCTCTGTCTCCCTCTGTCTCTCCCTTCTTTCCCCATCCCTCCCTCTGTCTCTCTCTCTCTCTCTCTCTCTCTCTCTCTGTGTGTCTCTCTCCCTCTCACCCCCTCCCTCTGTCTGTCTCTCTTTCTCTCTGTCTCTCTCCCTCCCTCTTTCCCCAGCCAGAGTCTCAGGCTGTGACAAGGAGCGTTTGGAGAAAGATGAATTGAAATGACACGTGCGCTTCAGCATGACTGCCACTGTGATACATGGAGAGCCGTCAGTGCCTTTCTGTAGTGAGCAATACAGATGAGACACTGACCTCACTCACAAAAGGGTCAAGGACGTTGGGAAGGCACAGCAGCTGGAACGAGGAGAGGAGGAGGAAACAGGAGCAGCGGGGACCTCTCTTTTATGCTTTGCACCCTTCCCTTCTTCCTCTCATTTTCGGGGGTCGAGAATACAGATAGTCATCGACTTAACGATGACAGCTGAGCCCCAAAATCTCTGTCGCTAAGCCAGATGTATGTGAAGTGAGCTTTGGCCCGTTTTACAACTTTTCTTGCCACAGCCGTTAATGCGAATCACTTCAGCTGTTAAGTGAGTCACATGGTTGTTAAGCAAATTGGGCTTCCCCATCGACCTGCCTTGTCAGAAGGTCGCAAAAGCGGGATCACCTAACCCTGAGACCCTGCAACCGTCATAACTACGAGCCGGTTACCAAGCGTCTGAATTTTTTTCCCCCATGGATGAAACCTGCAATTTTATTCTAGTGTCATGCATGTGTAAATCTTTTTTTTAATTATTTTTTTTTATTTTTTTTAAAGGATGCTGCAGTGGTCATAAGTGTGAAAAACGGCCATGAGTCACTTTTTCCCCCTGGATGCTGTAACTTTGAACAGTCACTAAATGAAATGTGGGAAGTTAAAGACCATCATTATTCTAGAGAGCAAGCTAATCATTCCTGCCTCACCGCTGCATGTCCCAAGTGCCACGTTATATGTCTGTTGTAGTTCGCCAGCAGACGGTGCAGACAGCAGCAGAATCGGACAGTGAGGAAGAACAGGGATCAGTCCGGGAGACTGGAGAGGATTCAGACAAGGGTCCTTTGTCCGATGCAGAGATGGGGCCAGGGCCATCTGGGAGTGAGGTGCTGCCTCCAGAGCCTTCGGAGTCTGGCAACAGCGAGGAAGAGGGATAAGGGGAGCCTGTTCCCAGTGTGTGTGTGCACAGAGCTGCCAGAAGGCAAGAGCAGCTAAGACAAAAGGAGCAACTTAGGAATAAGGCTTGGAGGTGATTGCCCCTCCCATAAGGTATAAAGGAGAGGCCAAGATGACAAAACCTTTGCAGCAAGCAAAGTCGTTCGCTCTGTTCAGATTAAACCTTGAAGCTCTGTGTGGACTTTGTACTTCGGTTGGTTTTTTACAGTTCATTTGGCACTTTAGCTGTTGGCAGCCATTCAAAGGAGAGAAAGGTGGGTGCTTATCTCGAGGGATTGTTTGGGATTCATTACCGGCTGGGAATGAACGTGATCCCCAGCGCTGAAATAAAACAAGAGTTGCTTTAACAAAGTGTGTACTTAATTACAGTCTCAGTAGCCTTGGTCAGAACAATGTCAGGATTGTGCAGGTAGCCACTGGAAGCTTTAGGTGTCACCGCTAAAAGCTGACAAATTTACCAAATTAGTGGGACAGTTCAGTCTAGCATTGATTTATCTGAGGGAGGCACAGAGGCCATGTTTCAAAGTCATGAAGCGGTGAAATTGGCCACAAGTAGGCACTTGATAGAATTTTGGCGCCTCCTCAAAGACTTCTGATAGCCTGCCAGAAGAAGTTGTGGAGGAAACTTTGGAACATCAACATCATGGCGCCCTTTGTTTTCCTTTTAGTTCTCCCAGAACTTTCCCATATCAGTTAATTAATTCATCAATGGAACAGTTTGTCTCTAGAAGTCGTAGGTGCTCCAACACTGGATGTTTTTAAGAAGTGATTGAACAATTGTTTGTCTGGAATGGGATGGGACCTCCCGCTTGTGCAGGGGGCTGGACTTGAAGACCTCCAAGGTCCCTTCCAACTCTGATATTCTGTTATTTGGAAAGAAGGAGACCCCATTGCTCTGGGCATTGACCATTGAAGCCAAGCCCACCTTCCAAGATCTGAACAGCTTTGCAAATTATCATTCTTCATCTTGAGAAGAGGGACATCAATCATGACAGGAGTGCAATCATATTCACCGTATTGAGTTTGACTTCAATGTGGCTATATATCAGGGGTGTCCAACCTTGGCAACCTGAAGACTTTTTTGAATTAGAATTAGAATAACAGAGATGGAAGGGACCTTGGAGGTCTTCTAGTCCAACCTGTTGCTTAGGCAAGAAACACTATACCACTTCAGACAAATGGTTATGCAACATCTTTTTAAAAACTTCCAGTGTTGGAGCATTTACAACTTCTTGAAGGCAAGTCGTTCCACTGATAAGTTGTTCTCACTGTCAAGAAATTTCTCCTTAGTTCTAACTTGCTTCTCTCCTTGATTAGTTTCCACCCATTGTTTCTTGTCCTGCCCTCAGGTCCTTTGGGGAATAGCTTGACTCCTTCCTCTTTGTGGCAGCCCCTCAAATATTGGAAGACTGCTATCATGTTACCCCTAGTCCTTCTTTTCATAAGACTAGTGTTCTGACCCAAACCCGTTTCCAAGAGAGCAAACACAAGACAAAGGCAGCAGCAAAACCTTTTAATGTTTCATCTATGAATTCTGTTTCTTCACAGATAAAAGGCTGTTTCCAACTAATTAGCTCCGACAACAAAGAGCCTTGCCAAGTTTTTGCAAGGCTGCCAAAAAACAACAGATAAGAAATAGTTTACAGCACAAGAGTCTTCAAATGCCAACTGTAATGTCCACAAGGCTGAGTTTCAAAATGTCTTTGCTTCCTGCAAAGAACGTTTGCCTTTTATCTTCTTGAAGGAGGGGCTAATACCTTGCAGCCTTACTCCCGAGTCACCCTTGCTGCTGCAGCTGCTCTTTCCTGCAAGCAATCCTGCGCGCACGCTCACTTGGCGCAGGCTCCTCGGGAACCTCCTCATCACTGCTGCCAGCTCCCACAATCTCTGAAGGCAGCAATCCACTCCCTCATGGTCCTGGCCTCTCATCTGAGTCCTCGCTCTCCTCAGCTGTCTGCACCTGCTGCTGGCTAAACACAACAACTAGACATATTATAAACTCCAACTCCCAGGATTCCCCAATTCTGGAAGTTGAAGTCTATAAATCTTCAAGTTGTCAAGGTTGGACACCCCAATGAAACCCAATCAAAGGTAATTAGCATGCAAGTTCCCCTCACTAATGTGAGACTTGTGGTCCCTGGCATACTCCAAGACTAAATATAATTCTGGGAGAAAATTTGGTTTGTATGCCTTTCTTTTCTCACCACAACCTTTCAAGAATGATTGATTCATTGTACAATTGCCCCAACCGAACATCATCTGACGTAGTTTGGAAAGCAGGTGATAAGCCATGTGTGACTCAGCCAGTATCTGTTTGAAAAACAGGACAACTTTATTCCATTATTCTTGAATCATACCCTAAAGGACAAGCTAGTATTTGCAAAAAAAAAAAACCCAACTAGGTTGGATTTTGAAACGAACACCTTCCCCATAGCGAATTGCTTATTTAATTGGGTCTTTCCTTTCAAACATGGAGTGCCCAAGGCAGTAGGAATTGATCATACCAACACTAAATATATAATCAAATACAATGATCCCAATACAAAGTAACTGTAACACCAAAGAAGACAGGCCTTTAAGACCGTGGGCAGTGAATTGACTCATTTTTATTCAATGATATATTAGTTAGAAGATCAAGGTTCTCCAGTGTCCATTTTGCCTGGAACAGCAAGATATAAATCTAAGGAAGCCACATCATGAATTAATAGAATAGAATACTGAATTAACTGAATAACAGAGTTGGAAGGGACCTTGGAGGTCTTCTAGTCCAACCCACTGCTAGAGCAGGAGATCCTATACCATTTCAGACAAAAGTCTCTTCTTATAAACTCCAGTGATGGAGCACCAACAACATCTAGAGGCTAGTTTTTCCACTAATTAATTGGTCTCAGTGTCAAGAAATTTCTCATATTTCTAAGTTGGATCTCCTGGATAATCTTGTTCTGCCCTCAGATCCTTTGGAGAATACATCTCTTCTCTGTGACATCCCCTGTGACACCATTCTCATGTCCCCCACATCTTGGAACACCATTCTCATGTCCCCCACATCTTTCTCTTCATTAGACTAGATAGACACAGTTCCCACAACCGTTCATCATATATTTTAGCCTCCAGTCCCCTTATCTTCTTTGTTGCTCTTCTCTGCATTCTTTCCAGGGTCTCAACAACTTTTTGGTATCACGTGGCCATTATTATTTCATGGCACAGTTTGCAAGATGTTCAGGATGAATTTTGGCATGTTTATGCCTGAAATAGGCAGATGTTCGTGTTTCATAGTGTTACCTCTCGTCACATAATGTAAATTCTACATTAAGCTTGCCTTTTGCAATCAACTGAATAGAATAGAATTCTTTATTGGCCAAGTATGGTTGGACACACAAGGAATTTGTCTTGGTGCAAATGCTCTCAGTGTACATAAAAGAAAAGATAAATTCATCAAGAATCATCAGGGACAACACTTAATGATAGTCATAGGGCGCAATAAGCAATCAAATCCTACTAGGAAACAGTCCATATAAATCGTAAGGATACAAGGGACAAAGTTACAGTCATACAGTCCCAAGTGGGAGGGGATGGGCGATAAGGAGTGATGAGAAGGTTAACAGTAATAGTAGCGCAGCCTTTGTAAATAGTTGGACAGTGTTGAAGGAACTAGTGAACATATCTCTTTCTCAATGGTCCCATTGGTCTCTCCCCCAAGTTTAAACATTTGAGTTCAATTTTTTTTTAGGGCTTGAGTAGGGGACTTGCCTAGAAGGCTCCAAGATCCCTTCCACCTCTGATATTCTATGTTCCATGACTTCGTTATCTGGTATTTCAACCAAGAGCCCAAGTCTTGGCAGAAGGCATCCCTGCAGGAAGAAACGGGCTGAAATCAGACCACACTCATCACCAGGTGTTTAACAGATTAACAGAGCGGGAAGGGACCTTGTAGGTCATCTAATCCAACCCTACCCTGGCCAAGAAAGAGACCCTACACCATTTCTGACAGATGGCAGTCCAGTCTCTTCTTAAAAGCTCCAGCGATGAAGCTCCCACAACTTCCGAAGGCAACTTCTGTTCCATGGGTTGATGGTCCTCACTGTCAGAAAATTCCTCCTTATTTCCAGGTTGAATCTCTCCTTGTTCAGTTTCCAACTGAAAAATGTTGGTTGAGATCTGTGCTTTCAGACAAAAAAATGGAGTGCAAGGGAGGAGTGGAAAGTTGCTTTTTCAGCCATGCCCTGCTTTCTTCTGGCAGCTGCAGGTAACCAAACAGAAGACACCAGAGCTTAAGCAAGGAGAGAGGCACTCCGTACAGAACTCTAGCAATGGCTTGGTTGCCATGACAACCAGCACCAGGCCTCTGGTTGAGGAGAGGACACACCGGAGTGGGTGCTCATGCCTTATGCAAAAGGCTGCCACGGGTGCCATTCACAGCCCATTTGTTCCTGCCAAGGCAGAAAGAGTGGAGCTGTGGAAATCCTTGGCAGGCTCTGTCAGTCTCCTTCACATCTTATCAGATGGGGAAAGCCCCCCAAAAAGCTGTGAAGCGAGTAATTAATCTTGGCCGATAATGGAGGCGATGGAGGGAGAAGGGAGGGCGAGCAGAGAGTGGATGCGGGGCGCAGAGAACTCAAATTAACGCTGGGTTCAGGTTGCAGGACATTTTAACTGCTCCTAAGACCCCTAGATTTTATTTTCTTTTATTTAAATCGTGGGTGCAGTTCCTTCCATTCCCTTAGATCAGCTCAGAGCAATAGAGGGGATTTAGTGAAGTTCTCCATCATCATTTTATCTCCGTGGCTGGGGAAAGCGGGAAAAAAAATCATCATAAAGAATAATGTCAAAGAATTAAAAGAACAAGGAATATTTTATTCTATTAAGGAAAGCAAAATTATCACGTTTTTTTCAGCCTCTCCTATTTCAGTTCTTGGTGCTCTCTGGGCTTAGAGAAAGAGGAGGAGGAGGAGGAGGAGGAGGAGGAGGAGGAGGAGGAGGAGGAGGAGGAGGAGGAGGAGGAGGAGGAGGAGGAGAAGAAGAAGAAGAAGAAGAAGAAGAAGAAGAAGAAGAAGAAGAAGAAGAAGAAGAAGAAGAAGAAGAAGAAGAAGAAGAAGAAGAAGAAGAAGAAGAAGAAGAAACAATAATATTAGAGAGCACCAAGCACCCTTCAAATTAAACCCAAATATTCTCCTTTACAGGAAGAAACCTTCCTGTACCTTTATGCCAAGGACCTAAAGGGAAGGTTTTTTTGGAAGGATTGGGGGGAAAACGTCATCCATGCGTAGAAGATAAATCTTTCAAAGTTCCTCCAATCCAGGACGGTGGTCAGCCAGTCCTGGCAAAAGGCTCCCCTTCTGCTCCGAGCCAAACTCTCATCCAGGGTGATTGCACACCTGCTCTCCAAGAGGTGGAATGGCCCCATGCAAGTCCAGCTTGCCAAGCCCTCAACCCTATTGTCTCCCCCCCCCCACGACCCACCCACCCCCACACACTCCTTTCTCTTCCTCACTCCTGGCAAAAAATATAACTATAAAACCCTCCCTCCCACACCCTCTGCACTCTCTCCCCACACACACCCGACCCCCAGCCTCCAGCCCCTCTGCCTGCTTCCAGCCTCTTTCCTAATAGCATCCTTTTCATGGAAACAAATTGTCCAGCTAGGAACTGCACCTGAGGGCTTTTCACCCTTTAACAAATAAGCTTTTAATTTTCTGCCAGAAGGACATAGAGTGTAGGGCGGGCCACGGGGAGAAAATCAATCACTCATCCGTCTTCATCATCCCTGCCTGGGGACCCGTTCAGGCTGGCTGAATGCCCCACGGGGAGGAAACGGGGGTGAGAAAATGTGAGGAGGAGGGAGTTGGCAAGGGGGGTGGAGCAGAATGACAACAGCAGGATGGGGCAAGACTTGGTGTGGTCACCTTTGTCAAAGCAATTGGGGATCTTCGCTTGCCCAGGAGCCGGTAGAAAAATTGGGAGACTTGAAGGGATCCAAGTTTCCAGCATCCCCCCATAATCATCCTGGGTGGGTGAGAAATAGACCTCTGTTTCTCTAAAAAAAAAAAAAAGCCCACCCCAATCTATTACTCAATTGGGAAAAGGGAAAGGTTGTTTTTCAAGTTGGTTTCCAAAGAGAATTTTGAAGAGGATTTGGGTGGAATTCTGCTTAGAATTTTATGCATGTAGAACAGAGGTGGGATTCAAAAAAATTTTTTACTATCAGTTCTGTGGATGTGGCTTGGTGGGCGTGGCAGGGGAAGGATTACTGCAAAATCCCCATTCTCTCCCCACCCCAATAACCTGCTTTCCAGCTCCGTTCTCCTTTGTAAGACAACCAAAGAAGACCCAGCCGAACAGCTGTGGGTGTGGCTTGGTGGGTGTGGCTTGGTGGGCGTGGCTTGGTGGGCAGGACAGGGGAAGGATTACTGCAAAATCCCCATTCTCTCCCCACCCCACTAACCTGCTTTCCAGCTCTGTTCTCCTTTGCAAGACAACCAAAGAAGACCCAGCCAATCAGCTGGGACTCAATGGGAGGCAGAGAATAGAGGGGAGTGGGGCAAGTCAGGGGCGCCATTTGCTGGTTCTCCGAACGACCCAAAATCTCCGCTACCGGTTCTCCAGAAGCGGTCAAAACCTGCTGAATACCACCTCTGGTATAGAATATGGAAGATGGAAGATCCTAGGATTGGAAGGGACTTGGGAAAAAAGCAGCTTAGGACCAGTTTTCACACTTACAACCATTGCAGCATCCCCACTATCTATCTATCTATCTATCTATCTATCTATCTATCTATCTATCTATCTATCTATCTATCTATCTATCTATCTATAAATCATCTCTCTCTCTCTCTCTCTCTCTCTCTCTTTCTTTCGCTATCATCTATCTACATTGTATATATCTCTCTTTATCTATCTATCTATCTATCTATCTATCTATCATCTACCTACCTACCTACCTACCTATTTATCTATCTATCTATCTATCTATCTATCTATCTATCTATCTATCTATCTATCTATCTCTTTCTCTCGCTATCATCTATCTACATTGTATATATCTCTCTTTATCTATCTATCTATCTATCTATCTATCTATCTATCTATCTATCTATCTATCTATCATCTACCTACCTACCTACCTATTTATCTATCTCTCTCTCCTCTCTCTCTCTCTCTCCATCTCTCATCTATCTACCTCTATCTATCTATCTATCTATCTATCTATCTATCTATTATCTATCTCTTCCTCTCGCTATCATCTATCTACATTGTATCTCTCTCTCTCTCTCTCTCTCTCTCTCTCTATCTATCTATCTATCATCTACCTACCTACCTACCTATTTATCTATCATCTATCTATCTATCTATCTATCCTATCTATCTATCTATCTATCTATCTATCTATCTATCTATCTATCTATCTATCTATCTATCTATCTATTATCTATCTCTTCTCTCTTTCTCTCGCTATCATCTATCTACATTGTATATATCTCTCTCTCTCTCTCTCTCTCTCTACTCTATCTATCTATCTATCTATCTATCTATCATCTCTACCTACCTACCTACCTACCTACCTACCTATGTATCTATCATCCATCCTATCTATCTATCTATCTATCTATCTATCTATCTATCTATCTATCTATCTATCTATCTATCTATCTATCTATCTATCTATCTATCTATCTATCTATCTATCTCTATCTACTGTATGTATATGTATACATATATATCTTCTTCCCAGCACCAGCTGATGCTACTCCCTGTGGCAAATCCTTGTGTATGATTCCGCCGTTGTTGCTGCTGCTCCTGCTGCCTCTTGGCATCCATATGAAAATAAGTGAGAAGGTTAATTAGATGTTTGCATCCAATTTTCTTCTTGTTTGTGAAACCAGCATTTCAGGGTAACCCAGGCGCAGAGCCCCCTGCCCTTTTTCGCACGCTCAGTGAATTTTGCAGTTCTGCACAACTGCCTCACCTCGGTCGGGCTCTTCCATTAGCACGTAGGGCCGCCTCTTACTCAGTAATTACTAAGCTTCCCCTTCTTTTTAATATTCCTTCTGATTTCTTCTCCCTCCGTCCCTCCGCCTTCTACCCACATGGGAATTCCTGGCTCCCATACAGAACCCCTTGGCTGTCTTTCTGAGTGGAATCACTTCAAAATCACACACACACACACACACACACACAGTGAGTTTCCAACCATGCCAGTCCGGTTGTTTAGGAAGATACAAAACTGGAGCCAGGCAGAAAAATGCTATTCTTTTTTTCTTCTCCTTTCCATTCCATGCTATAAAAGAGAATCTGGTGTTCCAGCAGGGGAAGAACTACTGTAGGAATAGAGAGAGGCTAGTGCCAGCCTTGCGAGGAAGTCCAGATGAAAAATACGCCCAGTAGAACTAGGCCTAATTTCATTTGCAAGTTTGCATCTAACGTCGTTTTGCAAGTTTGCATCTAATTTCATTTACTTTTATATTAATATTGTTTATGATATATTTATATTGCTTATTTTGTATTTATTTTATATTTTTATTTTATTTTATGTATTTTTATATGGATTTATTTTTATATGTATTTATTTTACACATTAATATTGTTTATTATATATTTATATTGTTTATTATATATTTATATTTTATTTATTTATATTTTATTTATTTTTATATGCATTTATTTTACACGTTAATATTGTTTATTATATATTTATATTGTTTATTTTATTTTATAATTATATTTTATTTATTAAAGTTTACATCTTTTATTTTATTTTATATTTGTTATTTGTTATTTATTACTTTATTTTATTTTATTTTTTGTTTTTTTATTTATTGAAGTTTATCTCTAATTTTATTGGCAAGCTTTACACCAACCGATTCTTGGAAATCTGAAAGCGCATCTGTTTCCCACCTTCGGAGTCTAAGTACCTAGGGAAGATTATTTGAGCTTAGCCTGATCATCTCCCTCAACTGCAGGGGTGGCAGGCTGGGGAGTCAGGAAGGTCCATGGGGTTGGGAAGACTCAGACACAACTTAGCGACTCAACAACAACAACAACAACAACAACAACGGAAGAATGGGAGATACATTGGGATCTCACATTCCAAAGTTCCCCTCCTTCTGCCAAGGCTAAAAAAACCAGGTGGCTTCTTCCATTTTGTCTCCATTTTAATTTGGGACAGGAGCAGCGGTGGGATTCAAAAAAAATTTTTACTACCAGTTCTATAGGTGTGGCTTGGTGGGCGTGGCATGGCTTGGTGGGCGTGGCAGGGGAAGGACATACTGCAAAATCCCCATTCCCTCCCCGCCCCACTAACCCGCTTTCCAGCTCCGTTCTCCTGGGCAGGGCAACCAAAGAAGACCCAGCCGATCAGCTGTGGGCGTGGCTTGATGGGCACGGTGTTCTGTGAATGTGGCTTGGTGTCTTGGTGGGTATGGCATGGCCTGGTGGGCGTGGCTTGGTGGGTGTGGCTTGGTGGGCATGGCAGGGGAAAGATACTGCAAAATCCCCATTCCCTCCCCACCCCACTAACCTGCTTTCCAGCTCCGTTCTTCTGTGGAGGGCAACCAAAGAAGAACCCAGCCGATCAGCTGGGACTCAGGAGGCGGAGAATAGATGGGGTTGGCAGGGCCAGTCAGAGGTGGGATTTGCTGGTTCTCCGAACTACTCAAAATTTCCACTACCGGGTCTCCAGAACCGGTCAGAACCGGCTGAATGCCACCTCTGGTCAGGAAGGGGGGAATTCCTCGGGATTATTTTGCAGCGGAGACAGGTGGGAGAAATCCAATATTTGAAGACAAAACCACAAACATCCAGCAAGGATCAACTTCTCCAAGAAGTGTTTTACGAGATTAGGGCCGAAGGAGCTGGATTCCTTTGCATTTCCAAGCAATTCCAGTTCTCTACATGAAAACTCGGTGGGGGAAGGGCAGAGAAGAGGGGGGGGGAAGGGGGAAAGATGGGATAATTGCTTCTTATGATACTCTAATGGCTGTGCTATTTGCAGCAGATTAAACTCCAATCCATAATGAGGCCTAATAACTTCACCGGTGTCACGAAGCAGAGAGCATGGATCCCCATAGCAAAAGGAGAGGGCTGGGAAGCAGAACTGATTTAGAGACACCCCCCACCTCCCACCCACCCAGTGGTGGGATTCAAATCATTTAACCACCAGTTCTCTGCCCTGGTGATTTCTTCCAACAACCAGTTCGCCAAACCTCCCAGAAACTTAACAACCGGTTCTGTTGAACCGGTGTGAACCGGCTGAATCCCACCACTGCCCAAACCCCAACGCCTTGTATGAGATGTCAGATATTTTGACAGACAAGGGTGGCTTCGGGTTCAGGAACTGGAGGAACATCCCTTCAAACGGGGGTGTCAAACTTGATTTTATTGAGGGCCACCTCAGGGTTGGGTTTGACCTCGGAGGGCCTGTGGTGGCCGTGACATGGGATTCATGTTGGGGGCACATGTGGTGACCAATTGCTAAGGCAGGGCTTCCCTGAGACCCTCCCTCCCTCCCTCTCATTGCAATCTCCTTCCTTCCTTCCCTCCTTTTCTTCTTTTTCCTTCCCTCTTCCTTCTCCTTTCTTCTTCCTTCCCCTCTTTCCTTCTTCCTTCCTTCCTTCCTTCCTTCCTAACTCTCTTCCCATCTTCCCTTCCTTTTTCTTTGTCTTTCCTCTTTCCCTTTCTCTTTTCCTGTCCCTTCTTGCATGCTCAAATGCAAAAGGGGAAACCTTTCTCCTTTTCTGTTTTGAGCTTGTTTTTGATAGCCCTCTGCAGCACCAACTTCTGAAGACCAGTTAATTCCATTGGTCAATCGCTCTTCACTGTTAGGAAATTTCTCCTTAGTTCTAGGTTGCTTCTCTCCTTGATTAGTTTCCATCCATCTTTTCTTGTCTTAGACTGTTGGGGCTTTGGAAAACACACACACACACACACATCTTAGTAGGAGCCCCTCAAATATTGGAACAGTTCACTTCAACAATTCTTCAAATATCCAATTCTGTCTTTGTGTTAATTTACCTGCAAGCTTTGCATACAGTTACTAGGTCACAAAATGACTTGAACAAAGCTTGGCTATCTTCAACCCACCAGATGTTGCTGAAGCACATCAGCCAGGCTTCCAACGGTGACAGCAGATGCAAACAGCTGGGAAGCGTTTGCAGATAAAGTCATAGAAAGCCAATATTTATATAGTACTGTGGATGGGTTATATCTATTCATTCAAGAGTCCCTTCCCTCTTCCCCTCATGGAATATCATCAAAAGATTCTGCTTTCTCTCTTCCTTTTATTATCCACTGGCTGGGGAATTCTGGCAGTTGAAGTCCACAAGTCTTAAAGTTGCCCAGGTTGGGCACCCCTGATGTAAGTAAGAGAGAGGGATCTTGAATCAGATTTGGAAAAAGGTCTACCAGACGATGGAGTTTTCTCCACCTTGGAGGAGATACATTCCCAGAAATGTTTCCCGTATCAACCAACATTTACTCAATCAAAGTAAAGAAACTGTTGTGTATTTCTAACCACTCGATTGCACACTCTGAGGATGAAGGAAATTCTGCATTGGTTAGGAGTGGGGTGGACAGGTTACTAGTGAGAAGTGGACTATCTAATATTATGATTGACATTGGTGGCTGAAGCCAACCTCTGCATATCCATTTCTGGGGACATAGTGAAAGTTCATAGAGTCATAGAAGTATAGAATTAAAATGCTCCAGAGGATCAGGTAGCCTAATTTTCTGCCGGGTTTAAGAAAACCAGTTAAACAATTAATAAATACCCAATGACAGAAATGTCATTTATTTATTTATTAATCAAATTTATAGAGCCACCTATCAGACTGAAAGTGACTTTGTCTCATCTTAATCTTCATTTTTGGAGGACTGAATATCTCAAGTCCCTTCCTTTCTTCTTTCCTTCCTTCCTTTCTCCCTCCCTCCCTCCCTTTCTTTCCTCCTTTTTTCTTACCTTTTTTCCTTCCTTCCTCCCTCCCTCCCTGCTCCTCTATCCATCCATTCTTCATTCCTTTTCTTTTTCCTTCTTTTCTTTCTTCTTTACTTCCCTCTATGCATCCATTCTCCCTCCCTCCCTCCTTTTGACTTTTCTTTCTTTTTGCCTCTTTTCCTTCTTTCTCTTCTTTCTTCTTTCTTTCTCATTCCTTCCTTCCTCTTTCTCCCTTCTTTCTTTTTCTCTATCACCTTTTTTGCTTCTGTCTCTTTCCCTCTTTCATCTTCCTCTCTCTCTCTCTTTCTCTTTCTCTTCCCCCCTCTTTCTCCATCCTGCTTACCTCTTTTCCCACATCTCAGTCCTTTGGGGAATATCAAGGGCAGAGTAGAGAAGGGTTACCTGGAGAAAAGGGTTGCTAGGCAACTGAGCCCACCCACCCCCCACCCCCAAGGAAGCGCCAGAAAGCCCAAACTGGTTCCAGCCATGCAACCAGATTAGCATATTAATGAGGTTGTAATTTCTCCTGGAATTGTCTGGCTGTGTTCGTTTGCTCGGTTGTACGGGCTGGCCCAGGAGTTTGCTATGCAAATAAACTGGTTTTTACAGGGCACGGCTTAATTAACTCATCAAGTTCATCTTCCCAACAAAAACGAGAATGAAACAAAGACAGAATGATACTAAAAAAAGGATCATAGGCCTGTGTTCCTTGGTTTGCCTTGGATTTAAAAAAAAAAAAACACTTGAGGTTGCTTTTCTTCCTCCCTATTTTCTCTTGCCAAAAAAAAAAGAAAAAAGGAATGGGTTTAGGGCAGGGGTCTCCTCAGGCTGATCTCAACATTCTGCAACTAAATGGAGAGAAAAAGAAGAAAGTGATTTCTGAATTTCGTGGAAACTCCTGCTAGTTGGATTGCAGGATTATCGGGGACATTATTTTGGGCTGGAGGAAGGCAAGAAATTGGGTTCCTGCAAGGCAAAAATTCTCCCTCCATATTTAGGATTCGCTGTTTTGTTTTGTTTCGAAGTTAATTCCCTAACTTCAACCCCCTTTCCTTCCAAACAGAATGGGGTCCCAATTTGATTCATGAAGCCTCTCTGAAAAGGATCAGTTTTGAGCTGAGGAAAAAAAACCAGCATCTTCAGCTGGAGAACAGGAGAAAAGGAAAGAGGAGAGGAGAGGAGGGAAGGGAAGAGAAGAGAAGAGATGGGGAAGGGAAGGAAGGGAAGGGAAAGGGAAGGGAAGGAAGGGGAGAGGAAAGGAGAGAAGAAGGGAAGAGAAGAGATGGGGAGGAGGAGAGGAGAGAAGAAGAGAAGAGGAGAGGTGGGGAGGGAAAGAAAGGAAGGGGAGAAGAGAGGAGAGGAGAGGAGAGAGAGAGAGAGGAGAGGAGAGGAGAGAGAGAAGAGAAGAGAAGAGAAGAGAAGAGAAGAGAAGAGAAGAGAAGAGAAGAGAAGAGAGTAAAGGCCTGCCAGGAAGGGGAGAGAAACATATTGGCCCCAGAAAAGGTAATTGTGCTGGGTTTAAAACAAACATGTTCTTGGCCCCCCCCACCACCCAACAGAATTCTTGTTACAGACATGGCGTTAGTCATGCCCGATTCTCCATTAATATTTTTGGTGGGTTGTTTGTCCCTGAAAAGCACTATGACAAACTTGCATGGGTGGTCCAACCTGAGGTTCAGAGAGGCGGAGCCATTTGTTGAAGGTATAAGGTCTTTAGTGTGTTGACTAAACCTCCAGGTCCTTCCACCCCTAGAAGGGTGACCCCTCCTCAAGGGGACAGAACTCACTTAACCATGGTCTCGCTTAGCCAGGGAAATTTTGGGCTCAATGATGGTTGTAAGTCAAGGATGATAACATTGGATTTCCGGAAATCCTGAAATGGATCGAGATGGGTATGTTTACATATTGTGTTGTATGTGACATCTTTGTGTTGAGATCCTTCTTCGCTGCCTCGCAACAGCCTCTTGCCCATTCCAAGTGTTGGCACTTCCTGCGATGACCCGGAGTGTAACACAAATGTAACAACATCCAAAACATAAATAAATGTCCTTTAATGCCTCCAACTTGGCCCCACTGTTCAATAATTCTCAGTTGGAGATAAAACATGCTCAAAAATAGTCTTCAAAAGAAAGCAATACAGTCCGAACGTAAAGAGCAGATAGAAATAAAAAACCAAAACAAACTACAATGACGAAATTTCCACAACGGACAAGGATAAGTAATTACCAACTTCAAGGAGATAACAAGGCACAGTCTGTTGGAAGGACACCAACCAAGATAACTTCAGCCCCAAATAGTTTTACTTCTGGCAACGCTGTGTTGTAACCCTTTCTCTTATATACTATTCTTCCCAGCTGCAACAAATGAGGGGATCATGGCCGCTTCCTCTCTCGTAAGTCAAATTGCTGCCTTCTCCGTTCTTCCCTGCATGTCCTAGGATGAAGAGGGGATGGGCCTGGTTCTTCCTCTAACTGCCCAGCCAGCCTCTGTCCTTCCCCAGCCTCCTCGTCCACAACCTCTGGAGCCACAACTCCACTCCCTGTCGGCTGTTCCTCCTCTCCCTCAGAGTCTGACTCTACCAAGGGCATGACACTTCCTTACAACAGCCCGCCAGACTGTTTGATCATCGACAACTCACACCCCTGTACCTGGAGATCTCTTCTCAGCCTTGGCATTTATCTGGTTCCTTTGTGGGGTTTTTCCTTCCTTTCTTCTCTCTCTCTTTCTTCCTTTTTATTATTCACAGCTGAAGTTTGGAGCCATGCCATGAAGTGGCTCTTGACCTTGCCTTAGCCATTTTAGAAAGTTTCTACATATTCTTCCATTCGCCCGCTAAAGTAGCTCCCCGTTATTTATTACCATTGTTAGCCTAACTTGCGATCTGATACACCGTCGCTAACTTGAATTTATAACAGACGTTAAAACGGAATACACAACAGCCAGCAAGAATGTCAGAGGGAAAAACATGCTCATCCAACAGTTGCCTGGAGAATTTAAAGAGTGGAAATTGAAGACGTTGGATCTGGAAACATTCGCTAAACAGATTAACAGAGTTGGAAGGGACCTTGTAGGTCATCTAGTCCAACCCCCGCCCAAGCAGGAGGCCCTACGCCATTTCTGACAGATGGCAGCCCGGTCTCTTCTTGAAAGCTTCCAGGGATGAAGCTCCCACAATTTCTGAAGGCAACTTCTGTCCCATGGGTTGATTGTTCCCACTGTCAGAAAGTTCCTCCTTATTTCCAGGTTGAATCTCTCCTTGTTCAGTTTCCATCCATTATTCCTTGTCTGGCCTTCGGGTGCAGCCCCTCAAATATTGGAAGACTGCTGTCATGTCTCCCCTGGTCCTTCTCTTCCCTAGACTAGCCAGGCCCAGTTCCTGCAACCGTTCATCATATATTTTAGCCTCCAGTCCCCTAATCCTCTTGGTGGCTCTTCTCTGCACTCTTTCTAGAGTCTCAAACATCTTTTTATAGCGTGGTGACCAAAACTGGATGCAGTACATTAGGTGGGGTCTTACTAAGGCTTTATAGAGTGGTTTTAGTACCTCATGTTGCTCCAGGCCATTGCACTGATGTCCTGATATCTGCATGTTGTAGAGTAATCCCCCATTTTTCTCTTTCACACCTCCATAGTAGCCATTTCCAATCAACTTGGAAATGGGAAAACAAGACCAAGAAAAATGGAACATAATCAGTTTGGGGCTAGGCTTAGCCCAAATTTCAAAGAGAAATGGAACAATAGCTTAATTTTAAAAAACTCAACCTTGTGCTTCTTATATAATACCATGGCAAAATTGACATAATTGCTTGCCTGGGGAGGCAGGGCAGCTGTCTCTTTACAATAATAGTTTTAAAATGTGGCCCCTATCTTTGAAGTAGCAAGATCTTCTCTGTGGTGAAGAGAAGGTGCCCCAAAGGTGCTTTTTCAAGAGGCAACTGGACGTTCTTGTTTTTCACTGAAGACATTTTGCTTCTCATCGAAGAAGCTTCTTCAGCTCCGAAGAATGATCTGAAGAAGCTTCCTTGGGTGAGAAGGGAAGAAAAACCAGAAAGTCCAGTTGCCTCTTGAAAAAGCGTCTTTGGGACAGCCATGACCTGGATGACTGAAAATCTCTGAAGATATCTTTCTACCTTGCCTTTCTTTAATGCAACACATGACTGCCTCCCAAGGTAAGGAATTATGTCAATGTAGCCACAGAAATGTTGGACTTTGCCATGGTGTCATATATGATGTCTCCTATATTTATTTCTCTGACAAGCCCAGGAGGTAGGTTGAAACAGTAACTGATTCAAAAACCACAAGGTAAGATTCAATCAGTGGCAATGTTTTATAAATTAACTAGCTGGATACCCGTGCTTCGCTACGAAACTATGTGATCGGGCTTAGTTTTTGGGGAGGAAAATAAGGGAAGAAAAATCCTGCCTCTGCCTACCAGCACCCATTGGTATTTATCTGGCTAGCGTCCTGTCAGGATGTGAGAGAGTTTAGGGGGCTGTCTGGAAACTGAAACAATATTTGCTGTGTGAGCAAGAAGGAGACAGCAAGGAGCTTGGGTGTGGCTTAGCTCAACTGTTCTGTACTAAAGCTGCTTGGTGCTGTGAAACTGAAACTGAAACTCCTCAGATTTCTTTTCAGGTGGGGAGGGGTAGTAAAACTCCTTAGTGTGTTAATAATAATATATGAAATACTAATGCTCTGGTGGTCATTTCAAAAAACCCTTTTTTAGTGGGCACCTAGAAGCCAAGAGGAACATATGTTGACTAGATTCTTGTGTACAGGCATGAGTTGACTAGATTCTTGTGGAATAGGCATGAGTTGATTAGATTCTTGTGTACAGGCATGAGTTGACTAGATTCTTGTGTATAGGCATGAGTTGACTAGATTCTTGTGTACAGGCATGAGTTGACTAGATTTTTGTGGTATAGGCATGAGTTGACTAGATTTTTGTGGTATAGGCATGAGTTGACTAGATTCTTGTGCATAGCCATGAGTTGACTAGATTATTGTGCATAATCATGAGTTGACTGGATTCTTGCATGTAGCTGTGAGTTGACTATATTCCTGTGTACAGGCATGAGTTGACTAGATTCTTGTGGTACAGGCATGAGTTGACTAGATTATTGTGCAGAGGCATGAGTTGACTAGGTTCTTGCATATAGATGTGACTAGATTCTTACATGTAGATGTGAGTTAAGTTTCTTGTGCATAGGTTTGAGTTGACTAGATCCTTGTGCATAGGCATGGGCAATAAATCAGCTTATATGGAACAATTATTTGTTTCTGAGTCTCCACCTGCATTAGAAGATCTTCAGCACCCTGGCTAGCTCCTGAGCCCTCGAGATCCCCAAGCGTCTGTCGGGCCAGCCACGCCGCAGGAATAAAATATTATCTATTCATGAAATACGCTTAACCTGATTACCGAGTTAACCCGTTTTCAGGGTTCACACAGCCCACCGAACCACCAAACGAGCTGAATTCGAACGACAGGCTAAGTTCTCTAAAAACAAACAAATCAAAGTAAGGGCGATTAGCATATTTTGCTCCCAGCAACTTAACTGTCTGGGTTGGGAGAATCCCACGAACACAGCCAAGTGTAAGAGGATAGGCAGGCGTGCGCGCGCGCACACACACACACACACACACAAAGCAAAAAAAATAAATTCCCGGGCAATGGGAATGGAGAAAAGCTTCCTTATTTTTGTTTGAGGCAGTTATTTCTTTTAGGAAACGAGGATCTTCATTCTGTCCAGCAATTAAACACAGGTCTTTTCTAACGCGTTTGTTCTACGGGGAGAGAAGAAATAGTTATTGTTACTGCATCCTTTTTAGACTTGGGCTTGGTGAAGAAGCAAGATTGAAATTACAGACCAGTGGTGTTTGCCTGGGCACGATTTCCTGATGCTTTTGCTTCCCCTTAACCGGCATGTCGTTGGTCTTATTTGGATTGGTTTTTAAAGGGAGGGAGTCACATTTTTTTAAGTGTTAAATAATTATATTTGGAGGCAGAGAAAACCTCATTTCGCCACCTACCCACCCAAACATGAAAACGAACGGAATTTTTGCAGCTGCACAATATAGAATTATTGTCGTTTGTTAAGCTGGTAGATCTTCTCTTTTAAAATTGTTCTAGGTTGCCCGTTCCTATAGTGTTTTGTCTTTTTTAAAGGAAAACAAATGAATACTAGGGTGTGAAACGAGAGTGTCGTCCTATTTATTTCGCAGCCTGGTTTTCGCAGCGGTTTCTGGTCTCCAATGAAGCTAGCCAGGTCTTGCCTCGGTTTCATGGATCCAAGCGCCCTTGGGGGTTTGAAAGGGATTTGACTTGATTGTTCTTAACAGGGTCCTTCCATTTGCCTTCATTTCCTTCTTCAACAAGGAAGAGAAGCCAAGGAAAACAAAGGTTACACTGGTGAGAACATCCCCTTTGAAGCTGTATCATCATTAACTGGAAAATTAGATTCCTTGTTTTAAAAAGTGTGCGTTGCATGACGTGAACTCGGTGCAGGCAGAGCCCTAACCCCAAATTAATTTTTTTTTAAAAAATTCTGATTCTGGAGAGAGATGGTCTTGCACAAGCTGATGAAGGAAGAAAGCCCATTGAAAGCAATGCATTGGTTTTTGAGAATCCACAGCACCTGATATCAGGCCTGCCGTAGAGCTATAGGCTCACTGGGATGAGATTCAAAAGATTCCGATTGAGTTAAACTTTCTCCATTGATTGATTAGATGTTTATCCCGCCTTTATTACTTTATAAATAACTCAGGATGGGAAACAAATCCCAAAAAAATTCCTTCTTTATGCTCGTTTCCCCCACCACAACGCTGCTGCGAAATGGGCTGAGAAAAAGACACTGGCCCAAAGTCACCCCAGCCTGTTTTTAAACCTAAGGCAGGACTAGAACTCCCCATCTCCTGGCGATTGGCACAAAGTCATGCAGCCAGTTTTCATGCCTAAAGGAAGAACTAGAACTCCCAGTCTCCTGAGGGCTGACCCAAAGTCACCCAATTGGCTTTCATGCATAAAGGGAGGACTAGAACTCCACGTCTCCTGGTGATTGGCCCAAAGTCACCCTGCCAGATTTCATGCTTAAGGCTGGACTAGAATTCAACCTCTTCTGGTTTCTAGCCTGGTGCTTTAACCCCCTTATACCAGACTGGTGAGATTCCCACACACACACCAAAAAAGTGAGCATTCACGAACCCTGCCCAGGAGGGGGGGGTGTCCATTTTTGCTTTTAATGGGAGCTAGAGACTCACCCTTTCGAAGAGACCCTGGGTCGAGGGAGGGTGGATAAGGCTGGAAGCAAAAGGAGAATGAAACAGCCTTACTCACATCAGTCTCTTCCCCCGTCTCTCAGCCCGCCCCTCTGATCTTTGGACTAGTGGCATCTTTCAGGCATGACTGTTATTTTTTTTTAAAAAATGTGGATACCACCCCCGAGCCTTGAAATATCGGGTGGGGAGACCCAGTTTGGAAAGGTGAAACAGGAAGGGCATGTGGGGGAGGAGGGAGAGAAAGAAAAGGAGAGGGGGGAGAGAGAGAGAGAGAAAGAGGGAGGGAGAGGGGGAGAGAGAGAGAAGAAAGAGAGAAAGGGAGAGAGGGAGAGAGAGAGAGGGAGGAGAGGGGAGAGAGAGAGAGAGAAAGGGACGGGAGGAGGAAGAGAGAAAGGGACGAGGGGAGAGAGAGGGAAAAGGGGAGAGAAGGAGAGGGGAGAGAGAGAGAAGAAAGAGAAAGGGGAGAAAGAGAAAGAGAGAGAGAGAGAAGAAAGAGAAAAGAGAAAGGGAGAGGGGGAGAGAGGGACAGAAAGAGAAAGAGGGAGGGAGAGGGGGACAGGGAGGGAGAGAGAAGAGAGAGGAGAAAGGGAGAGAGAAGAAAGATAAAGGGACAGAGAGGGGGAGAGAAAGAGAGGGAAAAGGGGAGAGAAGAAAGGAGAGAAAGAGAAAGAGAAAGAGAAAGGGAGGGGGAAAGAGGGGGAGAGAGAAAGAGAGAGAGGGAAAGGGGGGAAGAGAGGGAGAGAGAGAGAAAAAGTGAGAAAAAGAGGGGGGGAAAGGGATGGAGGGACAGAGAGAGAAAGAGAGAGAGCTCCCGCATTCCTTTACATTACAACGCAACAATCCAACCTGGCTTGCCCTCGCTGGGGCCCAACCCCCCACAACCAAACCTGCTTTCCCCCCAACCCACCTACCCACCCCACCCCACCCTCCTCTTTCGAAGGAGGCGGCGCTTAACGCGACCCTCCCCGCCCCTTGCTAACCTCTCCTCCCTCTTTTCTTCCAGCTTCGCCTTGCGGTGCGCGCTCCTCCGCTCTTCTCGCCGTCGGTGGCCCTCCTTGCTGCGCGCGGGGGGCGGAAGGGAAAAGAGCGGGGTTGACTTTATGCAGTTGCCCCCTTCCCCTCCCTCCTCCTCCCTTCCCCCCCGGATTGCTCACCTATGAACCTCAACCAAAAGTTACCTCGGGGCAAAACACACACACACACCCCATCCCCTTTTCCTTTCCTCTCTCTTTCCAAATTGCCAGCCAGCCAAGCCAGTTCGTGACGGAGAATCCTTTGAGGCCAAAATGGAAGAGGAGGGGGGGCGCGGAGAGAAATCCAGCTGATTGACTCCCCCACCACAAACACACACACACACACAGAGTCTCCCACCTTTGCGAAGCCACCGGCTTTCCCCGATCCGACCAGCCCCGTTTCACGCCTCCCTTTCCATCCTGGAAGGTCCTTATTTTTACGCCCTTCTTCGTCACATACACGCGCACACACACACACACACACACCCTTCAAAACCCCTCCTAAACAAAGGCAAACGAGGGGGGGGCACCGCAGTGACTGAGCCACACACAGCCATTGGAGGGGGGGGAGGAAAGGGACAAGCAGAATGAACATTTCTCTCCTCCCCCCACTCCTCCATTCCAACCCTATTTGTGCCTTTCGGTCCCGTCTGTCCCCGCCAGCTCATCCAATGCAAAATGTTCCAAGGAAGGGCGATTAATGTAAACCTCGGCGAAAGCAGCCAAGCCTTAAAAACGAGGGGGGTTGGGGGGCAGGAACGAAAAGACAGAACAGTGGCTGAAATGAATGTACAGAACGGATCTCCCTTCCATTCACACGACGACAATGGCTTGCACCGGACTGGGTTGTAAAGAGTCTTGCTCAGGAAATTTGGTGTCTTTCTTGCCAATTCTAGAGAACCCCCACCACCACCATTGCTGCCCCCTTCACCCCACCAATTATAAGGTGCAAATGCAACCTATGTTGTTCCAGCCCGTTAAAAAAAAACGTGTAAAAGGTTTCAGGAACCGTGTTAAATCGGGATTTAGGATTGTCCGTTTTGCATCTCAGATCAAGGGTGATATTAAGGATGGAATTGGTTGTGTGTGTGTAGGGGGGGGGGAATATGGAGACACCCCACCAAGTCCTAACTTCCTTAGAATTCACTTCCTATACTATACTGACCCAACACATTTAGCCTAGTGAGTTTAAGACCCACCTAATTTAAGATGACTTGGTTTTAACCTTGGTTAGCCTTTCTGTAGTTTAGAGTAGGAGGCGAATCTAGTCCCTCTGGTTAGTTTGTGGTCTGATGTATTGTGTGGACGGCTGAAACTGGATTAATTCAAGAACCATCCTAAAACCCTTGTGTGAATCTTTCTTCCGTGGCTTCCTTTAGCCATCTCTATTTAAGCCTACTGCAGAATTTTCCTGCCAGGGAGGGCCTACTAAGTCAGGGATGGAAGCATAAAGTCAAAAGGGACCTCAAAGGTCATTTAGTCTAATCCTTGCCATGCCTACTACTGTTGCCCTCTGATAGTTAAGTTCATGGGTTAGTAGTTGATCCGAGTCTGCTTGCAAGAAATCGCTTATCTGACCCGCTTAGATCCAGCCTCACTTGGTTATGATAAAAGAGGAAAAATTATCGCTCAGCGTTGAAATGAGGGACCTTTGGTTGTTCTCTCAGCTTGGTGGTTTTCTTGCAGACATTTCAGTACCCAACTACAACATCATCAGTACTAGAAGGAAGTGGGGTTTGCGGAGAGGAGGAAAAGAGGAAGAGAGGAGGAGGAGGAGGAGGAGGAGGAGGAGGAGGAGGAGGAGGAGGAGGAGGAGGAGGACTGTGGGGTTCTTAGTGCTCTCAGCTTGGTGGTTTTCTTGCAGACATTTCATTACCCAACTAGGTAACATCATCAGTGCTAGAAGGAAGTGGGGTTTGCTGAGAGGAGGAAAAGAGGGAAGAAGGAGGAGAAGGAGGAGGAGGACTGTGGGATCCTTGGTGCTCTCTGAGCTTGGTGGTTTTCTTGCAGACCTTTCACAATTCAAACTAGGTAATATCAGTGCTGATACTACCATGTTGCTAGTACTAGCACTAATGGTGTTACCAAGTTTGGGTAATAAAACATCTGCAAGAACCCCCACCTGGTTATTCCTGGACACTGGATAAGCGAATGCACCTGATTACCCCAAAATCTTCAGACACCGTTTGTGGATTTTCCAGGCACAGCCCAATGCCACTAGTATGTAGACATGAACAGCGCTTCCCTTTCTAAAGAAATTTTTTAAAAAGCAGAATTTCGAAGCAGAATGGAAAGTTTCTTTTTAGACACGCCACTCAAGAGCTTCAGGGTTTGGAAGGCAGGGAAGTCCCCATCAAAAAGGGATGTGGTAATGTTACTTTGTTTTTTAAAAATAAACATCACGATCAGCTGTTCACTTCTTTAAATCCAACAATAGTCCACAAAGAGCACAGTGAGAATTAATAAATGCCGAAGATGCTTTAATGAAGAGGAATTTGCATGTTTCATCTGTACACACACCTGTTCTGCCTCCAAGAATGCTTGGCAATCGCCTTCCAATTTATTGCTACAAAGAACTGATTACGCTCTATTCAATGAATATTCCACAAACATTTAGGTCCCAGGGAATATCACAAACACACATACAGTTGTTCAGGGATCCTCATCTTGTTTCTTTTGTCTTGATTGTTCTATGTATTGATTCCCTTCAAAGAGGGCCTGGGAATCCCAAGAAAGATCCTTAATCTGGCTGATAGCAGATTTCAGTGAGCACTTTTACGTATTTGCTTAGATATGAAGCCTCCACATCAATAGGAAGGAAAGACCAACATGGCGAACTGTTTGGAAGGCTAACAAGATGCATTGGATAAAATGCAACCAATTGCTCTCAAGCCTTCCTGTTTGGGACTGCTCAGAATTTAGACCCAATGTGTAGATGTTCAGAGGTTGCATTTTCACGACTGTGCTTATTTACCCAAGATTTACAGAAGCACCTCGATTTTCTGTGCTTGCAGGACTCGCTGATCCATTAAAAAACAACAACAACGGATGAGATGTTTTGGCACAGCGCATTGACAATCAAGCTAACACATAACTATTTCGGATTCAAAGTGTTGTGAGGACATTCTCTAGCAAACCCCAAGCCAATCCCAACCTCAACAGACCTGACTTTGCTCTTCAAGAATTGCACTGTGAGCGAAAAGGGAGATTGAAAACCATTTATTTTCCAACAAGTGGGGGTGGGGGAATAGCCCCCAAACGCAGAAGGAACATTTCAGGAATTTCTGGCTCTGAAACGAATCAACAGTGGTCCTTTCACGAGAGCCTTTCAAATGGACCAGATAGCAAAGGTTTTTCCTTGAAATATTTAGGACCTCTAAAGGTCCTTGGTGTTCTCTGAGTTTGGTTGTTTTCTTCCAGAATTTTTATTAGGGCCTCACTTGGATTTCTCTTGGGAAAACCACGCGCTAGGTTGTGTTAAAATACCCTGCTCAACATTAATGGGACTGTACAGATGTTGAGAAGATCAGAAGTTCAACTTTGGCTCTTGGATCTCAGAGTTAATCTTGTCCAGGACAAATAAAGGGATGTTCAGGAACCCCATAGAAGACTCTAAATATAATTTGTTTTTGTTTGTTTGTTTTTGAAAGACATAAGACTTTTATTTCCAAAGAAGCAAGTTCCAAAATGGGATATCCCTACTCTATAGTGGACTGCCTTTTATACAGTTTTGAGAAGCACACATTGCCGTAAACCAGTCATTAAGAACAATGTCACCCACCACAATACCCCAATGCCGTAAGAACAATGTCACCCATCACAATACCCCAATCGTTAGAACAATGTCACCCATCACAATACCCCAATCGTTAAGAACAATGTCACCCATCACAATACCCCAATCGTTAAGAACAATGTCACACATCACAATACCCCAATCGTTAAGGACAATGACGTATATACTCTACATCTTCAGCGGTTATTGTTGTTAGTTGCAAAGTCATGTCCGGCAACCTCATGGACAACCTTCCTCCATTTAGAGAGGACTCTAAATATAATTTGAAGGGTGTCTAACATCCCCCCTAACTTTTCAGTGGCTGGGCTCATGACAACATGGGGTATTCAGGAGGCTGTGGAAACCTAGTCATGGTGTTAGCGTGGTGTGTGTGTGTGGCTGTGTTTCTTCTTAAGCCATAATCAGGTTGATTTGTTTGAGCAAGCCATGTTTTGTAAGCCCTGTGCTTAATGAGTGCTAACCTGTCTTCAACAGGTTGCGTGTGAATCTAAGTAGGGAGTCCAAGCCATGTCGAAGTTGACTTGTTGGCATCATGGTTGATCCATCCGGTTGAGAGAAATGGAGGAGAGTTGCTTCTTCAGGGTCTCTCTCTGGCCTGAAGAAGAGCAAAAGGAAAGGAATAACTCTTACATTTAAGACAAAAAGGTCTATGGAGGTTCTCAGCCCTCCGGATCGTGGTTGTCCCAAAGGTGCTTTTTTGTCCCCAAGACATTTTGGTTTTTCTTTGAAGACCTTTCAGCTCTTATCCAAGAAGCTCCTTCAGCCTTCAAAAAAAGCACCCAATACACATGCAGAGAGAAACACAAACCCCCTCCCCTTCTGTTTGCAAAGGTTGCAACCTAAAATCCTTTCTTGTCTCCCGATCAGATAATTCCCATGTCCAGATGTGGGCAGAAGGCCCGTTGACCCCCTCAGCTTCCAAAGGTAAGTCAGATTCGTAGCATCTCCCAAGCTGTCAGTCAAAAATAAAGTGGGGGGGGCTTTTTTAAGGCCTCCATCCTCCCGGTTCCAGGTTGTCTTTCCCTTTTTCCAGCCATGCCTGGTTTCTTCTTCACAGCAGCAGCTATTTTCCCCCTGTCTGCCTCCGAGGGCGCCACACTGGAATGCAGGGATCCGAGAGATCCGGCCTGAGCTTGCTTGCTTTCCCCCTCCCCTCCCCTCCCCTCCATCTTCTGTTATCCCTTGCCCTCCAAAGCTGGTGGTGGGAGGTTTATGAATCTGAAAGAAAGGGGAAGGAGGAAGGGAAGGAAGGAAAGAAAGAAAGAAGGAAGGGGAGAGAGGAGAGGGAAGGGGAAGGGGGAGGGGAGGGCAGAAGAAGGGAAGGGGATAGAGGAGAAGAGGAGGGAAGGTATGGGGAGAAAGGGAGAAAGGGAGGGAGATGGAAAGGAGGAAGGGAGGAAGGAAGGAGAGAAGGAAGGGAGGAAGGAAGGAAGGAGGGAGAGAGGGAAGGGAAGGGGATAGAGGGGAAAGGAAGGGGATGGAAGGAATGGCAGAGGAAGGGAAAGGAAGGGAAGGTATGTGAAGAAAGGGAGGAGGGAGGGAGATAGGAAGGAAGGAAGGGATTGATTTGAGGAAGGGGGGGGGAATGAAAGTCCAAAAAGAGAAGGGTTAACTAATTCTTGGGCATCCTTCGCCCTTCTTTGCCCTCCAACCTTTTTTATTTGTTTTGGGTGGGTAAGAACAAGGCCTCCTTAATGACTCTATTAATTAGCAGGGTTTCTTCCTCCCGCCCACCGCTGTCCACTCACACGCGCGCCCCCCTCCCTTTTTGGCCCGCAGGCAGCCTCTGACTCCAACCCCGGCTCAGGCAATTGGACACCTGGGAGTAGAAAGGGGGAATTTCCTCCCAAAGGGAGATGAAAACTGGGAGGGGGGACCCACAAAGACGCACGTTTGCTTCGCTTCTTTCTTTCTTTCTTTCTTTCTTTCTTTCTTTCTTCCTTCCTTCCTTCCTTCCTTCCTTCCTCTTTCTTTCTTTTTTCTTTCTTTCCTTCCTTCCTTCTTTTTTTCTTTCTTTCTTCCTTCCTTCCTTTCTTCCTTCCTTGCTTGCTCTTTCTTTCTTTCTTTCTTTCTTTCTTTCTTTCTTTCTTTCTTTCTTTCTTCTTTCCTTCCTTCCTTCCCTTTCTTTCTTCTGTCTTTTTTCTTTCTTTGTTTTCTTTTCTTTTTTTCTTTTTCTTCCACCTTGCATGAAATCAAAATCCATGCTTTTCTTCCTGAAAGGCCTAAGCCCTAAGCCATTTGTCAAATCATTATTATTCTGATTGGCATCATCATCAGCATCATCATCTATTATTATTATTATTATTATTATTATTATTATTATTATTATTATTATTATTATTATTATTATTATTATTATTATTATTATTATTATTATTATTATTATCATTATCATTATCATTATCATTATTATTATTATTATCATCTAGTATTATTATTATTATTACCGTATTATTATTATTATTATTATTATTATTATTATTATTATTATTATTATTATTATTATTATTATTATTATTATTATTATTATTATTATTACCGTATTATTATTATTATTATTATTATTATTATTATTATTATTATTATTATTATTATTATTACCGTATTATTATTATTATTATTATTATTATTATTATTATTATTATTATTATTATTATTATTATTATTATTATTATTATTATTATTATTATTATTTTCCTTCCGCATTTTACTTTTCTGTCTTCCTTTGTTTGTTCACCGGGCGAGATGCTGGCTCGGTTTAGGCCCGCGCCCACCCGGGTCCAGGGCGTTATACGTTTGCCCACTGGCAATTGAGTTCGTGAAGCCTGGCGTTTACTCGGACCAAATATTGAAAAAATTGGGTGGACTTCCCAATTCCCATCCAAGGCGGGCGTGGACAAATTTTAAAGGATTTGAAAATAAAAAACAAGAGCTGCTACGAAACTTCTTGCAAAAGTTGGAAACTTTAAAGAGAAGTTGCGCGCGCGTGTTTGCGCGTATGCACGCACACACGCGCGTCAAGCCACCCCTGCCTTTCGTTTCAGCGATTTGGCTTTGCTGGGTGACCGAGGCATACTTGGGAAGCAACTGATGGGACGAGGCGCGAGTGAGCGAACGCGCTATTTGTCCGTTCGCACGATTTAACAAACGCTCCGTCGTTGCAAGAGAAACGGGGCCTTGGCGTCGCGCCTTACCGGGCAAGGGTGCTCGCGAAAGGGGGGGGCGGGGGCGGGCTAGAAGGGGCGACGGTTGTTGCCTCCATTCAGAAAGCGATAGAGCTGGGCCTGGGTTTAATTTATTCCAAGGCTAACCCTCAGAACAAAAACGAAAATAGGGAAGGAAGGAAGAAGGAAGGAGGAAGAAGGAAGGAAGGAAGGAAGGACGGAAGGAAGGAAGGAAGGAAGGAAGGAAGGAAGGAAGAAGAAAGGAAGGAAGGGTCTTTGGGAAGGAACCCGCATCCCGTTTCCGAAAGATTGTGCAAAAAGATTGTGTCCCACAAGAGATTTCTTTCTCCCTCCCGCTCCTTTGCTTCCAAAAACTAAATATTCGGATGCGATGCAGCTTTGCTTTTTAAATATTTATCCTTCCTTCCTTCCTTCCTTCCTTCCTTCCTTCCTTCCTTCCTTCCTTCCTTCCTTCCTTCCTTCCTTCCTTCCTCTCTCTCTCCCCTCCCATAACAGGAACCGTGGTGTTTTGCAGTTCCCTTTGCTTCTTTTCTTCCTTCCTTCCTTTCATTCATTCACTCGAATCTCCGCATTATTTTCGAACAGATCCCTCTTGAAACGCCCCCCACCCCCCACCCCGCAATGAATTCAAGACTCGCTCGGACTTTTTGTACCCTAGGTTATATTTACACCCAAAACAAAATAATTACGCTTTTGTGTGGATGAGGAAAAGAGAGAGAGATGGGGGGGGGGAGGAGAGAGAGAAGGGGGGGTGGACTTGCGGAGGGGGGGCCGGGGAGCGCGTGATTAGGCCGTTGCTCTTTGCGACAAAACACTTTCTCAGTAGTGGAGCTGTACAATTTTCACGGCTGACTGAAATCAAAGGGAGGCGGTAATGAATCCGACGTGCAATTTAAATTTACAATTTGTAACGTAGGCCGCTTAGGAGGCGCCCGCAGCCGGGCTGAAGGAACCGTGCTGGGCTCGGTGCGCTTGTTTAATGTTTAAAGAAGAAGGGGGGGGGAAAGAACTCGCCCCCCAATCTTCTCCTACCACCCTTTCTTTCCCCGCCCCACAAAGGAGCTTTTAATGAGGAAACGCCAAAGAACGGGGTCGTGTATTCCCTTCTCTATCTTTTATTTGGTTGCCTGACCGCCCCCCCCCCGCCTTTCTCTAAATCCGCGCGGAGAATGACTTTTTTTGGGGGGGAGGGAGTGGGTTTTGTTCGCAGGCCACTAACCCGGTCGGCGCGAGATCTCTAGGAGGCGCGAAGGAGAGCTGGCGTCCACCCCGGGTTAGTGGCTGGGTTTGGAAGAGGGGGGGGGGGAGGGCTTTAGTGCCTCGGCGGGGCTGGAGCGCGGTTAGTTAGGACAGAGGGGTCCCCCTAAAAATTAGTCCGCACGTGGTAGGTAGGATGGAAGGAAGGAAGGAAGGAAGGATGGGATGGGATGGGATGGGATGAATGGGAGAGGGAGAGGGAGGGAGGGAGAAGAAGAGGAGGAGGAGAGGAGGAGGAGGAAGATGGGATAGGATAATAGCTAACTCGCTAGCTAGGTAATTGATAGATAAATAGAGATAGATAGATAGATAGATAGATAGATAGATAGATAGATAGATAGATAGATAGATAGATAGATAGATAGATAGATAGATAGATAGATAGATAGATAGATAGGGAGGGAGAAAGAGAAAGAAAAGAAGAGGAGGAGGAGATGGGATAGGATAGGATAATAGCTAGCTAGGTGATTGATAGATAGCGGTAGGTAGGTAGGTAGGTAGGTAGGTAGATAGATAGATAGATAGATAGATAGATAGATAGATAGATAGATAGATAGAAAGAAAGAAAGAAAGAAAGAAAGATGATAGATAGATAGATAGATAGATAGATAGATAGATAGAAAGAAAGAAAGAAAGAAAGAAAGAAGAAAGAAAGAAAGAAAGAAAGAAAGAAAGAAAGAAAGAAAGAAGAAAGAGCGATAGTAGGATGACAGATGCATACATATAGTTAGATGATAGAACAGGAGAGACGTGGGGTGGGGGGAGGACAGCGCAGGTAGACAGCTAGCCCGTTCCTCAAGCCCTTTGTGTGTGCAATCCGAGAGACCACGAACCCTCCGCTCGACGGGCGCGTGCGCACAGGGACACGCACAAACGGGGGTGTGTGTGGGGAGGTGTTTCACACCGCCGCCCGTTCTCCTAGAGGAGCGCCAGGCGGCATGTAAATCCAAGCCTCCCTCCTTTAAGGGCGCTCCCGGGACCGAATTCCGAAGAAAGCTTGGACGCCTCTGCGGTCCGCGAGTTCGAGCCCTCTCTCCGGTCGAGTCCTATATGCGTAGCCCGCCCACCCCCCACCCCCCACAAAAAGATTAAGCGAGGATCACCCTAAATCCAAAGATCTTTCTACCTCCCCCTCCCCTACTCCTCCCTCCCGCTTCCATCCCAATCATGAGGCGATTTTAATTTGGAGTTAGGTTTTTTTGTGTGTGTGGGGGGTGTTTGCAAAAGCAAAACCTTTGGGAAGGTTGGGAAGAGGCGGGGTGGGTGGGGTGAAAAATAATTTGGACTCGGAACAGATCAGAGGTAATTAATTAGAAAAATCCGCGGGGGGGGACGACAACCCAGCGCAGCCTCGGCCGCCCTGAACGAATTGAAGAACAGATGCCGCCCTCCCTTCGTTGCTTTAGGATCCCTCTGCGCCCGCCCCGCAAACCTCTTTCCGAGCGGGGTGCTCCTTTCTCGTCTCTTCCACCACCACCCCTCCCCGGGAGCCTTTGGGGGTTTCCTTTGATTTTTTAATTCATTTATTTGGTGGTGGTTTTAAACTAAACACAGTGTAGTCGAATTCCACCGACGGCGCGCCATCGCCTTCGGAGGAGGAGGAGGAGGAGGAGGAGAGGAGAAGAGAGGCAGAGGCGGGGAGGGATGGCTGTTTTCACCGGACCGGATGCTCCGCCGCGCTTGGGACCCCCCAACCCACCCAGGGCGTGTGTTTGGCGGGGGAGGGGGCGACGGAGGAAGAGCCAAGGTTTGTGGGTAGGAGGCGCTGGGATTGGTAGGGGGAGAGAGGCGGCCAGCTTGCGAATGCTAGCCAAAGGACTCGTGGGTTTTTCATCTCTTTTCCTTCCTTCCTTCCTTCCTTCCTTCCTTCCTTCCTTCCTTCCTTCCCTCCCTCCCTCCCTCCTTTCTTCCGTCCTTCTTTCTATTGCATTCTCCCGTTTGTTTACTTTTTGCTCTTTTTTCTCGATTATTCTCTCCTGTTTTCCTCCCTTTTTCCTTTCCTTTTTTCCTCCTCCCTATCTTCTTTCTCCTATTTTTTTGTCTAATCGACCTTTCTATTTTTCGTCTTTCTTATTTCCTTTTCTCTTTTCCATCCTTTCCTTTTCTACTTTGTAATTTTCATTCCCCTTTCCCTCCCTCCTTTCTTTTTCTTTTCTCTCTCTCCCTTACACTCCTTCCATCCTACCAACCTTCCTCGTCTCTTTCTTTTTCTTCCTTCCTCCTCTTTTTCCCTTCTTCCCTTACTCTGTCCCCTTTTTCTTTCTCTCTCTCCCTTTTACATCCCTCCCTTGCTTCCTTCCTTTCTTCCTCGCTTTCTCTCCCTTTTGAGCTCCTACCTTCCTACCTCCTTCCCTTCCTTCTTTCCTGCCCCTCTCCCTCCTTTTCTTTTTCTATTCTCTTTGCCCTTCCCTTTCTTTCCTGGGTGTTAAAAATCGCGTGTGGGTGTAAGAGATATATTTAAAAAACTGCTTGTTTCCAGCTGTAGACGCGAAATGTGAGGAATCGAATCGAATCCGGACAATATCCGTTCTGTTCACCTATAACGGGGACCTAATTTCGCTCCTGATCTAAACCTTAAAACGGAGGAGGGAGGTGCTGGAAACGATCCCAGGGAGGGGTGGGGAAATCCTCTCCTTGATTAAGTGAGGGTTGGGTTACAACCAGGCGCTTAAAAACACCCCACCGTCCTCTGAACGCCGGCGGTGGGGAAACGCGTTAACTCCCGGGGCTGATGGAGGAAGCCAACCTCACCATTTCCAAATAAACCGGATTGGGGAGTGGGATGAAGGGAGTGTAAATGGTGTATCAAACAAGGACGATCTCCGTTGCCCCCCTTCCCCTCCCTTTTTGGCCACCACCAAGGGATAAGATAAACCTAAAAACGCCCGGATTAAAACCCGGTGCCAACGTTTCCAAACGAAACGCTCAAAGCTGCGCATCCGTCTCCAAAACCGGGCCCGTTCGGCCGGTCTCCCATTTAACCCCTCGCATTATTTATCGTCCCTTCCGGCTGTTTTTCCTCCCCCCACCCCCCATGTCAAAGGGGAAACCCACCGCCAGCTTGCCACGGAAGCCACGGGTCCAAAACCAGTGCCTTTCCAAGCTGTGGCGTTGCTTAGGGAGGGAATGGGGGCGTGTGTGTGGGCGGTGGGGGGGAACCTTTCTTGCAACCCTGAACTGGGTTTTCTCCCTTGATTTCGGGGAGGGGGCGGCCCGTTGCGGGCTTGCGGGAGTCCTATAATGCGCCTCGATCGGTAGGAATCCAGGAGGCGAAACCTTGGCAGACGGGAACGGATTTGGCTTCCTTTTCGACGCGTTCACACGTGCACGAGAAGGAAAGGGTTAAAGAAGAGCGCTTCGCGTGTTAGGAAGACAAGGGAAAGGAAAACGGAGAAGCGTCGTTTTCTTCCCAAAAAAAGAGTCCCCAGGCCACATTGCGTGTTTTTAGTCGCCCCCTTTCTTCCCGACTCACCGCTCTCTGCCACGCCGCGTAAAAATAAAGAGCCCACGAAAACGCATTTTTGCCCCCCGTAGGTCTCGCCGGGGCGAAATTTGGACCCTCGGCTTCGTCGCAGCGAAAGCTATTCTCGTGGGGATTTCTTTTGGGGTTTCGGACCTGAAATTTCGGGGAAGAAAAACGGGATCCGGAACTACACGAGAAGTCGAGAAAAGGGACGGGTTGCATTCGTTCAAGGCGCCATCCCAAACCGATGGAGATAACCTATTCCGTAGGGATTTGATCAGAATAAATATATCAAAGGTATATTAGGGAAGAGGAAGGAGAAAGAAAGGAAGGAAGGAAGGAAGAAAGAAAGGAAAGAAAGAAGGGGGGAAGGAAGGAAGAAGGAAAGAAAGAAGGAAAGAAAGCGAAGGAGGTAAAAGAAGGGAAAGGAAAAGAAGAGAAAGGGGGGAAAAACAGCGTTGGTATATATACAGAGTGGATTTAAAAGCGGGTTTTTTTTTCTTCTTGAAGAAATGATTTCCCTTTTTTAGTACCGTGGAAGGACCCTGGCTGGTTCTATGCCTGTCTTGGGGAGGGGGTGACTGGGGGCGGATAACACTGGCTTCAATATATACTCCTTTTTCTCAATTTCGTTGACAAAAGTGGAACATTTTTGTTTTGATGTCAAGGATGATGGGGAAAGAAATTTTTTTTGGGGGGGAATTTTATAACCTTGATTGGTGAAAGTTAGAATGATCTTTTCGAAAGTATTGTTTGAAATTGGACACAGAGAGAGCGGAGGGAGGGAGGGCAGAAGGAAGGAAAGGGGGGAAGAGAGGAAGAAAAAAAGGGAGGGAAGGAAGGGGGAAGAGAGAGGAAAGGGAGGGAAGAGAGAGGGGGAAAGAGGGAGAGGGAGGGAAGAAGGAAGGAAAAGGGGGAAGAGAGGGAGGAAACGGAGGACAGAAAGAAAGTGAGGGGGGAAAAGGAAGGAGGGAATGAAGGGAGGGAGGGAAGAAGGAAGAAAAGGGGGAAGGAGGAAGGAAAAGGGGGAAGAGAGGGAGGAAAGGAGGGAAAGAAAAGGGGAGGGGAGGAAGGAGGGAGGGAAAAAGGAAGGGAAGGAAAGAGAGGGAGAAAAAAGGAGCGAGGAAGGGAGGGAGTGGAAGGAAGCCCCCTCCAAAGTGGTTTGGCCTAAATACCAAAGGTTGTCCAGCCCCCTCCCCTCCCCCCAGCTGGGTTGCTGCATGCCGCCCCTCACTCTCTTGGGTATAAGTTTGCATATCCCACCCTCACCCCGCAGTCTTTTGTTTCCAACCAATTGCTCCCATCGTGGACAGCCCACCTCCCACTTAGGGGAGGGGGTGGGTTACGTTTGGGGGCCTTTCCTTCTTATTCCACCTGTACCCAAGTGGGGGGAGGGGAAACAATCCTTCCCTTGCCTTCCATTTCCTTTCTCCCTTTTCTCTTTCCTTCCTTTTCCCCTTCCCTTTCCCTCCCCCACAACTCCCCCTTTTTCTTTTATACCCCTTTTTATACCTCTTTTCCCTCTCTTCCCCTCTCTCTTTTCAAAATTTCCCTTCCCATTTCTCTCCTTCCTTCCTTTCCCCTCTCCCTTTCCTTTTTTTCCTTTTCTTTTCCTTTCTATTCTTTCCGTTCCTTTTCCCTGTCTCCTTCCTTCCTTCCTTCCTTCCCCTCCCCTCCCTTCCTCTATCCCTCCCTTCTTCCTTCGTTTTTCTCCCCAACGTTCTCCTTCCTTCCTTTCCCCTCTCCCTTTCCTTTTTTCCTTTCCTTTTCCTTTCTATTCTTTCCGTTCCTTTTCCCTGTCTCCTTCCTTCCTTCCTTCCTTTCCCCCTCTCCCTCCCTCCCTTCCTCCCTCTATCCATCCCTTCTTCCTTCCTTTCTCTCTCCAACGTTCTCCTTCCTTCCTTCCCTCCTTCCACCTTTCTACTTTTCTTTTTTCCTTATTCCTTTGTTCCAACTTAATCTAAAAATCGCTCCCCAGGACGGGGAGGGGGGGGCAGTCGTTATTTAAAAGGGATCGTTGCTTGTTTCTTCCAACCTTATCAGCGGTTCTTATTTAAAAGAAAGGGAAAAGGGTGTCTAAATCCAGATGGGGGGGACCCCTCTCGCCCCCCCACTGGCACTGGCGAAGAAAGGCCTTTGGTGTTTATTTCATCTTCTTTTACCTGGGTGGTTGGGGTGAGTTATTTCTCTCTCTCTCTAAATTCCTAACTTTTTCTCTTTCTTTCCAAGAAGTCCGCGCCGTGGGAGAAGGAAAGGAACCAAACCTCCCTCCACCGTGGGGCTTTCTCAGCACGCCTCGACCCCCCCTCTTCCCGCCCCCCAACACGCTTCCAATGTTGTCCTACAAATAGTAGGCGGGGGCGCGGGGGGGCGAAGGACGGAGTCGTCCTCTTCATTATCGGACTCAATGAAATGACTAACTATGTACTTACTTCCCGGTGGTTTTGGGGAGAACCAACCCTCCCACTTCTGCGAGACAAGGTGACGGGGGGAGGGGGTGGAGAGAGAGGAGGATGGAGAAGAAAGAAAGGAGAAAGAGAACCTCATAAGTTAATCTCTCCTGTTCCCCCCCACTTTCTCTCCCGCCCCATTATCCCCGCACCCCGCCTGACAAAGAGCGAAGAGAAAATACCAAACTCCCTTCGTAAATTCCTAGGCAACCGCCCGCGCGCGAGCCCAGATTCCCAGTCTCCTTTAGCCACCGTCGTGGTCTCCCCCCTCCCCGTCACTCCCCCCCCCCTCGCCCCGAGATTGGAGGAAGGGGGAGAGTGAGAAAAATCCAATCTGGGCCAACAAACTCTGGCCGCAAATGGGCGAAAGTCTATTTATTGAGAGGCGTCGCGAGTTACGCGCGTCGTTGCGCAAGGGTCCCCCTTTTATACTTCAGGGCAGGAGGCGCGCGGGGGGGGGGCGATGCCACAAGGGGCGGAAAAGCCCCCAAGGGGTGGGAAGGGGGGGTGGAAACCACGGGCGAACAGACCCACTCGGCCTTCGATGTCCCCCGGGATTTCGTCCTTCGTTCCGACCTCACGAATATAATATTCGCGCGGTCGGATTTTTGGATACAGAATTGGTATAGAATTGGTAACGTTTTCTCTCGCCCGAACGGATATCTCTAGGTGCTCTCTAGATAACAGTCTCTCTCTCTTTTCTCTCCCCCCTCCCTTCCCTCCATTAAATTGACGCGTTCGTTGGCTTTTCCTCTCTTTTTTTGCTCTGAAATATTATTTTTTAAAAAGGATACCCGGTTCGTTCTGAGGTCCACTGGCCAGCTAATTTTGCCTCGGATGTTTCTTTTCTTCTTTGCTTCTTTTCTTTTTTTCTTTTTCTTTCTTTCTTTCTTTCTTTCTTTCTTTCTTTCTTTCTTTCTTTCTTTCTTTCTTTCTTTCTTTCTTTCTTTCTTTTCTCTCTCTCCCCTCCCTCTCCCTCTCTCCTCCTCTCCCCTCCCTCTGTTTTTCTCTCTTTTTTATTTTTTAAAGGTTACCTGGATTTGTTCTGAAATCCAATGGCGAGCTAATTTTGCTTCGTTTTTTCTTTCTTTCTTTCTTTCTTTCTTTCTTTCTCCCTCCCTATCCTTCTCTCGCTCCATCACTCCCTCTGTTTCTCTCTCTCTTTTTTTGCTTTGAAATGTTATTTTTTAAAAAGGATACCCGGTTCCTTCTGAGATCCACTGGCGAGCTAATTTTGCCTCGGATGTTTGTTTGTTTGTTTCTTTCTTTCTTTTTGTTTCTTTCTTTCTTTCTTTCTTTCTTTCTTTCTTTCTTTCTTTCTTTCTTTCTTTCCTTTCTTTCTTTCTTTCTTTCTTTCTTTCTCCCTCTGTCCCTTCCTCCCTGTTTCTCTCTCTGTGTTTCTCTTTTTTGCTCTGAAGTGTTATTTTTAAAAAAGGATACCTGGTTCATTCTGAGATCCACTGGTGAGCTAATTTTGCCTCGGATGTTTCTTTTCTCTCTCTCTCTCTCTCTCTCTCTCTCTCTCTCTCTCTCTCTCTCTCCCTCCCTCCCTCCCTCCCTCCCTCTCTCTCCTCTTCCTTACTTTTCCTACACTTCCGCCCCGGCGCGCCTTTCCAATTCCCGAGGTCGGGAATTAGGGAAACCACCGGAATTGAGGATAGAGGGGGCATATCGCGCGCCCCTTCTCTTTGGACAGGGGGGGGAGGAAGGCGGGAATTCAATTAAAGGGAATCCCCAAATCCGATTCCTTTCTTCCTTTCTCCGCGCCACATTCCCATTCACACTCTACGCGTGCACCCACCCCAAGCAGGCCGGCGGCCAGGAGGGAGAAAGCAAAGTTTTCAGGTTTTTTGCTCTAAGCGCGCCACGGGCGAGCCACGCCAGTCCTGCGTCCGCGGAGGCAAGCCGGAGCAAAGCACACCCACGCACACCCCGAACGGTGGATGCGCGGAGACCCCCCCCCACAGCCTCCGTTCTTCCACCTGATGTTTTGGGGCAGGAGGGTTTCTTTGGGGCGGGGGAAAGAGGCGGGACGCCCCCTCCCCTCCCCCCGAGTCCATCTTCCCACCCGCCTGGCCGGCCCAACCGAGTTGCGCCCCGCCCGGCCCCGCCAGCGCTCCCAGGTCGGCAGGCAAAAACTACTCACGGAGTACCTCGGCGCGTCAGGTGCGAATCTCGCCCCACCACAATGGAGCTGCCTTCTTTTTCCCCCCTCTGTGCCAAGCGCCAGGCTGGAGCCAATTTAGATATGCTATAAATTAAGAGGTTGCCATGGCCACCGGCTCGCCATTGGCCGCCGCCCGCCCGACGTGGCGCCCCACGTCACCAAATCTGAATAAGGGTGCGCGAATTACTAAAGCCTCAAGACAAAGCTGGGCGATGGGAGCAGCGCAAAAGTGGGATCGAGTCCCGGCCAGCCAGCGGCGCGCCGGCGAAGGAGGGGACCGGCCGAGGACCACCGCCGCGCCTGGGCCTTGCCAGACACCTCCCAGCCCCGCCGCCCCCGGGGACGCCCGGGCTGGTATGCCGCGCTGAAGCCGTCCGGGAAGCCAGTCCCGGCCTAGGAGAGAGGCCAAGGAGCCAGGGGGGCGAAGCCGAGGAAGCCCCAGCGCGCCCAGAGGGAGAGGAGGAGGAGGAGGAGGAGGAGGAGGCAGCGACGGCCGCGGGCGGCGCAGCGGAGCGGCTGGGAGGCGCAGCCATTCCCCCTGTCCGGCCGCGGCGATGATGGTGCATTGCGCCGGGTGCGAGCGGCCCATCCTGGACCGCTTCTTGCTCAACGTCCTGGATCGGGCCTGGCACATCAAATGCGTCCAATGTTGCGAGTGCAAATGTAACCTCACCGAGAAATGCTTCTCGCGGGAAGGCAAGCTCTACTGCAAGAACGACTTTTTCAGGTGAGGGGCCCTTCTCTTCCCTCGCCCCACCCCCGATCTTCTCGGCGCTCCCCCAAATTTGCACCTGGCCTTCCCCTTGCTGGGTTGCTTCTTACTCCTCCCGCCGCTGACACCCTTCCCTCCCCGTGCCTCGGTTTACCTCCTGACGAGCTGGAAATGCCTTGCCTGCCTCCTTCCTCCTTCGAGGCTGTGGCCTGATCCTTTACCCCAACGATGAAGGTCGGAGGAGGCAGCTGTCTGGGTAGCAAAATGGAACGCGATGGCGTATGGAGGGGCTCGTGGGGTGGGGGGAGGGGGCGGCTGAGAGAAAAAAAAAAGAAAGAAAGAAAGGGAATTTACCTGGGGGAAACATGAGGGAATTTGCCTCGTTTCTCAGGTGGTTCGCTGGGGCTTACCGCGCTAACCTGGCTTAGGAAGGCGTACATTCCCTTGGATCGCACCGCGTGGGCTTCTCCGATGTCTCTGGTTTGCCATGACCAAACGAGAGAAGGAGAAAGGGATGGAGAGAGAAAGGGAGAGAGAGAAGGTGGGAGAGGGAGAGAAAGAAAGAGGGAGAGAAGGAAGGGGGAGAGGGAGAGAGAAAGGGAGAGAGGAGGGAGAGAAAGAAAGGTAGAGAGGGAAAGAGGGAGAGGGAGAGAGGGGGAAGGAGGGAAGGAAGGAGGGAGGGGGAGAGAAAGAGAGAAGGAAGGTGAGGGAGAGAAAGAGGGAAGGAGGGAGGGGGAGAGAGAAAGGGAGAGAGAAGGAAGGAGAGGGAGAGAAAGAAAGGGAGGGAGAGGGAGAGGTGGGGGGAAAGGAAGGAGAGGAGAGAGAGAGAGATGGCCGGTTTTGTCTCTTTATACCATTAGTACTAAGTTACTTGATGGCACAGATTAAATTAAACGTCGGCTCGCCAGGCGCCTCTCCGCGAATCTCTCCTTCCACTCGTCCACTGGGACGACGAGGTTTTGCCAAAGCGAAAGGCAACGAAAGGCAGAGAACACCGCTCCCTCCTCCTTCGTCCCCCACCCCAACGCCCTATTTCCCGGCCCCGTGGCCGGCGAGAGGCTGTCTCTGCCCCCACCGGCCTCTTTTTCCTTCGGAGGGGCGCGCAGCCTGAACGGAGCTGGGTGGTTTTCCTCTCGCCAAGGCTGGCTGACTCTGGCTTTCTTGTCCGCCCATCAAGGCTCGGGGGATCCTTAAGAGCAGCCGAAGCTCTTAATTTAACCGGGGGAGAGGAGGGGGGAGACAATAATTAAAGGGCCTGGATGCCACCCACCCACCCCCGCCCCCCAATACTTACCGCCGTCGGGCCATTAACTGTGTGCCTCACCTGCCTGGCTTATCAAACCGCTCGCAAATCCTTCCCTCTTCTTCCCATCCTGGCTCTTGCAACGGGAAGTTTGGGGCCTGCATTGCACGCAGGCCCCAAACTGTTGGGGTTTTGAACAACACCCCCCCCCCCCAAAAAAAAGGACGTGCCTTTCATTTGAATCGGGACTCCTTAGTCAAGAAGCGCCGAGACCTCCAACCCTAAGGATGGAGGGGTTTTAGGATTTAAAGGAACGACTCGTGGATCTTTTCTTCTCCCGTACCAACTTCTACGGATATTTTAAGGGCGGGGAGGTGGGGGGGAAGAATGCGATTTGGTTGTATTATCGTATTTTATTTTTAAAGCGCGCTTCTTCCCTCCCCCCTTGTAAAGAGGCTCTCTGGGGTTTTCAAGCGGCGGCTGGAGTGGGGCGGGGGGCGCGGGAGACCCTGATATAGACATGGTAATGAAGGCCCACGTCCTAATTGAAGGGGACGGCTGGGATGCCGAGCTGCCCTTTTCTTACCTAAATATTCGTTTTGTTTTGCCAACAGCAGCCGAGGGGTGTGTGCGTGCGGGGGTGGGTGGAGGAGGAGGAAATAAATCGGCCGCTCCCTTCCTCCCTATCCCACCCGCCATCCCCCCACCCCCACGTTGCCCAGAGAGAGAGAGAGAGAGAGGCTCAGCCGAAGCCGGAGGGGGCGAATGTAGTAGCCCACCCGCATTTTTCTTTCTGTTTTTTTTTGGAAGACAAACCCCTTACGCCCGACCGACGGCCCGCAATCCACAATTAAAACCCATTTAAAAAAATGCAAAGCCGGCCCTGCCTTTTGCGTTTTCGACTGTCCTTGTGGGCAAAGCACCTCCCCGTTTTAAAAGGGTGAGGAACACGAAGGTTGGGTGTGGAGAGGGGGGGGGGAGGAGAGCAAGGGGAGGGGGAGAACGGCTGTGGTCCGCGGGTGTTTGGGCCCCAGGCGTCGGCATATGAATAGGTGGAGGTTAAGCCATCTTTGCACATGTAAACGGGCTCTAAGGACTATTCCGAATTCTTGGAGCCCCAATTTTCTTTCCCTTAGATTTCTCTTCTCTTCCCCCCCACCCTTTAAAATGCCTGGGGATGTAGTTAAGATGCAGGTGGCTTTTTTTTTATTGTATAGACTTATTTTATTTTATTTTAAATTTCAGGTAAAGGAAACGGATGCTTGGGGGGTTTGGGGTGTGTGTGTGTGTGTGTAAATAAAGAACCTGGATCTCGACTTCTATAGCTTTTGAGGATTGTTTTATATGATCCCCGGATTAGAGCATGGCGAGCGAACGAGCCAAAAGATACCACCGGGATTATTTTATTATTTTATTTTATTTTAAAACAGAATAAAATATATATTTTTTCCGCCAAACTTCGGGTTGTTTTTTTTCCGTTTAGACGCAGAGAAGCCGGGGAGTGGGGGAAAAAAAACCCGAACTTCTACCCAGGTTGAAGAAAACAATCTTTTTCAAAAATAATAATAATAATTCCCCCTCCCCCAGTGAACTTCAGCCATCCAAAATAGGGAGGCCTTTCTCTAGAAACTGGATCCGAATCCAACCCGATTTTTAAGACAGGAGCGGGGCAAAATGTGGAGAAGCGAAGCGCCGCCGTTCGCCTCCTTCTTTCGCGCGGAGCGGCGTCCCCTTTGGATCGGACCCTTCCTTCAGCGGATAAGCTCCCTTTTATTATAATTTGTAAATTATAATTTGTGAATTATATCGTACAATAAATTTATATAATATAGATATGAAGCGTGACGTTGAAATGAGCCGGACGCGTCCAGAAGTCGGATCAGGAAACGGAACGGACGTTCTTATCAAATTATTTCCTTTCCTTTTTAAGAAGGGGGGGGAGGGGAAGCGGGAAGGCAAAAAAATTCTTTCGAGTTTCCCACCCTCCTTCTTTCCTTCTTTCTTTCCTTCTTTAGGAGACATTCGAGGAATTGTTTTTCTCCCCAATTTATTTGATTTTTTTTTCCTTTCCTTTTTTTCTTTAAAAAACCCATTTCCATCAGATGGCGCAGAAATCAGGATCCTCACGAAAAACACTGAAAAAGGAGCGAGATTTTTGACTGGAGGGGTGGGATGGGGAGGAGAAGAGAAATTTTCTGGCCGGAGCTGGAAAGGGAATCGATCCACCTGGTCTATTTCGAATAGGGAGGCAGAATTCGAGTGTGGGGAATGAGTTTCTTTGTCGGGATGTGTGTGTGTGTGTGAGAGAGAGAGAAAAGAGAGAAAGAGAGAATGAGAGAGAGAGAAACGAGAGAAGAGAGAAGTAGAATGAGAGAGGAAAAAATGAGAGGGGGAAACGAGAGAGAGAGAGAGAGAGAAAACGAGAGAAGTAGAGAGAATGAGAGGGGAAAAATGAGAGGGGGAAAGGAGAGAGAGAAAACGAAAGAAATGAGAGTAGAGAGAATGAGAGGGGGAACAAGGGAGAGAGAGGGAGAGAAAAACAAGAGAAAACTAGAGAAGTAGAGAGAGAGAGAATGAGAGGGGGGAAACAAGAAAGACAGAGAAAATGAGAAAAATGAGAGGGGGAACACAGAGAGAGAAAAACGAGAGAATGAGAGAGGGATAAAAGAGAGAGAGAGAAAAATGAGAGAAAGCCAGAGAACTAGAAAGAATGAGAGGAGGGAAACAGGGAGAGAGAGAGAGAGAGAGAGAGAGAGAGAGAGAGAGAGAGCGCAAACTACCTCTCCTCCCCGACCTATCCTAAAGACCCCTGAAACGATTGTGGATCCCCACGGGCACTCTGGAGATCCGCCTTCCCAACTCCCGGTAAAAAACAACAACAACCTAGCCTCCTCGTACCAGCGGCCGCCCTGCGCCTTCCTTCCTCCCCTCCCTGGATCCCTTTTTTAATCGATCCCTCTCCTTTTTTTTCCCCAGGAAATTTGGGACGAAGTGCGCCGGCTGCGCGCAGGGCATCTCCCCCTCCGACCTGGTGCGGAAAGCGCGTAGCAAAGTCTTTCACCTGAACTGTTTCACCTGCATGGTGTGCAATAAGCAGCTCTCCACGGGCGAGGAACTGTACATCATCGACGAGAACAAATTCGTCTGCAAGGAGGACTACCTGAGCTCCACCAGTTTCAAAGAAGGCAGTCTGAACTCAGGTGAGGGGGTGGGGTTGGTGCTATCCATCTCTGGCCCTGGCTCTGGGTTCGAATCCCCACAGAGGGTTAGACAGCTGTGATTTATTGGTTTTTTTTTCCCCCCACTGGTTTTCTTTTTTTTCCTCCCTGCTGGGGGCGGGGGCAGAACACCTCAATTACAGGTAATCCTCAGGGGAATCAAGGGACCCCCCCCCGGGGACACTGCGGGACCATCCGAAAATAGGAACCGGTTCCCTAAGCAGGGGCGACGCCATGGCCCCTTCCAACTCTGCTGCCAGGGTCCTACTGGTGAAAAAAACGGTCATAAGATTACTGTTCTCGGTGCCGTTGTAACTTTGAGCAGTCACTAAGTCAAGGACTACCTGTCAGTCTTGGATTCTGCACTCCCCAACAGTGAACAATGCAGTCACTCTGTGAGTGATTTAAGGAAGGGGTTAAGGAAGTAGGTTCTCTATCTTTGGATCTCGGCTAAGAATCCGCTGCTAGATCTAAGACGGTCTTATAAATTGCTCTTTGTCACTGTTGGTGGCTCAAAGATGCATGGACTTCAACTCCCAGAATTCTCCAGCCAGCAACGCTAGCTGGAGGAATTCTGGGAGTTGAAGTCCACATATCTTCAAGCAGCCAGTGGTGAGAAAGACTCTGATATAGGTGGATTTGGTTGGCTCCCAAGAGATCCGACAATGAGAACAATCAACCAATGGAACAGAAGTTGCCCTCGGAAGTTGTGGGAGCGCCATCAGTTGAGACCTTCAAGAAGAGATTGAACTGCCATTTGTCAGAAATGGTGTAGGCTGTAGGGACTCCTGCTTGGGGTGGGGGTGGGGGTTGGACTAGATGACCTATAAGGTCCCTTCCAACTCTGATTATCTGTTATCCATATTCTTCCTTCCTTCCTTCCTTCCTTCCTTCCTTCCTTCCTTCCTTCCCCTCTCCATCTCCCTCTTTTTCTCTTTCTCTTTCTTTCCTTCTGTCTATTTCTCTCTCTCTCTTTCCTTCTTCCTTCCTTCCTTCCTGGTTCTCTCTCTCTCTTTCCTTCCTCTCGTCCCTCCTTTCTTCCTGCTTTTTCTCTTTCTCTCTCTTTCCCTCTTTCTCAGTCTTTCTTTTCTCTTCTTCCTTTCTTCCTTGCTTTCTCTCTCTCTTTCTTTATTCACTCTCTCTCCTTCCTTTCTTCCTTTCTTGATTTCTTTCTCTTTCTCATTTTTCTCCCTCTTTCTTTTCTCTCTCCTTCCTCCTTCCTCCCTTCCTTTCTTTCTCTCTTTCTCTTTCTCTGTCTGTTTCTTTTTCTTTTCTCCTTCTTTTCTTCCTCCGCTCCCTCCCTCCTTCCTCCTATTAAGCTTTTCCTCTTTCCGGTCAGGATCCCAGGCTATTTTCCATTCAGCCCTTGAGGGAGCAGGTTTTCCAAAGCCACCCCAAGCTTCTGTTTCGCAGGAAGTTTAACTAACTTTCCGAGAGCGAGAGGGGACAAAGGTGACCATGGGGAAAGCAGAATTTCAGATGGCCAGCTCTAGGCTGGGGTCTTCTTCTTCTTCTTCCCCTGGCTGTTGGCCAGAGTGTAGCCAAGACAATTGTGAGTTGGGGATCAGGTGCTTTTCTGCAGCCTGCTCCACCTCCCTCCCTTTGTCCGTTGCTCAGGGCCTAATTTAGTGATGTGGGGGGAGAGAAACGCTGCATGAAAATGGGCCTCTCTTTATAGAAGCCCCTCGGACCATGGCATCTGCCAAACCAGCTCTTGGTCCTTGCTGCTTTCCCGATGCTTCCATCGTGGGGGCTTCTCCAGCCCAGCTTTTCCTAACCTCCTCCCCAACAGATGGGCCACCCCATGACCCCCGTCCCCCCTTCAACAAGCATGGCCTGAAAGAGGGGGAGGGATGGAGGGCTGTTCTCATACAAGAAGAGCCATGGTGGGGGTGGGGGGAGGGGGGAAGGGCAGGCGAGGGTGTGTGTGTCCCAAACACAGGCATCTTCCTGGCATCGGATTATTCACCCGTCAATCAAGAAGCAAGTTCAAGGGGCCTTGCTGAAGATGTGGAGATAAGGATGGGATGCTTTGCCAATGAAAAGTGAAGACTCCATCCAGTTGGGCTTTTGTGGTTTCATGAATGGACCCGTGGAGTTTTCTTGGCAGGAATAATGGAAATGGTTTGCTATAGGCTTGGTAGTCTCCCATATAAGATCAACCTTCCTTCCTTCCTTCCCATCTTCCTTTCTTCCTTCCCATCTTCCTTCCTTCCCATCTTCCTTCCTTCCATCTTCCTTCCTTCCATCTTCCTTCCTTCCTCCCTCCCTTCCCATCTTCCTTTCTTCCTTCCCACCTTCCTTCCTTCCATTTCCTTCCTTCCCATCTTCCTTCCTTTTTACCCATCTTCCATTCCTTCCTTCCTTCCCATCTTCCTTCCTTCTTTCCCATCTTCCATCCTTTCTTCTTCTTCCTTCCTTCCATCTTCCTTCCTTCCTCCCTCCCTCCCCATCTTCCTTTCTTCCTTTCCATCTTCCTTCCCACCTTCCTTCCTTCTTTCCCATTTCCTTCCTTCCCATCTTCCTTCCTTTTTTCCCATCTTCCATTGCTTCCTTCCCTTCCCATCGTCCTCCTTTTCCATCTTCCATCCTTCCTTCTTCCCATCTTTCTTCCTTCCGTCTTCCTTCCTTCCTTCCTCCCTCCCTTCCCATCTTCCTTTCTTCCTTTCCATCTTCCTTCCCACCTTCCTTCCTTCTTTCCCATTTCCTTCCTTCCCATCTTCCTTCCTTTTTTCCCATCTTCCATTCCTTCCTTCCCTTCCCATCTTCCTTCCCTTCCCATCTTCCTTCCCTCCCTCCCTTATCATCCCTTTCAACTTCCCTCCTTCTTTCCCTCCCCCTCTCCCTTCCACATATTTCAAGAAGTCAAGAATGACATTTCCCCAACCAGACTTCCAAGCGCATCCGAATAGACCTCCCATCATCAAGTTAGACAGCCTGGCTGAGACTCTTTAGATTTGTTGTCCAAAATATCTCCAGAGCACCAGCTGGCGATGGCTTCTCCAAATAGCTCAGTGGGTTGGCTGCTACCCTCTGCTTCCAAACTCTCTTTTTCCACAGCTTTATTTGTTTGGCTGATTCATTAATGAATCAATTAATCGATTGCCTTCCCACTGCCTTTGGGCTCCTCTATCCTCTCAAAGCAACTTCCATCCTTTTCTGTGACACAGGCAGGCCCTTTTTCTCCCTGGATACTTCTTCCCAAGTAGCCTGAGAGTCGACAGCAGGTTCCTTCACTGATAGCAAGAGGGCAGAGCAGCTTGGGAGGAAGAAAAGTCAAAGGGAGAAGACCTGTTGGCTGGTGGCATTTTCTCCCTTGCTTCCAAATGTTATACGATGGCTCTGTTGTATGTAAACCCTTCCTTCCCTTTCCGCCAAATGAAACTTTCAAGGTAGACTTTCTTCTGCCTTCCCCATAAAAGTATTGGACAGAGCTTATCTCCTTTGGGTCAGGGTCCAAAATCCAAGAGAGACATGCTGTGATTCTTCCAAGGCGATGCCTGTATTGTTCCTTGCCTATAGACATAATCGTGCTAAAACTAAACTAAACTAAACTAAACTAAAGACAACCTGTGGGAGAAGGACTGGAAGACTCTCGGGTGGAGTTAAAAGAGAGAGCAGCCCAGAATCTGTACATAGTCACAAACAGACTAAGTCCAACCCCTTTCAATTCCACTGACCTTTATTGAATTCCTAGCTTGTGCAAAGCATTGACTGAGAAGATTCCTGTGCATAGGCCTTTTAGCAATAAATCGGTTTAGTTGGAGAGTATTTGTAGCTCAGGGTTGAAGTGCTATTGCTAGTGCTATTAACTTAAATGAAGCCAACTCTGGCATAGGTAATTTACAATCACCTGTGACCCTGTTTCCCCCCCTCTCCCCTGGGTGTATCATAAATCAGATTCTCCAATGAAGCGCCTTCATGGGCTGAGTGTCATCAATCACATTCTCCAATGAAGGATTTTCGTGGGAAGAAGATTTGGTAGCCCAGCTACAATCTTTTAAAGATACGGGTGGTTTTGAACTGCTGTACTCCTTCAGATTTTCCCCTCTCCTTGTTTATGGCAACTTGGAAACATGCCTAGGAATGTTTTATGAGTTGACAACCACCATCAAGTCTCTAATTTTCTGGGTGAATATAGAGACAGGCAGCTAAACACTACAAAGGCTTCCATACAAAGTTTCTTTATTGGATTGCATCAGGCATCCTCAAGGTATAACTCACCGTTATGCTGAGATTCATCTAATGTCCAATCTTTGCACTGTCATCTTCATAGTGTGAAAAGATAGCACGATGCTGGGGTCCGGGTAAGAATGACCAAAACTCACCCCAACCCAACCAGAGGTCAATTCAGTGACCAATCAGGATTACAGATGTGACCACATGACATGAACTACCTCTCCCAAGAGGTATTAACTACATTTCCCATGAAGCATTCTCTTAAGGGGACAGCTCTCATTCCCAAACTAACTATATACTGTCTAACCAGCACAACCACATTCCATCCCTTCTGGCTAAGCTCCCCCCATGACGCTACTTGCCTTTTCTTTCCCCCACCCGATTCACCATTCTCCCTTTCCCCCCACCACAGTTTCTTCCTGTACCGATCGAAGTTTATCTCCGGACCTTCAGGACCCCATGCAGGACGATACAAAGGAGACAGACAATTCCACTTCCTCGGATAAAGAAACCACCAATAATGAAAATGAGGAGCAGAACTCTGGAACCAAAAGAAGGGGACCTCGGACCACCATCAAGGCCAAGCAGCTGGAGACCCTCAAGGCAGCTTTTGCAGCCACCCCTAAACCCACCCGGCATATCCGGGAGCAGCTAGCTCAAGAGACGGGGCTCAACATGAGAGTCATCCAGGTAAGATAAAACATTTGGCTTTATTAAGAGTTTTGAAGGTGCCCAGTTGGAAAGGGCAAGACCGCACTTGGAATACTTGGAGTTGGACACTTTGATATGAAAAAAAGAAAGAAAAAAAGGAAGGAAGGAAGGAAGGAAGGAAAAAGGAAGGAAGGAAGGAAGGAAGGAAGGAAGGAAGGAAAAGGGAGGAAAGGAAGGAAGGAAGGACAGGAAGGAAAGGAAGGAAGGAAGAAAGAAAGGAAGAAAGAAAGGAAGAAGAAAGAAAGGAAGGAAGGACAAAAGGAAAGGAAGAAGGGAGAAAGGAAGGAAGGAAAGAAAGAAAGAAAGAAAGAAAGAAAGAAAGAAAGAAAAAGAGAAAGAAAAAGAGAAAGAAAGAAAGAAAGAAAGAAAGAAAGAAAGAAAGAAAGAAAGAAAGAAAGAAAAGAAAGAAAGATTCTCATTGAGACCCTAGAAAGAGTGCAGAGAAGATCAACAAAAAGGACTAGGGACCAGAGGTGAAGGTTGTGGGAACTGGGGATATCTAGTCTAATGGACGGAAGAACTAGGGGTGATATGATAGCAGTCTTCCAATATTTGAGGGCCTTCAAAGAGAAGAGGGTGTCAAGTGCCTGGAAAATCAGGAGATCCAGGCAGTTCAAATGGGTATAAAGATTTATTGTAGGCTTAAGCTACAAGAATCTACAAGAAAATCTACAAGAAAAGCTACTAGGCTTAATTCTACAAGAATCTGAACTACTAACAGTCAAAGCAATTTGGCGGTAGATAAGGAATTCACAGTGGGCTGGATTTAGATCTCTTGTGGGTGCGAAAGGACTCATGGCTGATGGTGCATTTGACCCCTCCCTCCGGCTCAGTCTGGTCATCTTCTACAGAGGGCGGGGTCAACCTATTCTCCAAAGCACCTGAGGGCAAGGCACGAAGTAATGAGTAGAAGCTTGTTAAAGAGAAATTCAACCCAGAACTGAGACATTTCCTGACCGTAAGAACAATTGCCTTCAGAAGTTGCAGGTGCTCCCTCACTGTAGGTTTTCAAGATGAGACCAAACAACCATTTGTCTGGGACAGTATAGGGTATGCTGCTTGAGTTGGCGATTGGACTAGAAGACCTCCAAGGTCCCTTCCAACTCTTTGTTGCTGTATTCTATTCTGTTCTGAATGATTGCTTGCCATACTCTTACCACGGCTTACTGAACGTCTGCAAGGAAACAACCAAGCTCAGAAAGCAGCTGGATTGTCACACGTGGACTTGGTCTTTTGGGCTTGACACAACCACAAAGCATACACTCTGGGAACTCTTAAGGAGGAGGCCTCTTCACCCTCATTCTCACACACAAACGACACCTTTGAGATGTGTCATCCCTTCTCACCATGGACACCTGGAAAGGGTCTCTGCTGCTGAACCATCTCCAAGGATTTTTCATCCCTCCCTCCCTCCCTTCCTGGAAAAGGAGAACCATCCAGGAATATTGACAGTGAGCTTGTCGAGCTGTGGAATTCTTTGGGCTCCTGTCCAGGAGGATTTTTTTCTTTCTTTTACAGCCAGCCATCATCCTTCTTCGTTATTTGCCTTCTAGGAAATATTTTGAGAGCCAAAAAAACCCTTCGCTGCTTGAATTAAGAACAGGACATTAGGAAGTCACCTTAACAAAAGCCAGAATTTGCAGGAGTCGCAGCCAGAAGGAGGGGGAGATTGAAGAGTAAGAGCAGATGATATCCTATCCAATAATTGGGTTTAAAAGTTGCCAAATTTGGAAAGTCCTGGACTAGCCCAATGTCTCGGGATTCATAGGTAAAGGTTCCCCTTGCACATATGTGCTAGTCGTTTCTGGCTTTAGGGGGCGCTGCTCACCTCCGTCGCAAAGCCGAAGAGCCAGCGCTGTCCGAAGACATCTCCGTGGTCATGTGTCCGGCAGGACTCAACGCCTTTGAAGGCACACAGAACACCGTTCCCTTCTCACCAAAAGGGGTCCCTATTTTTCTACTTGCATTTTTTTAACGTGCTTTCAAACTGCTAAGTTGGCAGAAGCTGGGACAAGCAACGGGAGCTCACATCGTCCCGCGGCACTAGGGATTCGAACTGCCGAACTGCCAACCTTTTTCTGATCAACAATCTCAGTGTCTTAAGTCACCGAGCCACCGCGTCCCATAGACATTCACAGACACCCCCGAATTAGTTCCACAGCCTGGGCTGAACTCCACCGTCTCTGGTTTGCTGACGACTCAATGAATCTTGCGAATGCACACCCCACTTTCTTAAATCATTAGCTTGGGTGGAAATAAGCGGAGTGAAATTAATTTATGACTAGCAAAGTGGAGTGAGAGACCAGTCTGGTATATTAAATGTGGTGGGTTTTTTTTTTCTTACACGAGAAGGATTTCACCTAAAACCAGGCAGAAATAAATTCCACACGAATTAGGAATGGCTTTTCTGCCCTTAGAGTTCATAACCACTGTGTTGGTCAGACAGTATATAGTTAATTGATAGATAGTTGGTAGTGGAATTTATAATTCTAGGCGGGGAGTGTGCTGGTCAGACAGTATATGGTTAATTGGGAATTGGGAGCTGTCCCCTTATATTTTCACATTGGGAATTCAGATTAACATATATTTTCACTGTTCTGTCTTTAACTTAACTTTCTGGTTGAATATAAAGACAGTTAGATAAACTCTACAAAGGCTTCCATACAAAGTTTCTTTATTGGATTGTAATAGGCATCCTCAAGGTATAACTCACAGTTATGTTGAGATTCATCTAATGTCCAATCTTTGCATAGTCATCTTCATAGTGTGAAAATATAGTTATCTTTATCCCATAACAATGGAGCAAAGGGAAGACACCAGCACGATGCTGAGGTCCAAGCAAGAATAAAGGAAACTCCCCCAACCCAACCAAGGGTCAATTCAGTGACCAATCAGGATTACAGATGTGACCGCATGACATGAACTACCTTTCCCATGAGGGATTAACTATATTTACCATGAGGCATTCCCTTAAGGGGACAACTGTCAATTCCCAATTAACCATATACTGTCTGACCAGCACAACCACTTTTCTCCCCTTTGGCTCTTACGACAAATACGGATAGTCCTTGACTTATGACCACAGTCGAGCCCGACCTTTCTGTCATTAAGTGAGCTTTGCCCCATTTTATGACCATCCTTGCCACGTTTCTTAAAGTGAATCCCTGCCGTTGTTAAGTCAGGTTCTGGCTTCCCCATTGACTTTACCTGTGAGAAGGTTGTAAAAGGAGATCATCATGTGACCTCCCCCCCAGTTAATTGTCAAGTTAATTGTCAAGTTAATTGTTAATTGTCAATTGTCATCTGAATTTTGATCCTGTGACCATGGCAAAGTTGTAAACGGTCATACATGTGAAGTCACGTTTTTCAGGGCAGTTGTTGTAACTTGGAATGGCCACTAAACCAACTGTTGTAAGTCAAGGACTACCTGTATTAGATATTCCTAATTGTGACACCCAGAGGAAGGAGGTTCAAGAATTGTCTTCTTCCCTTGCTTTCAGAGTGGCGTGCTAAGTTTCTTCCTTAAATCGTATGTCAGGATTCCAGCAATCGCCCTAATGAAATCATGATTCTCGAGCCAAACTTCAAAAAACTTTGAAGGATTCATTAGAGGCGACAGATTGGCACTGCCCTGTGTGCTGCCAACTCTGGCATATGTGATTTACAGTCCTCTCTGACCCACTTTCCCCCCCCCCCCGGGTGTGTCATAAATCAGATTCTCCAATTGAGCACCTTCACAGGCTGGGTGTCATCAATCACATTCTCCAATTAAATATATTCCCGGGCAAAAGCTCCAGTATTTTAGTTACAATCATTTAAAGATAAAGAATTGAAATGTACTTTCACTTTCAACTGCTCTTCCAGATTTCCTCCCCCCCCTTTTTTTAAAAAAAGGCAACTATAAAACAGGCATTGGAATGTTTTATGAGTTGACACCTGGATCTTTTCTCATGAATAATCTTCTTTCTGGACTCTGGAGGATTATGGCCACATTCTCAACATGCACTTAACCCATGTCTGGAATTGATCTCTTTGCTGCGTTCACCCAACCCCAAACCTCCAACTAACCCAACGGGAGGCGCTGTCAAATTCCTACCAGTTAACACCTCCTTTTTCCCTCCACAGAGGCATTTGAGATTAACCCAGCTTAGCTGGTTGCATGAACGCAACCAATCGGTGCAAAAATAAATGCAGTTGTACGGATAGAAGAGAACATTGGCAGCTCAGGGTTGAGCTGTAGGGGCCTTAGTGCTCTCTGAACTCGATAGTTGTCTTGCAGATGTTTCATTACCCAACTAGATAACATTGTCAGTGCTAGGAGGGAGTGGGGTTTGTTGGTGGGGGGGGAGGAGGAGGAGAAGGACTGTGGGGTCCTTAGTGCTCTCTGAGCTTGGTTGTTTTCTTGCAGACATTTTATTACCCAACTAGGTAGCATCTTCATTGCTAGGAGGGAATGGGCTGTGTATACTGGAGGACGAGGAGAAGAAGGTAGTTTTTGTCTAGACATTTCACTACCAAGCTAGGTAACATTATCAGTGCATCCAGTTGCTTTCTAGGAAGAATCCTTCTCATTTCTTCTTCTTTTCCAATCCTCCGCCTTTTCCTGCATCCCATTTTTGGGGCTGTCCCTGGGGAACTGTGATGGGTGGCACTGGCGGAGTTGGAAGGATGGCCTGTCTGCTTAGAGACCCTCATCTGACCATCTTCTCCCCCCCACCCCCTGCACCAAATGTCTCCAACAGGTTTGGTTCCAGAACCGACGCTCCAAAGAGCGAAGAATGAAGCAACTGAGCGCCCTGGGCGCCCGAAGACACGCGTTCTTCCGGAGTCCTCGACGCATGCGCCCTCTGGGAGGCCGGCTGGATGAATCCGAGATGCTGGGCACGGCTCCTTATAGTTACTACGGAGGTAACCAACCTTTCTTGTCCCCCAAAGGGAGTTTTTCCAAAGGAGTTTTTTCTTTTCCCCGTCTGAATGTGGTGCTTCAAGGGCGAAATTATTTTCTTTGGCTTACTTTCTCCTTGGTTTCTAACCCTCCTTGCGCTTAGACTCCTAATTCGGGGAGGAAGCAGGTCAGGCCATTTGCAAATGACTTTATTTCTGAATGCAGGTTTTTTTTTTTTTTAGAACGTGAGAATTGGTGGGTTTTGGTTCTGGCTAGGTTTGCAGCATTGCTCCCATCGCGGTTTGTCGGCTAAGCCAGCATGGCTGGGCTTCCCACCGTTGTATAGACGTTGTTCTCGGCGTGCGGGGTTCGGGGCATGCGGGAGGTGCTCGGGCACGAGCAAGTGAAACCCACACCAGGGGTGTGCACGTGTTGTCTGAATCCATCCAGCCTTTGAGTTTGATAAGCATTCGGGCTCCCCCCGCAGGAAGTGGGAGTCGAGGGTGCTTTTCCGCGGATTTGTGTGTTGTTGTTTTTTTGTAATTTGCTCGAAAATAAAAAGAAAACATGAGGCTTTTGGGTCCCCCTGGAGGGGAAGAGTCAAAATCCGGAAAGTTAATCTTGTTTAGGAAAGTTTTGAGATGATGGGGGGAGGAAATAGTGTTTTCCAGTGAGAGGTTCGCCCCCTTTTCCTTGTTTGCTTTTTGGGCCTCTATTCCTTCTCTTCTCTTCTCTTCTCTTCTCTCTCTTCTCTTCTTCTCTTTTCTATTTCTTTTATATTCTTTATTTCCTTCCTTCCTTCCCTTTCCCTTTCTCTTTCTTTTCTCTCTCTCTTTCTCCCTTTCTTCTTTCCTTCCTTCCCCTTCCCTTTCCCTTTCTTTTCTCTATCTCTCTTCCCTTTCTTCCCTTTCTTCCTTTCCCCTTCTCTTTCTTTTTTCTATCTTTCTTTTCTCTCTCTCTCTTTCTCCCTTCCTTCCTTCTTTCCTTCCTTCCCTTCCCTTTCTCTTCTTTTCTTCTCTCTTTCTCCTTCCTTCTTTTTCCTTCCCCTTCCCTTTCTTTCTCTCTATCTCTTTCTCCCTTCCTTCTTTCCTTCCTTCCTTCCCTTTCTCTTTCTTTTCTCTCTTTCTCCCTTCCTTCTTTCCTTCCTTCCTTTTCCTTTCTCTTTCTTTTCCCTATCTCTTTTCTCCCTTCCTTCTTTCCTTCCTTCCTTTTCCTTTCTCTTTCTTTTTCTTTCTTTTTTTTTCTGCCTCTGTTTCTCCCTTGTTTCCTTCCTTCCCTTTCCCTTTCATTTTCTTTTTTCTATCTCATTCTCTCTTCCTTCTTTCCTTCCTTCAGTATTTTCTATATATATAAAAAGTATATCTTATATAAAGTATCTTATATATTTATATAAAGTATATCTTATATAAAGTATAACTTATATATTTATATAAAGGACATCTTATATAAAGTGTCTTATTTAATAATATAAAGTATATCTTACATAAAGTATTTTATATATTTATATAAAGTATCTTATATAAAGTGTCTTATATATTTATATAAAGTATAACTTATATAAAGTATCATATCTTTATATAAAGTATATCTTAAAATATTTTATATATTTGTATAAATGTAACTTATATAAAGTAATATATATATATATATATATATATATATATATATATATATATATATATATATATATAATGAAGTATAACTTATATAAAGTATCTTATATATTTATATAAAGTATCTTATATAAAGTGTCTCATATATTTATATAAGTACATCTTATATAAAGTATCTCATATATTTATATAAAGTATATCTTATATAAAGTCTCATATATTTATATAAAATATAACATATAAAGTACCTCATATATTTATATAAAGTATATCTTATAAAGTATCTTATATAAAGCATATGATACATATCTTATATCCATTTATGCATTTGTACAATTAACTTATATCCATTGTATTATCCATCATATTCCCTTGTAATTATTTACATAACCTCCATTATCTATTCTGCAAATCTCGATTATTTTTTTATTCTGGGTCCCTCGTTTCTCTCCCCACCATTGATAAAATTTAATCCATTATCTTGTAATATTTTGTCTCATCTTGATTTCTAGCTTTTCTTTCCCCTTGTTTCCCCTTCACCCCAAAAAACGCCTTTCAGATTGGGGTGTTCCCAACCATCCTTTGCTCTCTAACCTTTCCTGTATGTGCTCCGCACCTGGTTTTTGTGGTTGTTCAGTTGCTGAGTCCCCTACGGCTCTTTTCACAACCCCATGGGCCACAGCACAGGGGTTGTACTCCCCTAGCACAGTGGCCTCCCCCTCCCCTCAACCTTTGGGGCACCAGGGACCGGTTCCGTGGAGAGAGGTTTTTCCCCCCATGGATCGGAGGGGGTGTAAATTCATGTGCTGCTGCCCCCCAAGGGTGAGGTTTTGTTGGTTTGTGTACCACCTGGTTTCTGGCATGGGAGAAGGATGGAGACCCCTGCCTCCACAGGAAACTGGCGATTGGCTTTCCTCAAGCAATAAACCCCACTAATTTCAGTGGGGCAGTAAGGTCACTTAGCTTGCAGTCTTATAACTCTTCGTCCTGGGGTTAAATCCAGACCCGCTCTCTTTGATTGGCAGGTTTGGAAGCCATATTGAGAGCAGATGCTCCCACGCTGCCTGGGAAATTTTGAGCCTGGGAAAGTGGGAAGGGGGAATTTCTTGGTATGTAGTTAGACCTAATAACATTTTTTTTTCTGATTCAAGGTCAGGTTGTGTTGCACCTAAGTGAGAGGACGTCTCAAGTTGGGACGGATGGGGATTGATCACATGTGATGTGATGATGAGTGCAGGGGATAGATTTGTAGTTTTTACTTATTTCAAGGAAGCCCGGAACTTTCAGATTCAGGATTCCCCAGTTGTGCCAGTTTACTATCCAAAATAAAAAGATATTTTGAGAAGGTGTCTGTCCGGAGTTAATGGTTGAAGTGGAGGTTTGCTGGAATGCCGACAATGATCTCTGCAGGGCGGCCTTCAGAATAGGCCTTCTACTCTACTCCAGGGGTCTCTAACCATGGCGACTTTAAGCCTGGAGGACTTCAACTCCCAGAAGTCTGCCAGGCTTAAAGTTGCCAAGGTCGGAGACCCCTGTATAGTTGCCCAAATTCGGAATGTCAAGATGTACAACTGGGACACAAGGTTGTGAAATGGGGAAATGATTATTTTTTTTAATGGGTTGGGGAAGGAATGAGGTTCCTGGGGGAGGAGTTGTCTTTTGGCTGATGGAGTGGGGTTTCCTCCCCCCCTTTTTTGGTAATGCATAATTGTGTTTGTGTAAAAATAACTTCTCTATTTATATTGGAGAGAGAAAGAGGGGGATTTATTTTGAAGTGGTGCGTGTTACAATTAATATGTAGACAAAGATACACCTCTAGCCTTGTGTTTCTGTGTTGCTGGGAGAGGAGGCAATAATTTTTGAACGAGTGTTGTAATTGATCACATACCATAAAGTCAGCATCAACTCAAGATATTAACTATTAGCTACTCGAGAGGTTTTCTCCAGCCCAATCTGTCCCCAGACATGTTCTTCAGGTTTTCCCATGGTGCCCTCAACCCCACTGAGTCCACCCACCCCCTTAACGGATAACAGATAATCAGAGTTGGAAGAGACCTTATAGGTCATCTAGTCCAACCCCCCCCCCACCCAAGCGGGAGACCCTACACCATTTCTGACAAATGGCAGCCCAGTCTCTTCTTGAAGGTCTCAAGTTGCTTCTACTCATTTTCTCTTTCCTTTTGATTCCCCCAAATTAGAGTTTTCTCCAGATAGTTGGGCCTTCACACATGATGTGTCCGAAGTAGGATAATTTAAACATGGTCATTTTGGGCCTCCAGTGAGAACTCTGGGTTTATTTGTTCAACGATCCATTTCTTGGCTGTCCAAGATATTATCAGGAGTCCTCTTCGGCTCCAGAGTTCAAAGATGTTAATCGTCTTCGTCTTCCTCTCCTTCTTTCTTTTGTTAACTTTTGTAGGGTGTCAAAATATCAGGATTCTGATTTTTGTATGTAGAGAGACACCCCGTGGTTTCTAAACAGTTTTGATGGCTGTTTGGTCAACTGCAAATTTCTGGACTGTTTGATTCCTTTCCTGTTGATGGTTGATCAGGAGTTTTCCACCACTTCCATAGCTTCTTGGTGGATTCTAAGGCTGGAGATTCAGATACAGATAATCAGAGTTGTAAGGGACCTTATAGGTCATCTAGTCCAACCCCCCACCCAAGCGGGAGACCCTATACCATTTCTGACAAATGGCAGTCCAATCTCTTGTTGAAAGTCTCCATTAATGGCGCTCCCACAACTTCCGAGGGCAACTTCTGTTCCAATGGCTGGTTGTTCTCACTGTCAGAAAGTTTCTCCTTATTTCCAAGTTGAATTTCTCCTTGTTCAGTTTCCATCCATTCTTCCTTGTCTGGTCTTCAAGTGCCTTGGAAAATAGCTTGACCCCTTCCTCCTCTCTGTGGCAGCCCCTCAAATATTGGAAGACTGCTATACTGTCTCCCCTGGTCCTTCTCTTCCCTAGACTAGAGATGTCATTCATTTGGCCTTCTTGACAGCTGATCTTATTCCCATTTTTCCCTCTGTGTTCCTTGACTTTTATTGCTAAAGTAATGGGTTTTCTAGATCTAGATATTGCCATTAAACGGGTGGCATGGGTAGGCGTGCAAACTGGAGAGGTTAATAGCTGCATCTTGTGATCTGTTCATGCACAAGCGTGCATGCCTGGTTATAAATGTTCACTAAAGTGTATTGTCAGATTATTATTTTGCAAAGCGACGCAATGCAACAGGGCAGAAAGTTTTCACTTATATTTTAAGGGTGAACGCATGCCTCACGAGCTCAGAGAGACCTTCCTTCAAGGGAGTAGGTCTTGTGAAGGAGTCCACCTCAGTGGGTTTGTGCTTCCAGAACTGGATTTTTTTTTTATTTTTGTCGCCTAGTGTGTTCTTTCACACCTGTGTTTCCAAAAGCAGAATCTGTCCGATTTTCTCTTGAATAAAATGAACGAAAACCAGTGCAATTCACGCCAACTGTGACAGCGCTTGGATTCCTTCTTCGCCCTGGTAGGGAGGGGGAGCCCCTCTCTTGCCTACTCCCTACCCCTTACACACACACACACCCCATCTCACCCCCCACCCACCCGTTTCCTGGGTCTGCCATCCAAGCCCCGCCTTTTAAGGCCCAGCGCACAAAAGCTGTCTTTCCAATGATTGAAACATGTAGGGAGGATTGATTGGCAGAAGTGGCTTGGGTGTATTTGTGCTCCTGTGTTGTTCTGTTGTGTGTTTGGGGAAAGCTGGGTGGGGATTTTGTGGTTGTGTCCTTACAGGTTTTATCAGGCCAGGTCCATGCGGACATGGCATAGCCAGCCAGGTTGTGGTGCGTTTATATAGATTTCTGAATAAAGCTAGAAAGGAACTTTGGAGGTCTTCTAGTCCAACCCCCAGCTCAAACTAACCCCCTTGTTAGTTTGTTTTGTTTTGTTTGGGTGATCTGTAAGCCCCTTTGCGCTTTTGAGATTCAGGAGCAGAAAAAGGGATCCATTCTGTAACTGGGTTATTCCTCTAAAAAGGAGCATTGTTCCTTAGGGTCAACACACAAAGGAGAAATCAAAATCCTTTTGGAAAGGAAAAAAAACCTACCATGGTCTACTCAGAAGGAAGTCCTAAGAGAACCTCATGGGGTTTACTCCCAGGGAAGCAGGAAGTATGTCCCAGGGGGCATCAGAGGTCCACACCCATTCAGAAAATGGGCTTGACTTACTTACAAGGTAGCAGAATCAGTAAGCAAAGGGTTGGGACTGAGAGAGGGATGGGGAAAGAGAGAGAGGGGAGGAGAGAGAGAGACAGACAGAGACACAGAGAGAGGGGGACAGAGAGAGGGGGAGAGAGAGGGGGGAAGGAGTGATGGGGAAAGAGAGACAGAGAGAGGGGGGAGGGATGGGGAGAGAGAGAGGGATGGGAAAAGAGAGAGACAGAGGGAGAGAGAGAGACAGACAGAGACACAGAGAGAGGGACAGAGAGGGGGGAGAGAGAGAGGGAAGGAGTGATGGGGAAAGAGAGACAGAGAGAGGGGGAGGGATGGGGAGAGAGGGGGATGGGGAAAGAGAGAGGGAGGGAGACACCCTCCAGTCTGCGACCAGTCTGGGGGGTCTTTCCTGCCTTCCCCACGCAACCCTCTCTCCAATCCCATCATGCTTCCCCTTCTCCCCTGCCCTCCACCAAGTGTGGCGTGGGTGCATTTTGGATCCTTTTTGAGGGGTGCAACTCAATTCCTTCTTCAGGGGTGCATATCAATTCTTTGTGGGTGCAACTCAATTCCTTCTTCAGGGGTGCATATCAGTTCTTTGTGGGGTGCAACTCAATTCCTTCTTGAGGGGTGCAACTCAATTCCTTCTGTTGGGGTGCATACCAATTCTTTTGTGGTGTGCAACTCAATTCCTTTTGTGGGGTGCAATTCAGTTACTTTTTGTGGGGGTGCAACTCAATTCCTTCTTGAGGGGTGCAAATAAATTCCTTCTTCAGGGGTGCATATCAGTTCTTTGTGGGGTGCAACTCAATTCCTTCTTGAGGGGTGCAAATCAATTCCTTTGGTGGGGTACATACCAATTCTTTGTGGGGTGCAGCTCAATTCGTGGAGTGCAATTCAGGGACGCCTCTTCCGTCGCTCGCTCACTCCCCCTCTCTGCTCTCTTCTCCCCTCCCCCCACCCCTCCAGATTACCAAGGCGATTACTACGGCCCCGGGAGCAACTACGACTTTTTCTCGCACGGCCCCCCCTCCCAGGCGCAGTCGCCGGCCGACTCTGGCTACATCCCGACTTCGGGGGCCGGCTCCACCCCGCTCGGGCCTCTGGATGCCCCCTTGGCTGGACACCACACCTCGGAGAACCAAAGGTACACGGATATGATCTCCCACTCCGACACGCCCAGCCCAGAGCCGGGGCTGCCCGGCTCGCTGCACCCCATTCCGGGAGAGGTCTTCAGCGGGGGTCCCAGCCCTCCTTTCCCCATGTCGGGGTACAGCGGGCCCCTCTCGCATTCCAACCAGGAGCTGAGCGAAGCGGCCGTCTGGTAGAGCGCCCGGAATTGGGGGTACGGGGAGGGGGCGCTGCACTTCCAGACCTTTTCCTCCAAGCCTCAACTCGACCGAGCCCTTTTCCCCACCCGGAGGGGGGCAAAGGGGGCTTCCCTCAGAGCCGCTCCAGGACCGCTGCCTTGCCCTCGAGGGGGCCCGCTTGAAAACCCCGGTAGGGACCGTGGGAAGCGGCCGTCAGCTGCCAACCTCCCGAGAGTCCCTCCATTCTTTTGGACCAAAGTTCCTGGTTTTGCAGACTTGGAGGGTGGGGATTTTGGAAGGTGGGGGGGTGGGGAGATGAGGGTGGGGGCTTTGCTTCCACCACCCCTCTCCATCTGGCTAGCCCCCCACCTCACCCACCCAGCCAGGATAGTGGGTTCGGTTTTTAGTGTTCCTTTAAAGAAAGAAAGAAAGAAAGAAAAATTGGGGGGGGAAAGAAGACGACGCACCCCAAAAAAAGCAAATTGGAAATTTTTGGTTCGCTTTGCTTTCGTTTTCTCCGGATTCGGACCCCGAAGGAAGGAAGGAAGGAGAAAGAAAGAAAGAAAGAAAGAAAGAAAGAAAGAAAGAAAGAAAGAAAGAAAGAAAGAAAGAAAGAAAGAAAGAAAGAAAATGAATTTCTGTGAATTAGGAGGCTGGTTTGATTGACAGAGTGAAGAGGGGAGGGGGGAGAAGAGCTGGAGTGGGCTGTTTTGGTTTTTTTTTGGCTGGTCACGTGGCGCCCCCTGGTGGTCGGTGCTTGGAATGACACGCCAGACTTCTTCAAAGACCCCTTCAAAAGACAGATTGGCGAGGGTGTTTTGGTTTTCTTTGGCTGGATTAATTAATTAATATTATTCTAATATTATTCTTTATTTTTATTGGGGAGGAAAGATGACGCCCCTACCCCCTGATGACCAATAACAGCAAATGTTTTAAAAAGAGAGAGAGAAAAGCAAATAATTTGAAGATGGTAAGGACCGTTTGCACCAAACTTTGCTGGGAGGCTGTTTGAGGATGTATTATAGGGTTTTTTTGCTCCTAGTTTCTTTATTTTGTATAAAGAAGAAACAAATAAAGTATGTTTTTGTGTTTATTTGATTATTTATTATATCCAGAATCTCCAGGGGCGGAACAAAATGAATGGGAAATGCATGCTGAATTGGTATAAGAAATGACAAAAATGGTCATACCTAAATAATAACAAAAAAAATAATACATTTTTTTGAAGCTGTTATTTCTCTGAAAAAATGCCTTGACTGAATACAAGAAGAAATGGAATCAAATCTTCAATATGGTCACACACCAGCCTAAAGGATTCAACTAACAATCTGTGGACTTCAACTCCCAGAATTCCCCAACCAGCCATGGGAGTTGAATTCTGGGAGTTGAAGTCCACAATTCTTTAAAGTTGCCATGGTTGGACAGACCCTCTAAAGTAGGGGTGTTAAGAAAGTTCTAAATTGCTTTTCTCCTTGATTAGTTTCTACCTGTTGCTTCTTGTCCTGCTCGCGGGTGCTTTGGAGAATAACAGAGTTGCAAGGGCTCTTAGAGATCTTCTAGCCCAACCCTCTACTCAAGCAGGAGAGTCTAAACCATCCCAAACAAATGGCTGTCTGGTCTCTTTCTAAAGGCCTCCAGTGATGGAGCATCCACAACTTCTGAAGGCAAGCCATGAACTGGGGAATCTTTACTGCTGTTGGGATCCTAAACCATCACATTTTCAAAAAAAAATATTCTAGGAAATTATGGACTGCCTGAAGCTGCAGGAATGGGGCCAATAGCTGGATCGATCTCTCGAATCAAACATGACCAGTTCAAAAAGGAATTGCCAATCCCGGATTTCACTAATCCAGTTTTGGTCACCACACTATAAAAAAATATATGCTGAGACTCTAGAAAGAGAGCAGAGAAGAGCAACCAGGATGATGAGGGGACGATTGGAGGCTCAAACCTGCGATGAACGGTTGCAGGAACTGGGCCTGGCTAGTCTAGGGAAGAGAAGGACCAGGAGAGACAGGATAGCAGTCTTCCAATATTTGAGGAGCTGCCCCAGAGAGGAGGAAGGGGTCAAGCTATTTCCCAAGGCCAAACAAGGAATAATGGATGGAAACTGACCAAGGAGAGATTCAACCTGGAAATGAGGAGGAATTTTCTGACAGGGAGAGCAATCAACCCATGGAACAGAAGTTGCCTTCGGAAGTTGTGGGAGCTTCATCCCTGGAGGCTTTCAAGAAGAGACAGGACTGCCCTCTGTCAGAAATGGTGTAGGGTCTCCTGCTTGCACGGGGGGGGTTGGACTAGATGACCTACAAAGTCCCTTCCAATTGTTAAACTGTAATCTGTAATCTAATCCAGCCCCAAGGCAAATATTACACCTCCCTGCTTGGCCCCAAGTGTCCCTTTGTTGTTCTGAGCTCTGGGTGACGAATAAATGGGTGACGAATACATTTAATACATACAGGTAGTTCTTGGGTTACGTCATCTGAGCAAGTTCTCTTAAGCCCCCTTCCCCCCCCCCAGCCAAAAGCCGTAGCAGCGACGGGAGAGAACTGTCATAATTAAAAATAATTATGACAATGATGCAGGCAGACAGTAGCAAATAAGTGAATCTAAGACGGCAGGCTTGCTAATTGCAGTGCAGGGTTGCCGTCAAAACAATGCGACTGTGGGTAAATATGGATGGGGGCGAAATAATAATCGTATGCAAACAATGCAGGAGTTAGCCCTGGGGGCGGGGGGGCGAGAGAGAAGGGGGGAGACGGAGCAGTTATTTAAAGAAATGGAAAGAAACATAAATCAACATTGAAATAAGCCTGCCGAAGAATGCTCCCGTAGAGGAGACGTTAAGAAGCAAGGAGGAAGTTTCCCCCACCTCCAATTATCCGTTGTACAATTGCCCTGTGTTATGGGCGTTGAATAAATTTAATAAAATGTATGGGTGATGAATAAATTTAATACATACAGGTAGTTCTTGGGTTACATCAGTTCATTTAGTGACTGAAGGTACGACGACACTGAAAAAAAAAGCAACTTAGGGCCGCTTTTCACACTTAACGGCCATCGTGGCATCAAAATTCAGATGCTTGGCCCCTGACTTGTGCTTAGGACAGTTGTACCGCTTGCCTCGCTTTGCCATGGGGAGGTTGGGTTCCCTTGCGGTCGTAAGCCGAGGATGACCTGTACTCAGGAGTGGACTGCTTGGGGGTGCACAGGGGAGAGTCCCCTAGCTAAGATTCTGTGCAGTTCGGAGAAACCCCCAAATCCCACTCCAGGCTGGCCCCGCCCACCCCTCCCCTCCCAAGAGTCCCCACACGGCTCGTTTTGGATGCAGGTAAGTGCAGGGTGGGTATGCGCAGGCTTGGAAGTCCGGGAAGGCCAGAAATTGGGCCCGTTTCCAGCTTCCAAAGAGCCTCTGGAGCATGGGGGGGAGGCCGTTTTCATCCTCCAGGAGGCTCGAGAAAAGCCTTTGGAGGGCAAAAACGTCCCCCCCCTGCCGTAATGCAGGAGGCTGACTAGGCCACGCCCACTGTGGCCACACCCACCCAGCAATTGGGCAGAGAACCCCTTGCTAAAAATTTTGGAGCCCACCCTTGTTGAGAATTGCAATCCTGCCTAGTGGCAGATATTTATCTCCTCAAGGAGCAAAGGAAAAATAAATAAATCTGCTGTGAACTCCAGCCTAGGCGTCAGGAAGGGCATCCGGCCAGTAAATGCTCAGCTCCATCCCGTTACCCCGATTTTTACCCCAAAATGGCTCTGATTAAGCATCTTATCTAGAGGAGTGGTTGAGAATCGTGTGTGCCCGTAAAACGCGGGACTTCATTTCATGCCCAGGTGTTTCTTCATAGCTTGGAGACCCTGCAGGCTGATCCCACTCCCCCCGCAAACGACAATCACGATGGAATCCAGGATCTCGCTGAGCCTGCCTTCTTTCTGCAGCTTCTGGAGGTCGCCCGAATACAAGAGAGCCAGCGAGGCGCCACAAGCGGGGTCCACCAAGATCCGTTCATCGTCTGAGAAAGAAACAAGAGGCCACGCGCTCGATCAGGGAGTCGGAAGCGAAAGGGGGTCCCTCAGGGTAGCATGTAAGGGCAGCCAATCAGAAAAGCCGAAAGAAAGGGCCCAACCAAGCCTGCAAGGGCAGCCAATCAAAAGGTGGGAGGTCCAAATTCTAGGGCTTCCAAGATGGGTTTTCTGCCTGGTTGTCGAATTGAGAAGATAGAATAACAGAGTTGGAAGGGACCTTGGAGGTCTTCTAGTCCAACCCCATGATTGAGCAGGAAACCCTGTATCCGTGGTGGGGTTCAAATTTTTGTACGACCGGTTCTGTGGGCGTGGCAGGGGAAGGATACTGTAAAATCTCCAGAGGCAAAAAAATGGAGCGCAGGTGCTGCAAAAAAAAAAAAAAGGAAGGAAGAAGCCACGTCCACCTAGTCACCTGGCCAAGCCCACCTGGCCATGCCCACAAAACCGGTAGTAAAAATATTCACATCCCACCCCATGGTTTGGGACAATCATGACCTGGATGATTGAGAATCTCCATAGACATTCTGAATGAAGGCAATGACAAGCCATCATATACTCTCTTGCCCCCCAAAAATATCTCTCCATGAAGTCACCGGAAGTCACCCTTCAATGGAAGGAGACTACCTTGTATGAACAGATCAATGAAATATGAAATCTATAGGAACAGATCTATGAAATAGGTGGTATCTAGCAAAGTCTGGACATGTTGATGGAGTCAACCACAGGAGATGCCCAATGAATTATCTAGAGTTGATTGTCTCTCTTCAGGACTCAAAACATCCACCTGTTCTGACCTCGGCTTCCCTAAAAAGCACTAAGCAGACTCTTGTATTAAATTTTATTTATTATATTTATTTATTATTTTTTATTATTTTTTATTTATTTATTATACTCTTTTATTTTATTAACCCCTTTTATTAAACAAAGGTGAATTTCTTGCATTCACATTCAGCCAAAGGCCTGGCCAACAGTCTTTCAAGGGTGTAATGAAGAGCCCAGACCTCATCTACCTTGGAGAGCTGCCAAGTAAATATTTCCAAACAGAGTGCTGACAAGGAAGGGCTCAGCACAGAGTCTCTGAGATGCACAGACAGATCTCCACACCTCTGCAACGAACGAATTGTTTCCTGCACAAGCCCCCTCCCCTTTTGCTCCTTTTTTAATCCCTATGGGAGGGGCCATTCACCGTACACCTGAGCCTTTACTCCCAAGTCGACCCTTGTTCCTTAGCTGTTCCCTTCTTCTGGCAGCTCTGCACACGCGCACACTAGGAACAGGCTCCAGCTTTTCTTCCGCCCCACTGATCTCTGATTTCAAAGGCAGCTGATAATTGCCAGCCTGCCCTGGCCCCATCTCTGTCTCTGACGCAGAGCCCTCGTCCAAGCCTTCCTCAGCCTCCAGGACTGGCCCAGGTTCCTTCCCGACCTCCTCACTGCCCAACTCTTCTGCCAGGTGCACCAGCCACTGTCGGGCCACACCACCACCCAACCTTCTAGCCCCATCTCTCAGAGCCAACCTCCCAAACTCACCCAGAAATTGCTCTACAGCTTTCACAGCTTCCACATCCTCCAGAACATGAGAGATGATTGGGCATTCGTTGGTACAATCTAAAGCCCTCTGGGCCACCGTTTTAGCCCCAAGGCACCTGGCCACGCTGCAGAATGATAAGCAAAAGAAAGCAAGAAAGTTCAACCACAAAGTTCAAAGCAAGGGTGGGATTCCCCCACAGTTTCTTCAAGTGTCTATTTCACTATTTTCCCTTCCCTCGTGTCACAATTCAAGTTTACAATTTGGAATGATAAGAATGCAAAATCCCTGAATGATCCAGCACAGAAGCCAAGAAGGAAAGAGAATGGGTTGGAGCTCCCATGTGGCTAATACAACAGAGCTATGCTGGCTGAGGAATTCTGGGAGTTGAAGTCCACAAGTCTTAAAGTTGCCAAGTTTAAGGAGCCCTGCAACAGAGGCACCCCAAATGGAGCGCTCACCTCACAATCAGGAGGCTGTGATTTCAATCCTAGGAAGGAGCAAAGGAAGGAGGAAGGAGGGAGGGAGGGAAGGAAGGAAGGAGAGAAAGGGAAGGGAAGAGAGGGTGGGAGGAAAAGTGGAAGGAAGGAAGGAAGGAAGGAAGGAAGGAAGGAAGGAAGGAAGGAAGGAAGGAAGGAAAGAAAGAAAGGAAGGGAAGAGAGGGTGGGAGGAAAAGTGGAAGGAAGGAAGGAAGGAAGGAAGGAGAGAAAGAGAAGGGAAGAGAGGGTGGGAGGAAAAGTGGAAGGAAGGAAGGAAGGAAGGAAAGGAAGAGGGGAAGAGAGGGTGGGAGGAAAAGTGGAAGGAAGGAAGGAAGGAGAAGGAAGGAGGGAAGGGAAGAGAGGGTGGGAGGAAAAGTGGAAGGAAGGAAGGAGGAGAGAAAGAGAAGGGAAAGGAAAGGAGGGAGGGAGTAAAAGAGAAAGAAGGGAGGGAGTGAAGGAAGGAAGGAGGGAGAGAAAGGGAAGGGAAAGAAGGGAGGAAGGGAGGAAAAGTGAAAGGAGGGAGGGAAGGAAGGAAGGAAGGAAGGAAGGAAGGAAGGAAGGAAGGAAGGAAGGAAGGAAGGAAGGAAGGAAGGAAGGAAGAATTCTTCTACCACCTTGCAGTGAAGTTCAGTCCCAGACCAGAACATACCTGGTGATATCAGGCAAAGTGACCAGCAGACCAGCCTGGATGGCTGCATTAAAACTTTCAGCTCCTCTGGTCTCCACAGCAATGATGGGAACATCTGACCAGCCCACTTCCTGCAAACCGGAGACCACTCCAGCGAGAAGACCACCGCCTCCCACCGACAGCACCACAGCTCCTGGTCTGGTCCCTAGGGACCCCTTCAGCTCCTTGACAATGCTGCTGTGTCCTTCCCTGGAAGGAGAGCAAAACCCCCAAGTCCTTGAAGGAGCTCCCCCATAGTTGCATTTGGGGCAAAAGGTGCGCTCCTGGCTAAGGGTGGAGCAGACGCCATCCATAAATCCTATTTATTTATTTATTAGATTTTTTATCCTGCCCGGGTTATAAGCTGACAAACATACCCAGTACAAATTCAACTTACTGTCAACTCATAAAACATTCCTATGCCTGTTTTTAGTAGTTGCCATTTAAAAAAAAGAGGGGGGGAGGAAGGAAATCTGGAAGAACAGTTGAAAGTGAAAGTACATTCCAACTCTTCTCTTTAAAAGATTGTAACTAAACTACCGGAGCTTTTGCCTGGGAAAATATTTAATTGGGGAATGTGATTGATGACAGCCTGTGAACGGACTTAATTGGAGAATCTGATTTATGACACACCCAGGGGGGACGGGGAAACAGGGTCACAGGGGACTGTAAATCACACATGCCAGAGTTGGCTTCATACAGGGCAGGGTCAGCATGTTGCCTCTAATGAATCCTTTTAAGCTTTTTGAAGTTTGGCTCAAGAATCACGATTTAGTTAGGGCGATTGCTAGAATCCCAACACTTACTACAGATTGTTTGGCAATGGTTCGAATTTACAATGGTGTTGAACAAAAGTTGACATGACCATTTTCCACACTTACGACCATTGCAGCATCCCCATGGTTGCATGACCAACATTTAGAAAATTTGGCCACTGACTCAGCTTTATGACGGTCTCATTGTCCCGGGGTCACATGATCTCCTTTTGCGACCTTCTGGCAAAGAAGTGGGGAAGCCAGATTCACATAACTACCACGTTACTAACTTAAGAACTGCAGTGATTCACTTAACAACGGTGGCAAGAAAGGTCACCATGCGGGCCGCTTAACAAACGTCTTGCTTAACAACAGAAATGTTGGGCTCAATTGTAGTTGTAAGTCAAGGATTACTTTTCTCCTCGAAAAGATGAAGGATGGCCATCTTGGCATAGGTTTCTTACCATACTAGTGGGTGATCAAAAGGATGGATATTGACCCAACCATCAGTCTCAGCTAGTGCCATCGCTCGATCATTAGCATCATCCCAGACCTGCCAGGAATGAGAAACAGGGAAAACTTGAATGTAGTAGAAAGCAGCATTCAAATCATGGCAGTCCCTAAATCGCGTGTCCAAGAAGAAACTTTGATTCTGCTGCTTCATATAAGGTAGGACTCAGCATCTTGATCTCAGCTTTACCAAGGGTTAGAAATTCTGTCTGTGTGTATATGTGTGTGTGTGTGTGTGTGTGTGTGTGTGTGTGTGTGTGTGTATATATATATATATATATATATATATATATATATATATATATATATATATATATATATATATATATATAAAACCACAGATCAAACAAAGTGTACAGTCACCATGTGCTTTACTGCTTAACTGTTTTAACTGTAACAAGAAAGAGGAAACTGTACTTAGGACAATAGAGTAGATTCAAACTTGTAAACACTGCCATCTACTGGCTGAATACTACTCCTTGTTGTGGCAGAAAAATACATCCCAACGTCAAGCCGTACCACAAGGACCAGACAGGAAACATGACCAGATAAGCTAAATCTACTTTACTGTAAAAAGGTAAAGGTTTCCCTGTCAGTCATGTCCAACTCAAGGGCATGGTGCTCATCTCCGTTTCTTAGCCAAGGGAGCTGAAACTGTTCCTTAATTCTGGAGTATTTTAATTTCCTTATTTTTACCTTCCCAAAAATTTCCACGTTCGCTCCATACTGCTCGAGCCTTTTTATCATTGACTCTGTGGTGCCGCGGGGCACAACGATTGTCGCGGGCATCCTCAGTTCCCTGGCTGCGTAGGCTGCAGCCAAACCAGCATTTCCGCCTAAAAGGTTTTGCAGGAGGAGAAGGAGGAAGAGAGAAGATTGCTTTCTATGGGAATCTCAAAGGGGCTTTATCAAGGGGCAACTGGACTTTTTTTTTTGTTTTCCCTTGAAGAGGTTTCGCTCCTCATCCAAGAGGCTTCCTCAGTTCTCATGGAATGCTGCGGAGGCGGGGGATGGACGGGTTTACAGGTAATCTTCGACTTACAACAGTTTGTTTTGTGACCATTCGAAGTTACAACCGCACTGAAAAAAAACGAGTTATGACTGTTTTTCATACTTACAACCATTGCAGCATCCTCACGCGATCAAATTCTGAGAGCCAGTGAGGCCATTTGGGGGTTCATCTGCGCCCTCAGGGTCACCTGAATCAGAGTGCAACTGGGTGCGGGGCCTTCTTGGAACTGCTGAAAGGACTGTTGTAAACAGGAGATAGGGGGTGTTGTATCCTTCCCCCTTTGTGGAGAGACAGCTGTTCAGTTTGACACAGATGGCCTCTTTTACCCTTCTTACAAACCAGTGATCGTCTCTGTCCAGAATGTGGACTTTGCTATCTTCAAAAGAGTAACTTTTGCGTTTCAAATGCAGATGGAGCGACTGTTGAATCTTGTCCTGGTGGGTTTGTTCCCCTATGTTGTGTCATGCAAATGTGATGTGACTGTTTTGTTTGTCCAGTATATACATGTACATATACATATATTCCCCAATCTCTCTCTCTCCCTCCCTCCCCCGCTCTTTCTCTCTCTCCTATCTATTTTTCTGTCTGTCTGTCTGTCTCTAATCCTATTTATCTATATCTCTAATCCTATCTGTCTGTCTGTCTATCTATCTATCTATCTATCTATCTATCATCTATCTGTCTGTCTGTCTGTCTGTCTGTCTGTGTCGTCTGTCTGTCTGTCTGTCTATCTCTATCTATCTATCTATCATCTATCTATCTATCTATCTATCTATCTATCTATCTATCTATCTATCTATCTATCACTGTCTGTCTGTCTGTCTGTCTATCTCTAATCCTATTTATCTCTATCTATCCTATCTATCTATCTATCTATCTTTATCTATCTTATTATCTGTCTGTCTATCTCTAATCCTTTCTATCTCTATGTCTAATCCTATCTATCTATATCCATCTATCTCTATATTTATCTATTTATCTCTATGTCTGTCTGTCTGTCTATCTCTAATCCTATCTATCTATATCTCTAATCTTATCTATCTTTAATCCTATCTATCTATCTCTATCTCTAATCCTATCTATCTATCTGTCTGTCTGTCTGTCTGTCTATCTGTCTCTAATCCTATCTATCTCTATCATCTTTTTTTTGGCTATAGCTGCTAAGCAAATCACTGTAGTTGTTCAGTGAACCTGGCTTCCCCATTGAATGTGAAGGTCGCAAAATGGGACCAGGTGACCCTGGGACCCTGCAACCATCATAAACGAGACTTTCCAGAAGAGACTGGACTGCCATTTGTCAGAAATGGTGTAGGGTCTCCCGCTTGGGTGGAGGGTTGGACTAGATGACCTATGTGGTCCCTTCCAACTCTGATGATCTGTTAACATGACATCTGAGTAGCAGAGGAAATAGGATGTGACTAAGTAAATGTGAGTCAACCAAGGGGATGCTGTAACAGTTGTAAGTGTGAAAAATGGTCACAAGTCCTTTTTTTCAGTGCCTTGTAACTTCAAACGGTCACTGAGCAAACTGTTGTAAGATGGGGACCACCTATGCACACAAGACAAGGCTATAAGTTAATTATAGTATCTTTCATGTTTACGAGAAACATGCGCATTTCACAATAATATTTGGAGCAAGGCTGCCATCGTGTACACGCCAGAAGGTTTAAGACTGGAAAGCAATCAGCAGGTCAATGCCATCCAGCGGTTTCTGTTGCAGATGTGCAGAAAGGCCAGGGAAACAGAGCAGCTGTTTACCTGAGGAGCAGACCAGATGTCGACAGCCCTTCTTAGCCATCTGAAATTGGGGAGAAAAAAAACAGATTTTTGTTGTTGTTCTTCGTTTCCCTCTATCATTTCCACTTGTCCTTGAAAAACCAAGAAGGGCTTTTGTATTCAGCCGGTTTGGACTGGTTTTGCAGAAGCGGTAGCGGAAATTTTGAGTCATTCGGAGAACCGGCCAATACCGCCTCTGACTGGCCCCGCCCCATCTATTCTCCGCTCCAAAGTCCCAGCTGATTGGCTGGGTCTCCTTTGGTTGCCCTGCAAAGGAGAACGGAGCTGGAAAGCAGGTTAGTGGAGTTGGGAGGAATGGGATTTTGCAGTAACCTTCCCTGCCATGCCCACCAAACCAGGCCCACACCACCCACAGGACACCATGCCCACCAAGCCATGCCCAAAGCTGATCATCTGAGTCTTTTTGTGCCTCTGCACAGGAGAACGGAGCTGGAAAGCAGGTTAGTTGGGTGGGGAGGAAATGGGGATTTTGCAGTAACCTTCCCCTGCCATGCCCACCAAACCACGCCCACAGAACCGGCAGTAAACAAAATTCAATCCTTCCACGGGTGCCAACCAAACCCAGAATTGACTTCGCTCCTATGCTGTGGTTCTTCCAGAGATCTCAGGTGCCTCTCACCAGCATGCAGGTGAGTCTCACCCAATTCCTCTCACCCCTCCCCTCTCTCTCCATTGGAAAAAAAAAAAAGGTAAAGGTTTCCCCTCGCACATAATACGTGCTACTCGTTTCCGGCTCTAGGGGGCAGTACTCACCTCCATGACAAAGCCGAAGAAGAGCCAGTGCTGTCCGAAGACGTCTCCATGGTCATGTGGCCGGCATGACTAAACGCCAAAGGCGCACGGACCGCTTTTACCTTCCCACCAAAGTGGTCTCTATTTTCCTACTTGCATTTTTTTTTTTTTTTGTACGTGCTTTCAAACTGCTAGGCTGGCAGAAGTTGGGACAAGGAACGGGAGCTCACTCCGTGACGCAGCGCTAGGGATTCGAACCGCCGAACTGCCAATCTTTCTGATTGACAAGCTCAAGCGTCTTAGCCACTGAGCCACTGCATCCCAAGTGGTGGGGGGAAAGGCACCCCCCCCCAAAAAAAAACCCCAGTGATGCAGTGACAGGTCTGCAAAGAGACTAGAACGTACGTTTCTAAACCCAGGTTTCCCGGAGGCCGAAGGAGGGTCTGAAGTTGTCAATGGCAGCCAGTTTGCAAATATGCAAATCTACCCAGGTGGCATCTAAGTTGCAACAAGTCAACAGGGACATTCCCTGTCCTCCATAAGACTTACCTGTCCCGCCTCAGCCACTCACCTGTTGGCAAAAGTAGCCAATGCCTCGGATTTTAAAGGAACCGCTTGGCTGGGCATTCTCCAATTTCATGTAGACTTTGGTTCCAGCTGCTTGCGAAAGAGCCACACTTTCCAGTAAAGGCGTCTCAATGTGGAAGGGTCTTTCGAAACCCACATCAGGCAGCGTCTCCATTTGGGGTGGGGGGAGCAATAGAAACTTCCTAAGACGTATTAACTCTATGGGAAAAAAAAATCAGGCCCAGGGTTGAACAAAACTCAACTCTGCATTCTTTTGGATGAATGCTTCATTCACGGTTAGTGATTTTTCTCTTCTTTTTCTATCGTCTACTTCTAAAGTTGTGCACGATAATATAACATATTGTGTGCAAATGTATCGTACAATCGTGTATCGTGTTTTAGATCAAACTTCAAAACTCAAATCGCCTTCAATCTCAAAGGTCTCTATTCGGAGTGGTTAGAGTTGTTATGTTATTATAGCAATAGTCCGTAGATTTATATACCGCTTCACGGTGCTTTTACAGCCCTCTCTAAGCGATTTACAGAGTCAGCCTCTTGCAAACCCCAACAATCTGGGTCCTCATTTTACCCACCTCGGAAGGATGGAAGGCTGAGTCAACCTTGAGCCAGTCAGGATATCTTATTGTTATCATATTGTTATGAAGGCAGAAAAGAATTGGTGTGGGGGAGAATTCTGGAAGGAAAGCGGGAGGAAAGAAGGAAAGGGGGAGGGAGTGCGGGAGAGAGGTAGTGAGGGAGGGAGGGAGGAAGGAAAGAAGGAAGGAAAGGAAGGAAGAAAGGAAAGGGGGGGAGGAGGAAGAAGAAGGAAGAAAAGGAAATGGAGGAAGGAAGGAAAGGAAAGAAGGCAGTGAGGAAAGGAAGGAAGGAAGGAAGGAAGGAAGGAAGGAAGGAAGGAAGGAAGGAAGGAAGGAAGGAAGGAAGGAAGGAAGGAAAGGAAAGGAAAGGAAAGGAAAGAAAGGAGGGAGGGAGGGAGGGAGGGAGGGAGGGAGGAAGGAAGGAAAGGAAGGAAGGAAAGGAGGAAGGAAGGGAAGGACAGGAAAGGAAAGGAAAGGAAAGGAAAGAAGGGAAGGAAGAAGGGAAGGGAAGGGAAGGAGGGAGGGAGGAAGGGAAGGGAAGGAGGGAGGAAAGGAGGGAGTGAGGAAAGGAAGGAAGGAAGGAAGGAAGGAAGGAAAGGAAAGGAAAGGAAAGGAAAGGAAAGGAAAGGAAAGGAAAGGAAAGGAAAGGAAAGGAAAGGAAAGGAAAGGGAAAGGAAAGGAGGGAGGGAGGAAGGAAAGGAGGAAGGAAGGGAAGGGAAGGAAAGGACAGAAGGGAAGGAAGAAGGGAAGGAAAGGAAAGAAGGGAGGAAGGGAAGGAAGGGAGGAAGGAAAGGAGTGAAGGAAAGGAGTGAAGGAAAGGAAAGGTAAGGAGGGAAGAAGTAAGGCAGTAAGGAAGTGGGGGGAGAGGAAAATGTCCAAATCAATTCTAGTTCCACGAAAGTAAAAAAAAAAGATCTCAGAAAAGCAATTATCCCTGCTTAGAATTTTTGACCCCGCTTTGGGAATTATAATACTCAAATCTGCATTCAGGTCACATTTTCTAACCTTTTTAGTGATACATTCACACCATTTCCTAATTTTTGACGTTTTTCTAACCTTTAAAAAAAAAAAACATGTCTCTAAAGAACAGCCTTTTACTGGCTCCACCTGGAAAGGCAAGGAAGAAAAATGCCCAGGGCCTGGGAGGAGATGTGGGGGAGGAGAAGATGTGGGGGGAAAGGCCCCACCACCAACCAAGAAATCAAACTCCAGCCCAAGAGACTTGTTTTTCCCCCTACCCCCCCCCCCCAAAAACCCCTTCCCATCATCCACTACTGGGACCCTCGCTGGGTTTTCGGAACTTTTCCAGCAACCTTACCTCGTTCCTCAACCCGAGTTGTTTGTCTCTCTCTCCTCCTCCTTCGATGAAGACTCTGAACGGCTGAGCAAAGTTTAGGAATGGAGGAGGGGATCGGAAAAGTGCCAAGGATGACGCCTCTGTGTTTGTGTGTGTGTGTGTGCGTTTGTGGTGTGCTGTGGTGTGTGAAAGGGAGGAAGAGCTTGCAAAAGGACCTTGCCTTCCCGATGCCTTTGAGGCCTGCCAAGGTCTTTTAATCTTCGGTTGATATGACATGTTGCCTTCTCAAGGATTTGCAGAGGAAGCAGTGAATTTCAACATTCTTCTTTTATTTTCTCTCTTTGGTAATAATTTCTTTTTCCCCAAAAAGAAAAGAGGAGAGAGGGAGACGGAAGGATGTCATGAGCCAAGAGCTGTCTAGTCTTAGGAAGAGAAAGACTAGGGGAGATGTGCTAGCGGTCTTCCGATATTTCAATCCATCCATCAATCAGAATGGAGCAGAACAGAATGGAAGGGACCTTGGAGGTCTTCTAGTCCAACCCCCTACTTAGGGAAGAAACCCTACACCATTCCAGACAAATGGTTCTCCAATCTCTTCTTAAGAGCCTCCAGTGATGTTAATACAGTGGAGAAAGTCCAGAAATATTTCACAAGAAGAGTTCTCCACTCCTCTACTCGTTGCAGAATACCTTATGCCACCAGACTTGAAATTCTGGACCTAGAAAACCTAGAACTACACCGCCTTCAGTCCAATCTAAGTATAGTACATAAAATCAAAAATTGCAATGTCCTACCTGTCAATGAATACTTCAGCTTCAACCATAACAATACAAGAGCACACAATAGAGACAAACTCAAGGTTAACCGCACCAAACTTGATTGCAGGAAATACGCCTTTTTGCTAGAATAGTTAAGATTCTGTCCTGGTAACCTGAACAAGAAATCTGGATTTGGGCTTTTCGGGTGGATAATTCAGCTGAGGACTTTGTAGCTTTCTTATCTGTTCACCACTTGCCCATTGCTCTGTTGTTGTAGCATCTGTTGTGGATGTCACAATTGTTAGAACCTGACCCTTCACCTGTTCCTAGTCAGAGGGAAGAAAAATTCTGGAATTCCTTTGCAATCGTGAGAATCTGACACAGGGAAGATTTCTGGAGTTGTGTCAACCATGTTCTTAGAGGTTCTTTAGGCACCTGTGAAGGTCTTTCCGCCCCCTTAGATCTATGTTGGGGGCACAGTCCCTCCTATGGAATCCAACCTAATGTGGATTGGCTAAAAGGTGGGTAGTTCAAGCTAACGTGATTGGTTCTCCCCACTCCCTCTATCCAGCACAGGAAAAAGCAGGAAGTCCAGGCAGTTTAAACTGAATATAAAGGTTTAGCGCAAGCGCTCGCTTCGCTACAAGAATCTGAACTACTAACAGTCAAAGCAAATTGGCGCTAGAAAAGAATCAAGGGAAATCAAGGAGGGCTGGGCTTAGATCTCTTGTGGACACACAGAGACTCCAGACTGATGATACATTGACCCCTCCTTCGGGCTCAGCCTGGTCATTTCTCACAAAAACTTCCCGATATTTTTTTCTCTCCCATGTAAAAGTAGCAGTCTAAACTACAGGCAGTCCTCTGTCATCGAGTGAGACATTTGTTAAGTGAGCTTTGCCCCATTTTACGACCTTCCTTGCTGCGGTGGTTAAGTCAATTAAATTAGTAACATGGCTATGGCTGTTCAGTGAATCTGGCTTCCCCGTTGACAATCGGGGAAGCTGAAGAACAACTTTGCCCCAAAAGGTTGTAAAATCAGGCGTGGCTCTATATACAACCGCCTCGGTTAGCAACAGAAATTCCAGTCCCAATTGTGTTCATAACTCGGAGGACTACCCATAATTAATATGCTTAAAAGGGGAAGGAGTTCCAATGCACGAAGCAAGCCTTATGAACCCTGCACACACACACACACACACACACACACACACACACACAATAAATAAATAAATAAAAAGGAACTTGCTGCTAAAATGAAATTTGCAAGAATGTATGTCAACAAGACTGCTGCTAGATTGCGGCATCCGTACAAACTCCAGCTTGGAGAGAATCAATACTTTATAATAAGTTTCCAGGCTGCCTGGCGGGGAAAATATGTTTTGAGTACTATATGGGAATAGAAGCAAAGCTCCAGCAAAGAGAAACCAATTAAATTTCCAACAATGGAGTGAAATAATAACAGGCAAAATGAGATGAATTTGCAAAATGCCTCGCTCGGAACGATTAGTAAAAATGGAGTGAAATAATCAGAACACAACCAATTTGTAGGATGCAAATGATGGTTGCATTAGAAGATTCCTGGATTTTCCAATCTGGGGAGTTGGAAAATCCCATGCTTGGCCCCAGAGATAAGGAGTAAGTGGTGGTGTAGCCACTGGAGCTTCTATTTTTGAGACAGCATCCAAATCGCACCCAAGAAGTTCATCTTTAAAAGTTGGCCACCTGATGTTCTTCAGATGGTTTTTTTTCCTACTACAATCCCCTCCTCAAGAAACCACTTGCATTTATGGGATTTGGAGTCCAAGCTCCCCAGGGGAACCAATTAGCAGTCCTCCCAGTTCTGTTGCAGATACCTTAACACTTTTGAGTCCATCACTTTTTCCAGCATTGAGGTGCTCTCTTTCTCTGTAAAGACAGGCTCCCTTTAGCTAATCTTGGCTGATCTTGGAAAATGGAAGTAGATTCAGGGCTGGTTAATCGTTGAGGGTGAGACCACTAGAAAAATCTCAGGACCCTGGGAGAGAGGATGGGAGAATGTCAGAATGAAGCAAGCAACGAACCACTGCCAAAGAGATTCAAGTTGGACTAATGTTTTATTTTATTTATTTATTTGATTTGTCAAACACTTACAATATAATAGAAATAAGAATAAGCATAAATATAAACACATGAAATAGGTACGAATAATTGGGGACAACAGGACAGGGACGGTAGGCACGATGGTGCACTTATGCACACCCCTTACAGACCTCTTAGGAATGGGGTGAGGTCAATAGTGGATAGTTTGAGGTTAAAGGAGTGGAGGTTAGAGGCTGTAACAACAGAGTCAGGTAGTGCATTCCAGGCATTGACTGAAGTTGTACTTCCTGCAATCAAGTTTGGAGTGGTTTACATTAAGTTTATATCTGTTGTGTGCTCTTGTGTTGTTGTGGTTAAAGCTGAAACATTCATTAACTGGTAAGACATTGTAACAGATAATTTTATGTACTATGCTTAAGTCCAATCTTAGCTGGCGTAGTTCATGGTTGTCTAAGCCTAGAATCTCAAGCCTGGTTGTGAGCAGAGGAGTGTAGAGTAAAACACTTCTGGACTCGTTCAATTGTATTAATGTCTAAAACATTAATTGTATTAGAATAGAATAGAATAGAATAGAATAGAATAGAATAGAATAGAATAGAATAGAATAGAATAGAATAGAAATACAATACAAATACAATACAATACAATACAATACAATACAATACAATACAATACAATACAATACAATACAATACAATACAATACAATACAATACTTTATTGGCCAAGTGTGATTGGGCACACAAGGAATTTGTCTTTGGTGCAAATGCTCTCAGTGTACATAAAAGAAAAGATACATTCATCAAGAGTCAAGAATCATCAGGTACAACATTTAATGATAGTCATAGGGTACAATAAGCAATCGAATCATGCTAGGAAACAGTCAATATAAATTGTAAGGATACAAGCGACAAAGTTACAGTCATACAGTCACAAGTGGGAGGGGATGGGTGATCAGGAGTGATGAGAAGATTAATAATAATAGTAGTGCAACTTTGTAAATAGTTGGGAGAATTATTTGTTTAGCAGAGTGATGGCAGTTGGGGAAAAACTGTCCTTGTGTCTAGTTGTTCTGGTGTGCAGGGCTCTATGGTTAATTAATTAATGTTGAGTTTCTTTCTGACGCTTTCCTGTTTTCTTGGACCGAATTCACATTTTGCTAACGGTCTCTGTATACCTTCTCCAAACTCAAGCCTGTGCTCTTTTGCAGCCCATGATGGATAGATATCCAGTTATGCTAACCCTGGCTAGCAAATCCTCCTTGTTAAAATCTGTGCTTGTCCTCTCAGCCACTTCCAGTCTTACATTTCCTACAGAGCTACAACTTTCTTATTTTCTTCCGTGTACAAGTTGTTCTTTTTTTTTTTTCCTTTCAAAAGTCGACGGACGAAGGAACTTTTAAACAAAACAAAAAGGCGGAGGGGTTGACCTGGAAAAGGGTGAGTGGGTACGGCAGGGGAAAGCTGACTCCTATAATACAGTTTGTTTAGCCTGTCGATTTGCTGGACAGGACGGGGAGGTTTTTGAACTGGCTCTCTATTCCAGATCGAGCCACCCATCCTGGTTTGAGCCGGTTTCGGTTAGCCTGAAGGGTCCTTTTGTCCTTTTAGCCCACTCCCCTGCCTGCCAGCCCCCCTTCCTCCCTCCCTCCACCAACCAACCAACGAGGCCATCTCCCCTTTTGGAGTTGAAATGGCAGAAGTGGGCTGTAAGCCCTCCCTTCATCCCTGGACTCTCATACTTTCTGCTCTTTTCCCCCTCTCCAGCTGGAATTTCGGGTTGGACCGGACAAAGGAGGGATGTCATCGGAGATCAAGGGGGTAGTCTTGTGGGGTGCCTTCATTGGCCCCCAAGCCAAGACCCCCAGCTTATAAAGTGGGAGAGAAGGACACATTGTTCTCCAAAGACACGGTTGAAGTTCAAGATCGAAGCTGCCTGAGAGGAGAAGGCTGCCGCGAAAAGGAACAGCATTGGCTTCCATCCCTTGAAGACCACCGAGACCATCTCACCGCCCGTGTCACTTTTGGCAACCCATTTCCCACAGCCTCCCCTGGGCCTGCCTGGGGTAAGTATATCCTTGATTCTCAACCGCTCCTTCTGAGTCGCTTAAATCACTCTGAATGAGCCCACACCCTTTCAGCTTCTGGATTAGCAGCCGATGAGAAAAGACTCAGGCCAGACCCTGATTAAGAAGGAATGGTTTTTAAATAAGGGGCCTAAAGCATTTTTCTTCTTCTTTCTCCCTGTTCTCTTCGTGTAATTCCTTGGTTTAAGGGGCAAAGGGGGAATGGATAGGTAGTTAGGTAGAGATGATAGGAGAGGGAGAGAGAGAGAGAGAGAGAGAGAGAGAGAGAGATGATAAGTAGATAGATGGATGATAGATGATAGATAGATGATATATAACAGATAGATAGATAGATAGATAGACAGACAGACAGATAGATATAGATGATAGATAGATGATAGTAAGAGAGAGAGATGATAAAGCGATAGATACGTAGATAGATGATATAGATAGATAAATAGATAGATAGATAGATAGATAGATAGATAGATAGATAGATAGATAGATAGATAGATAGATAGATAAAGATAGATGATAGATAGATGATGGCTAGATAGATAAAGAGAGACAGAGAGACAAACAGGAGGAAAAAATGGACAGAGAGAGAAGCGGATAGATAGGAGATAGATTATAATAGAAAGAGAGAGAGAGAGAGAGACAGACAGACAGACAGACAGACAGACACACACACACACACACACACATGGATTCTTTCGATTCTTACACTTGTTAGAGAGAAAACAGCTTCAACATTGGATAAAGACATGGCACCATTCCTGATAAGATAACCAAATAGAAGCAGGGAAACTGACATGCAGGGAACAGCTGAAATTGCACGGATTAACTTTTGAAGGAAAAAAAGCTTTAAAAATCCCATTGATTCCCTCCTCAGCGGAAACAACAAGCCTTCCCCGCTTGCTCATGCCTGAACAGCTGAAGGGTTGAATTTCAGCCAGAAGTGGAGAAGACAGCATCCATTTGCATAAGCACTCCTCTAGCTAGCTGGGAGACCTTAAGTGAAATTTGTGTATTTTTTTATAGGGAAGGACTTTTACACATCAGGGCTGCAAAGATCCAGATAGCCCCTAGGGGGCAGACTTCAAAAAAAAATCACCCAGAAAATGCTAGCTATTTTTTGCCATCTTGTGGGCATGCCAATGTTTGCAGTTCAGATGTGTAGACTTAACACAGGGGAGATTCCAGAAAACTGAAGGAAAGTTTCGTGGTAACTTAAAAACCTCATTGAGAGCCAGGATGGTGCAGTGATTAAGGTACCAGGCTACAAACCAGGAGATCGTGAGTTCTAGTCTCTCCTTAGGCACAAAGCCAGCAGGGTGAACTTCAGCCAAGCGCTAGGAAGGAAGGAAGCACTTTTGGCTCAAAGGCACACACACACAAATAAATTTATAAACCCAATGCCTCATTAGTTTAATATGGCTATATATACATTTTGTAAGAAGGGCAGCTTTATAAATATGATGACTGACAGACTGACTGAATGGAGGGTAGGAGGAATGAATGAAAGAAGGAAGGAAGGAAGGTAAGTATTGGAATTTATTGCTGGAATGCATTTTTATGCAACAAATACAGCCGTATTTACCCAGTAGATGGCAGCATTTACAAGTTTGGATCTATAGTATTTATTCTACGTTCTTTTGTTCTAAGACAGTAGAATTTCCTGTTTCGGTAATATAGTTGAGCAGTAAAGCACATGGTGACTGTACTCTTTGTGTGGTGCTTTATATAAACAGAATTTCTAACAAAGTAAGGGAGGGAGGGAGGACACCGTATGATTATTTATTTATTTGGCAAATTTGTATAAGTCCAATCATTCTGGATCTCACCATCTTTATTTTCTCAGTCTTCTAGATGGCTCCTACTGATCACCTCCATGTCACTACACCACTGAGAGAAAGCATCCCTCTCTCTAAGTTGGCAGGCACCAAGGTCTATCTCAAACTGGAGTGCTCCCAGCCCGCAGCTTCTTTTAAGATACGGGGCATTGGGAATTTCTGCAAAACGGTATGGATCGGGGAGAGTCTATGAGTGGGACATGAAAGGAGTTGTCAAATTTACTTCTGACACTGCTTGAAGCAAAGGCTGTGCCTAGGAAGAACCAAGTTCGGCGAATGAGTTGACATTTTAATTTTTTTTTTTTTTTAAAAAAGAGAGAATTATGGAGTCCTTGAGACAGATGGTAGAATACAGACCATCTCGTTGGTCCAATTCCTGCTAAGTCCAGGGTCTGATAGAACATATGTGATAGATGATGATCCATCCTTTGTTTGAAGCCCTCTAATATGGGGGTAATGAAATAACCATTGTTGTCGTGCAGTGGCCTAGAGTTGGAGCTTTCGCTTCACCTTCAAGAGGCTGTGAGTTCGATCCTAGGTAGAGGCAGATATTCACTCTCTGGGCATGATGAGAATATAACTCCCCATTGGTGACAGGAAGGGCATCTGGCCAGTAATCACTCAGCTCCATTCAGTTGCCCAGATTCCACTCTGCATGGGGTCATTAAAATATGACAATGATGAATGAAACAACCAGTGTTGTAAGTGTTAGAAGCCTAAGGGGGGGGAAATCCTCCTAATACATAATATAGGGCAAAACTCACTTGACAAATATCTCACAGCAACAGAAATTTTGAGCTTAGTTGTGGTCATAAGTTAAGGACAACCTGTACATTCCGATCACGTATGCATAAATGTATTCGGTCATAACTTAGGGATGTTGATGAATGAAAATAGCTATCAGTCCCAACTAACACGATCCAAATATTCAGCTGTATTTGAAGAATCCCTGTTCTTCCTATTTTTGTGACCACATTAAGGGATGTCAACTGAGAAATGTTGAACTTCAATCAGTTGAAGTTCTCTTGTGCGGTGAAGAAGGTCAACTTCTCATGCTTCTGTTTTTGCTTCCACAGTGGGTGGAACGAGGGTGCAAGCATTTCGTCACTTCCTCAGGTAAATGGATACCCGTGGCAGCCTTCCAACAAATATGGGTGTTGGTTGGGTCAGCATCTGTGTGAGAAAGAGGGACCAGCCAGGGATGGAGGCTATGAGGTGGTCTCAGTCTACAGTGATGTACTGTAGCAATAACATGACTGGGCTATGAAAGTCAAGGTTTATATTTTTTCTCCATTTTCAACAAACTTTCCATAAGTCCTTATGAAAAGTATGGAAGGCGACCACCACCATAGCAATAGCACCTAGACTCATATACTGCTTTACAACCTTCTCTAAGCGGTTTACAGAATCAGCATATTGCCCCCAACAATTTTAGGTCCTCATTTTACCCACCTCAGAAGGATGGAAGTTTGAGTCAACCTTGAGCTGGTCAGGATCGAACTGCTGGCAATGGGCAAAATTAGCCTGCAATTCTTCATTCTAACCACTGTGCCACCATAGCTCTTAATAGCAATAGCACTTAGACTTATATACCACTTCACAGTGTTTTCCAGCCCTCTCTCCATGGTTTACAGAGTCAGCATATTGCATCCAACAATTTTGAGGCCTCATTGACCAACCTTGGAAGAATGAAAGGCTGAGTCAACCTTGAGCCAGGTGGGATTCGAACGGCCAAATTGCAGGCAGCAGTCAGTCAGCAGAAGTAGCCTGCAGTACTGCATTCTAACCACTGCATTATCCATGGCTCTTCTAATGCATGAAATGGGTTATTTAGGTTATTGCCTGCTAAGGGAAGGGTGTGAAGGCTCAGCTTTCCAGCTAACATTCGGTGTTCGAGACCCAGTGCCGTACTTTACATTACATTACAAACCAACTTCCTTTACAGCTGGGAATGCTGGCCTTGCGGTGGCCTACTCTGCCCGAATGTTGGGGATCCCAGCCACCATCTATGTCCCCTCCTGTACCCCAGCTTTCACTATTGAGCGACTGAAGGAAGAAGGCGGCTCAGTGTATGTTGAAGGAGAGGTAGGTGTGGAGACAGTGGGCTGAGGAACAAACTTCTGAAGATCTGCTATTATGACTTAACAACCACAATTGGAATGCAGAAATTCCATCGCTAAGCCAGGTGGTGTCAACTCGTAAAGCATTCCTATGCCTGTTTCCGAGTTGCCATAAGCAGGAGAGGGAAGAAAACCTGAAGGAGCAGTACAGCAATTAAAAACCAGAAGTACATTCCATGCTTATCTTACAAAGATTGTAGCCTAGGCTACTGGCTCTTCTGCCTGCGAAAATCCTTCATTGGAGAATGTGACTGATGACGCACAGCCCTTGAATGCGCTCAGTTGGAGAATCTGATTTATGACACACCCAGCAGGGAGTGGGGAAAAGGGTCACCGGTGATCGCACATTACGTGTGGCAGAGTTGGCTGCATATGGGAAAAGTGCTGACATGTTGCTCCTAATAAATCCTTTGGATTCTTTTGAAGTTTGGCTGAGGCTCATGATTTAATTAGGGCAATCGTGGGAACCCTGACAGGCAGGTTGTTAAATGAACTAATTTTATAAGCCTTTTTGCCAGGGCGGTTAAGCGATCACACGCTTGGTTGCCATGATAAAAAATGATGTTGAGACTCTACAAAGAGTGCAGAGAAGAACAGCAAAGATGATTAGGGGACTGGAGGATAACACGTACAAAGAACAGATGCAGGAGCTGGGACTTATCTAATGAAGAATAAGGACGGGGTGACATGATAGCAGTGTTCCAATATTTGACAGAGATGAGGGGCTCAACTTATTCTCCAAAGCCCCTGAAGGCAGGAGAAAAAACAATGGATGGAAACTAATCAAGGAGAGAACCAAGCTAGAACTAAGGAGGAATTTCCAGACAGTGAGAACAATTGATCAGTGGAACAACTTACCTACAGTCTATTGTTGTTCTTCAAGGTTGCAGATAGTGGTTGAGATTTCTTGGTTTTGTTTTCTTATTGTCTTGATCTAACAAAGGGACTTCATCTCCCCAGATATTAACAGACAGCACAAAAGCAGCTATAGAGTTGGTGAAGAACAATCCTGAGTGGGTTTATGTGCCTCCATTTGATGATCCCTTGATTTGGTAAGTATTCCTTCTTTTCCTTTCTCCTCTTCCAGCCTTCTCCTTTTTCTTCCTCCTTCCTCCTTCTCTTTCCTCCTCCCTTCCTCCTCCTCCTCTTCTTCTCCTTCTCCTTCCTCCTTCTCTTTCCTCCTTCCTTCCTCCACCTCCTCCCTTCTCCTCTTCTTCCTCCTTCTTTTCTTTTCCTTTCCTTTTCCTTCTTCCACCTTCTCCTTCCTCATCCCCTCCTCTTCTCCTTCTCCTACATCTCCTTCCTCCTCCTCCTCTTCTTCTTCCTCTTCCTCCTCCTCTTTTTCTCCTCCTCCTCCTCCTCCATTAAATTTATAGCCCCATCTTTCCTACAAGAGCTTAAGATTTCATTCTATCCCTTAATTTTATCCATCCACCCCTACACTTGAACTTAGCTGACAAGACCAAGAAGAAACTCCTTACCCAGATGCTGCAGTTATCTCTCTTGGCTTCAGGGGAGGACTTTCATTCCTTTACCTCCCACTGCATGAAGAACTTATTAATTATGTTATAGCCAAAAGAGGGGGGAAAAGGGGTTATGGCCTTTATGAAAAGATCTGCCCCAGGCATCCATGGCAAATTAATAGGAACGACATCAAACAAGTTCTATTTTTTTAATATATCTAGGAATTATTTTTCATACCTGTAGCACATGGAAAATCCAACTAAGGTCTATTTTAAAGAGTGCCCAAAGGAACACAAGAGCCATCCATTCTTACCTGCTTTTATGCTGGGATGGAAATTACATCCTGAAGGCACTGAAAGGTTTGGAGGCCAAGATCATCCATCAATTCTGGTATGAAGCCCAGATCCGTCCATACAGTGTTTGTTAGAAATCTTTGGAGGACATTCGATTGAAATTTCGCAGAACCAATTTTATGGTCCTTCTTTGGCTATATATCAAACATCTTTCCACATTTGGTTTCCGGGCTGTTCTGAATCAAAGTCCAAGTACATCTCTACCACTTAGTTGAGTTTGAGCCGCTGAGTTTCAAGGAAGGTTGTGCTAAACAAAGCAGTCCTTGACTTAAGACAGCAATTGGGACCTGTGAATGACCGCAGTTGTTAAGGGCAGGGGTGGGATTCAAATTTCCGAACCGATTCTGTGGGTGTGGCCTAAATTGTGGGTGTGGCTTGGTGGTCATGTGACTGGTGGAGTGTGGCTTGTATGTAAATATTATAAATATGTAAATATTGATTTTTTTATTAAAAAAAAGAGCAACTTTTACCCAAAATCAGGCAAAGCAGGCAGGCTCACAGCAGGCTGAGTTGCTCACAGAATCACAGATTCATTCAAGAGATCTACCTTTCTGCAATCTGCTGCCTGAGTCTGCACTGAAAAATAGAAGCTTCAGTCCTAAGGAAGGTTCAGCTCTGCTTTTATTTATTTATTTTAATTTATTTTATTTTGTCAAGCGATTATTAGATAACAGGTATAAGTATAAACATGGTTACGAATACATGAAATGGATACATATAAGAAAAATTAAAAGAAACAATAGGACAGGGACGGTAGGCACGTTGGTACGCTTATGCACGCCCCCTACAGACCTCTTAGGAAAGGGGTGAGGTCAATAGTAGACAGTCTAAGGTTAAAGTTTTTGGGGTTTGGGGAAGGAACCACAGAGTCAGGTAGAGTATTCCAGACATTGACCACTCTGTGGCTGAAGTCGTATTTCCTGCAATCAAGTTTGGTGCGGTTAACCTTTGTATCAATCAAGTTTGCAATCAAGTTTGGTGCGGTAACCTTTGAGTTTGTATCTATTGTGTGCTCTTGTATTGTTGTGGTTGAAGCTGAAGTATTCATTGACAGGTAGGACATTGCAATGTATGATTTTATATACCATACTTAGATCGGACCGAAGGCAGCGTAGTTCTAGGTTTTCTAGGTCTAGAATTTCAAGTCTGGTGGCATAAGGTATTCTGCAATGAGTAGAGGAGTGGAGAACTCTTCTTGTGAAATATTTCTGGACTTTCTCAACTGTGCTAATATCAGATACGTAATGTGGGTTCCAGACTGACGAGCTGTATTCAAGTATTGGTCTAGCAAACGTCTTGTATGCTCTAGTTAGTAGTGTGATATTACCAGAGAAAAAGCTACGCAGGATTTCCTGCTTTCTAGCTAATCTAAATCTCCCAGCACAGCAGAACAGCTGATGGTCTGGGGGTGGGCGGGGGGGAGAAGGAAAAATAGTACTTTGTTTGATGGCAGGCATACCAGGTAAGGATTGAGTGGGCGAGGAGGGGAGGGGAGGGCCCAGCCAGGGGCGTGGTTTGCTGGATCTATCATCCTTCAGGGCTCTGACAGACGTATTCACCAACCTCAGTCTCATTTTCTGCCCCCCAGTTCCTCTCTCTCTCTCATCTCCTGCCTTCTCAGTTCTTTGCTTAAAGGCCGTTTGGCTCACACACACACCCTCCTTCTCTCCCTTCCAGGGAAGGTCACATGTCTCTGGTGAGGGAGATAAAAGACCAGATGGCCTCCAAACCTGGAGCCATTGCCCTCTCGGTTGGAGGAGGGGGCATGCTCTGTGGAGTGATTCAAGGCCTACGAGAAGTGGGCTGGGATGATGTGCCGGTGGTTGCCTTGGAAACCAAAGGAGCTCAGAGCCTGAACGCTGCCTTGGCAGCTGGGAAGCTGGTGACCCTTCCTCAAATTACCAGGTGAGCCTTGAGACGGAGACCTCTGCTGCCCAGGATAAGCAGCCCATCCTGAGAAGAACTAGGAGTTGGATGGGACAGTTTCTTCTCTAATTCACAATGGCTGCATTCATACCACCAACTGGATGATGGTCGAACTCCTTTTCTGGTCTGCCCACGACGTTGTTGAGACCATGGGAAGCCACAGCCACAATACATCACAGTTGGGTTGGGTATCAAGGATGAACCCCCCACCCCCTTTGAATTTGATAATTATGGCCTCTGTCATAAAGGGTTGTAAGAGCTCATTAGGGTTTAATCGATAATTAAATTAAACTATGGTTTGGTGCACCACTTATCTTGAGTAGGGTGGAGTATCAAGGATGAGCCCCCCCTTTGAACCTGATAAAGATGGCCTCTGTCGTAAAAGGGTTGTAGGAGCTCATCGGGGTTTCCTCAGTAAGACCTGGTTAATTAAACTATGGCTTGGTGCAGTGACTACACTGCTTCTCTTCCTTTCAGTGTTGCTACAACTCTGGGGGTCAGTGTTGTGGCAGCAGAGACTCTGAAGCTGGCTCAGGAGCACCCGACTTTATCGGTGGTGGTCACGGATCAAGAAGCGGTGGAAGCGATTGAAAAGTTTGTGGGTATGTGGTATGGCACACCCAACCTATCTTGTATCTCTGTCATTGTTTCTACCTCTAGAAATTTCCACCTTGATTTAAAGCTCTGCTTCTTCTTCTACTTCCACCTCTAGCTCTTTATCTTCTTTATTTCCATCTTCATCTCCACTTCCATGTCCACTTCCTATCTTTATCTTATCTTTCCCTCCGTCTCCATCTCCAACTCCTATTTTTTATCTTTATGATCCTTCTCTTCGTTTTCTAATCTCCACTTCCACTCCACATCTCTTTTATCTTTATACCTCTACCTTTTCCTTCACTTTCACCTCCATCTCCAACTCCTCCAAATCCGATGTTAAAAGTCAAAGGGTATCCTTAAAGTTCATCACACTCTGCGCCCTAATGGCACAATAGTTAGAATGCAGCATTGCAGGCTAACTCACTGCTCACTGTCAGGAGTTCGATCCCCTCCGGCTTAAGGTTGACTCAGCCTTCCATCCTTCTGAGGTCAGTAAAATGAGGACCCAGATTGTTGGGGGCAAGAGCCTGACTCTGTAAACTGCTTAGAGAGGGCTGTAAAAACGCTGTGAAGTGGTATATAAATCTAAGTGCTGTTGCTATTGTTAAAAGTTACCTTTCTTCAAAATGCCAGCTGAGTGGATACTCCATTCCAGCATAGACAAATTTTCTTATTTCTTGGTGACTCTCCTTTAAGCTTTAATCTTGTTGTCACTTGCTCTAACCCCCTTCTAGCTATTCTTGTCCTGCCCTCTGCTGCTATCGGGATAGAAATGTGGAAAAAAATTAAGGAAAAAGAAGGAAAGAAAAAAAAACAAATATGAAGAAAGCTTGAAGGAATTGGGTGTGTCTAGTTTAATGAAAAGAAGGATTAGGGGTGTCATGATATCAGTTTTCCAATATTTGAGGAGCTGCCACAAAGAAGAGGGGGTCAAGCTATTCTCCAGAGCACCTGAAGGCTGGGCAAAAAACAATGGATGGAAACTAACCAAGGAGAGACACTACCTGGAATTAAGGAGAAACTTCCGAACAGTGAGGACAATGAACCAGTGGAACAGCTTGCCACCAGAAGCTGTGGGTGCTCCATCCCTGGAGGTTTTCAAGAAGAGACTGGACAACCAATTGTCTGAAATGGTATAGGGTTTCCTGCTTGAAAAGGTGGTTAAACTAGAAGAACTCCAAGGTCCCTTCCAGCTCTATTCTGAAATCTATATAAAGCCAAGTTTGTAGTTTGATAAGACTACAGTACACTAGAGCTGAGCTACCATATAAAAGACCACTAGATGGCAGCAAGGAGTACCATAAATTTATTCTTCTTGGCCATCTAGTGGCCAGCCAATTTAATGGTCCTAGATTTATAAATGATGCTGAACTCATGGGCATCAGTTTCGTCTTCTCCGCGCGGCATTCAGTGGGTTAAATGCCCATTTTTTTCCCCACCACTCACAGATGACGAGAAGATCCTCGTGGAGCCTGCTTGTGGGGCTGCCTTGGCCATTGTCTACAGCGGAAAGGTCCAAAAGCTACAAGCAGAAGGCAAGCTGACACCCCAGCTGGACTCTCTCGTGGTGATCGTGTGTGGAGGCAACAATATCACACTGGCCCAGTTAAAGCATCTCAAGGCCCAGCTGGGCCTCTCGAAAGACGAGGAGGAGTGGGATGATGACGTAGAAGAGAGCCACATTGCGATGGCCATGTGGTCTTCACGAAACAAAGGCGGCCATTTTCGGGCTTCGTTCCAGACCCACCATCAACCTTACGCTTATTAAAACTCCGTTGCTTCATACCGTCATCCTTCCTTCCTTCCTTCCTTCCTTCCTTCCTTCCTTCCTTCCTTCCTTCCTTCCTTCCTTCCTTCCTTCCTTGGCTTCTATCTTACACAAAGGTGTGTGCCACAGGAACACACTGAGGGAAACGACGGTTTGGGGGGGTCTTCTCCCTTAAAACTTTAGTTGGATCCCCAGTCAAGAGGGAGCCAGCCCTAGGTCACTGTCAGAAGATGCTTAGTCTTCCACCATGGAGTAGGGTTGAAGCCCAGTTGCCCAATGTGGTGACCACGTAGAATGTTCTTCTGGCTTTGGAGACCACCCCTTAAAAGACCTGCTACTCATTCCTCCTGGACAGGAAGGAAATCAAGAGCTTCCTGTTCCAGTTGGATCCAACCTCTCTAGCCATTTCCTCCCAGGGAACTTTTGCAGATCGGACAGTTTGGACAATCAGGAAGGTTCCAGAGTGATGGAAATATACAGGTCGTCTTCCACTTATGACTGGTCACTTCATGTCCACCGGAAGTTTCCATGGACTTCCTCTGGGTTACTTAGGACCCAGATTTGAAGTTCTGACGGCCATTCCTGCTCTCCCTTTGAAGTCACATGACCTCACTTTGGGTGTTCAGCACCAGGTCCATATTTACAGTCGTTCGTAACATCCCAAGGTCATGTGACCACGATGGGTTGTGCCAAAAACTGGCAGCTACCTCTGGTGTTCATCAAAACGGGCCCACAGCCAATGATTGGTTTGCTTAATTACCACCGCAGTGTTCGTTTAATGACCACCGCAACAAAGATCACACAATATGAACATTCGTATGTCCAGTGTCCTGAACTGAAACTGTCCTGATTTACAATCCTAACGGGCATGTTCCTTTTTACGGTTGTAATTTGAGGACGATCTGTAGGTATACAAGGGAATCGTCTTGCCTGTGGCCTGAGGAAAAATAAAGGGTGAAACTTGTCTTTGAAAAATCCATTTCTCTTCCCTGAGAAGAGAAATCGAACAAGAGTGATGATTTAAATAGACCATCAGTTGTCCAGCTTTAGTAATTCATATTTTACTTCGATAGCCAAGAGTCCCTCAGCCCTCCTTCCTTCCTTCATTGGACCTGTCCTTCCTTCCCCCCTATACAATAGTGTGTATTCCCCCCCCCCCAAAGGACTTCTCCTGGTGCAAACAATTTAAAAAAAGAAAGCCCTGGTAATTTAAGAAAAAAATGGTAATGTCTTCTTTCTCTTTCTTTTCCTGTCACTCTTTTAAAAGCAATAAAAATACATGAATAAATGCATAAAAATAAATGAACGAGCGAATGAATGAAAAACCCTATACACACACACACACACACACACATATACATATACATATATGTATACACACACACACACACACAGTAGATCCTAAAGACAGTCAAGCTAACCCTATGTGCTGAGGCTTATGCACACATACAAATGCACAGAGAGAGAGAGAGAGACAGAGAGACAGAGAGACAGAGAGAGAGAGACAGAGAAAAAAAGGGACAGAGAAAAAAGAAGAAAGAGAGAGAGAAAGAGGGAAAAAGAAAGAGAAAGAAAAGGAGGAAGAGAGACAGAGAGAAGAAGAAAAGAGAGAAGAGAGAAAGAGAAAGAATGAAAAAGAGACAACAAAAGAAAAGGGAAAGGGAAAGAAAGATGAAGAGAGAGAAAGAAAAAGAGAAAGCGAGGACGAAAGAAAGGGAGAAAGAGAGGAAGTGCCAGAGAAAGAAGAGAGAAAGAAAGAAGAAGAAAAAGTGAGAAAGAGGGAAACCGAGACCAAGATGAAGAAAGAGAGTGAGAGAAAAGAGAGAGAAACAAAGAGACAAGAGAAAGAGGGGGAGGTAGGAAAGAGAAAGACATGAGGAAAATTGGCTCCAATGGAGGAGCCTTTTTCAAAAGACCACTGGGGAAAAACAGCCGTCAACGCAGCCTTAAATCTGGGTTGATTTTTTCAAGAAGGCCCAAAGCAATTCCAGGCAGAAACAAGCACATTCACAAGCAGATGGGAACCTTATTAGAAGAACTGGGTCAGGTTGATTGGGGGAGGGGGGGAAGAGAGAGAGAGAGAGAGAGAGAAGAAGAAGGCTGCCAATTTGCTAAGACACAATGAAGATTGTCCTTGAATCCTGCTCTCGTTGTTCATCCGCGGGGAAAACGAGGTTTTTCCCTTTGTCGGAGAACTCTCCACTCCCTTGGAGGGCTTTGGCCTTAGGCTGACTGTGGGAAAATTGCAGCTCCCAGGGTGCCGTGCCAGGCATCACAAAAGAACAAACTGTAGGGGGAGGTGGGCGCGGGTGAAAATCACCCTTGCCGGAGAAGGCGTAGGCCGTTCTGTGTAACGAGTGGAACAGGGATTGGACGGTGAAGCCGTGAAGGTTTTTAGGAATGGGTGGTTCCTTTGGCGATCGGAGCAAGAAGGGAAGCTTCTGTTCCAAGGCTAGTTTTCGGTTGAGTGCCTTCTTGTGCTCTTTTGATATATTTTTTTGGAAGTAGGTCAGCAGAGTTTTCTGCCAGGATGGGTTGCGGGGGGAAAAAAAATGCAAAGAAGAGCAACTAAGAGGATTCAAGGCTTGCAGGAAGAATGATTGTAAGGACTTCCAGAGGAAAAAAAAGGACCGGAGGGGATGTGACATCAGTATTCCACAAAGGAGCTGCCCCAAAGACAAGAATAGGGTCAAGCTATTCTCCAAAGCACTAGAAGGCAAGACGAGAAACAACGGATGGAAACTAACCAAGGAGAGAAGCAACCTGGAATTAGGGAGAAACTTACTAACAGTGAGGACAATTAGTCAGTGGAACGGCTTGCCTTCAGAAATTGTGGGTGCTTCATCACTGGAGGTTGTTAAGAAGACACTGGACAGTCATTTGTCTGGAAAGGTCTAGGGCAAGCATCTTCAAACTTGGCAAGTTTAAGACTTGTGGACCTCAACTCCCAGAATTCCTGAGCTAACATGACTGGAGGAGGAATTCTGGGAGTGGAAGTCCACAAATCTTAAAGCTGTCAAGTTTGAAAACCCCTGGAATAGGTAGGTAGGTAGGTAGGTAGGTAGGTAGGTAGGTAGATAGATAGATAGATGATAGATAGATAGATAGATAGATAGACAGACAGATAGATGATAGATAGATAGACAGACAGACAGACAGACAGATAGATAGATAGATAGATAGATAGATAGATAGATAGATAGATAGATAGATAGATAGATGAGAGAGAAAGAGAGAGAGAGAGAGAGAGGTAGAATAGATAGAGAGAAAGAGAGAGAGAGAGAGAGAATAGATAGAGTAGATCAAGGGTCTTCAAACTTGGCAAGTTTAAGACTTGTGGACCTCAACTTCCAGAATTCCTGAGCTAACATGACTGGAGGAGGGATTCTGGGAGTTGAAGTCCACTAGTCTTAAAGCTGTCAAGTTTGAAGACCTCTGGAATAGGTAGGTAGGTAGGTAGGTAGATAGATAGATAGATAGATAGATAGATAGATAGATAGATAGATAGATAGATAGATAGATAGATAGATAGATAGATAGATAGATAGATAGATAGATAAAGAGAGGTAGAATAGATAGAAAGAGAGAGAGAGTTGTGTGCTAAGCCCCTTCCTTTATTCTTTGTACACATATGACTGCACCCCATTGTAGAACACCAACACAATTATCAAATTTGTGGATGACACAACAGTGATGGGGCTCATTAATAAGAACAATGAGGCTGCTTATAGAAAGGGAGTACAAGGGCTGGCACTCTGGTGCAAAGAAAATAATCTTACACTTAACACCCAAAAAACCCTAAAGAACTTATAACTGACTTCAGGAGGAAGAGAGATGTACATTTACCATTGTACATAAATGGTGAGGAGGTGGAGAGGGTTGGTAGTTTTAAGTTTCTGGGCACTTATATCTCAGAGAACCTCTCATGGACTATGAATGCTAACATGCTTGTGAAGAAGGCATAGAAGAGGCTGCACTTCCTGAGAATGTTCAGGAAGATAAATCTATCTCAGCATCTACTTCTGTCCTACTACTGCCGAATAACATACGACATTCTTGCATGGAATGGGAGCAGCTCTGTAGCGGACAAAAAAGCCTCTAAAGAGAATCATTAAAACTGCCCAGAACATCATCGGGCTCCAGCTACCAGCCCTGGATGACATCTTCGCATCTCACTGTTTGAGGAAGTCGCACAACATTCTCAGAGACTCTTCCCATCCTGCTTACAATCTTTGTGGAACTGTTGCCTTCTGGCAGAAGATAAAGAACAATTAAAACTCAGACCACACATTTTCTGAACAGTTTTTATCCCAGAGCTATAATGGCACTTAACAAGACCTCCATCAGTGAGCTGTTGGACAGTGTTACTTGGTATGTTGTGTGGATGCTTGTGTGTTTTTAGGGGGCAGGGAATTTTGGTGGGTGGGTGGGGGGTGTTTGGGGATTGTCATGTGTGTGCGTGCATGCGTGTTGTGTCTGGTCTCTGGGTGTTATGTGAATTTCGTTGTATGTGTACACTGTGTATATACGTACGATGACAATAAAGTATTTCTAAGTTTAATGCTGATGAAATAAAATATTGGAAAAATATTGAAAATATTGGGAAAAAAAGAGAACTTCCTGATGCATGTCTGAACTACACAACCCAAGGCAGGTTTGTGTAGGCGTTTATTGGAACAATAAAACAAAACAAAAAGTTTTTAAAGGTTCGGGTGAGATGATACAAACCCTCAGAAATCCCTTCCTATGACCCAGTGAGCCACTTTTATACCCTGATTTACACGTCTTCTTCTCAATCATCTCCTTCTTTTGGACTCAAGAAGAAAACGGTATTATTTTTAAGCAGGGCAGGAGAAACCATCTTTGGCTTGTCCAGTTCGTCTCAGGACAGGAGCCTGCTATCCCATAATAACAAACTGGCAGAAAAGTAAAGAGTTGCCCCTTGGGTTCCACGCAAAGGGAAAGATGGATTTTGCTGCTGGGTAGGGTACCATGGCAACCCTACCTGTATAACATCTGTACAACAAGTGGTTGCCTGTTCACATTTATGGGTATTGCGATGTCTTTCAATATGTCAGACGATTGAAACCAGATGGCCTTTTTCTCCAGAAAAAAAGCCAGTGGGATCAAGCTGGATCCCAAATTGTTGGGTGGATCTCTTTCTGTCAGATGGCTATGTCCCCAACCTCAAAGTGAGAGCCAACATTATCTTAAAGTCATCATTAAACTACCAAGTAGTCCTAGTGGTTCCCTAAAGCGAAGTTCTCCAGATGTTTCAAAAACTATTCTTCAGGTCCCAAACTGACCATTCTCAAGGGGACATTCTCAGAAGACATGGTCTTCGACTCATCTTTGACAGGCCGTGTTAAGCAACCATAAAACTTTTTTTTTAAAAATACTTTGTTTTGATTGCCTCTATAAGCACTTCTCCAATTTTAAATCCTGGTGAAATTTTGCATGGCTACACAACGGGGACTTTGAAGGCACGCCCTCTGTTTAACTTTTCTTTTTTAAAAATGGAGGTTTGGCTGCAGAGCGGATTCAATGCAAAGAGGGGGAAAATGACAGCCAGCCCTTTGACTCACCACGGTTCATTTAGTGAAATTCCTCCAATATCCCATTGTTGTACCGAATGGCAGCGTTCAAACCCCTGCTGGTTATTTTTCTTCATTATTAACTGCTCAAGCTGTTGAGAATGAAAGCGAGAAAGCTTGCCCCTTTCTTTCAAGAAAGCCAGCCCCTGGGTGGAATCTGCACCCCAAAAAGCTCCATATAGGTAGCTAGAATTAGGCTCACAATCCAAGCCTGAGTCTTGGGAAAACTCAGTCCCAGCGAACTTGGATGGGCGAGAATTTCCAGAGATCCGGCTGTCCCATGTGGGATATATTGCAAAACGGAGAAGAGCTCCACTGGAAAGGAGGAAGGTTATCCCAAGTAGGCCCACTGGCAGCCAGGAAGCTGTAGTTCTTCATCATTTCAAAAGAAGTCACCTACGAAGATAACAGCAGGGTTTTGTTTAAGAAGAAGAACTCTGATTTTAGCAAGCTATGAGCCACAGGCAGCTGAGGCCAAGCTAAATCCCAAAAACGCCAGGGAATTTCTGGAAACTTGGCACTCAGACAAACCAGCCATCCACAGACATAGAGAGATCAACCACATTTACACGCCATTCAAAGGAGAAGAAAGCTAAGGAAACCAAAAGACCAGAACTTAATCTCTCCGGCAACCAATATCAATGGTACTTAAGACTACCTGTGTCAGCTTTTCGATGGAAAAACATGTACCCCCCGCGTAGCCACGTAAAGTGATTAAAAAGTTTCAGCTCTGTGACTTTGAGGACTAAGGAGGTTTGCTGATGTCTTCCTTTGCTTTTCTTCTCTTAGGTTAAGCTGGTTTTGAACTTGAAAAATTGGATTAATGTCATGAACCAGCACTGAGTGGATTATGCGGTACGACTCAAGCGTCTCCTGAGCGACTTCTAACTCTCTTTAAAAAGGACCGATGCCCTCACCTCCAAGGATACCATGGCGTGGAAGGCGTTGGGAAGAAGTAACACTCTGAAAGGGGGACCACATGGCTGTGGCTGCCGTCTTGACTTTTCTGACACACAAACACACACACACCAAGTAGCTCAGCAATGAAAGGAAGGTGGCATGCAGAGCCATTTGTGAGGGCGTGCGAGACCCAGCCAAACTTACTTGCACTGCGCACGCACGCACCTCCCAGCTGATTTTTGGCATGTTTGAGGCCTTTTTGGCCTCCCAGAGCCTCGAGGAAAGCCTCTGCAGCCTTTGGAGGCCGAAAAACGGGTCTTCCGGAAATACCAGAAGTGACCAAACCGGAAGTGATGAAACGGGCCCATTTTTCGGCCTCCAAAGGCTGCAGAGGCTTTCCTCGAGGCTCTGGGAGGCCGAAAAAGGCCTCAAATGGGCCAAAAATCAGCTGGGAAGTACGCGCAGGTAAGCAGGGGCATTGTACACGCATGCATGGGGGGCACATTGCATCGTGGGTGCCAGCGCGTGCGTGTTTTTGGCACACCGCAATGAAAAGGTTCGCCCTCACTGATCTAGGCAGCATTAGCTTTGCTGTGCAGTGCATCCCACTGTTTCTTTCCTTCAGTGAAGTGAGAAAGGAATGGAAAATAAAAATAAAATGGGGAGATGTTTGCTTGACCGTCCAATCTATTCCACAGTCCTGGGAAATTTCATCCAACCTGATCAGCTTTTGAACCCGAGCGAGATCAGACAAGGGCTGCCCTCCACTGAGATTAATACAATCAACAAACTTTTGAAAATAATGTGCGGTTCAGCAATGAGACCTCATCTGGATGGGGCACACACACCCTCCCCTCCTCTCGGTCTAAATTCTCCCTCCTTCACCTACTGCCCCTCACCTTCATATCAGTGCCCCCGTGCCTACGCTGGTGGAGAGCCCCAAAGGGATATGTCCCGTTGGCAGGATTGAGATCGGAGCGGGCAGCGATGGCATTTTCTCCATTCTGGGGTGGGTTGCAGCCTTGGCAATGGGAGAGAGGATCTTGAGGGAAGTTGTTGAACCTAGGCAGAAGAGGAAGAGCACAGCACAGGTAACCCAGGTTATAATTCGTCTATCTGTCAGTCTGTCTGTTCCTCCATCCATCCATCCATCCATCCTATCTATCAATCTATCTATCAATCTATCTGTCGATCTATATCTATTTATCTACTATCTATTTTCTATCTATCTATCTATATCATCTCTCTATCTATCTCTATGTCTATTCTATCTATCTATCTCAAATTTATCTCTCTATACCTATCATCTATCTGTCTTTCTACCTATCTGTCTATCTATCTAATATTTATCTACCTATATCAATATTTGTCTGTCCATCTATCATCTATCACTCCACCCATCTTTTTATTCATCCTCTATCCATTTATCCTCTATCTATTTTTGTCACATTTTTCTCTATTTATTATCCATCCATTTTTTCTATGTATCATGTATCTAACTATCATCCATTAACCATCCATCCAAATATCCATATACCTATCCATCTTCACATTTATCCACCCAACTATTCATCCATCCATCATCTATCTATCTATCTATCTATCTATCTATCTATCATCTATCTATCTATCTATCTATCTATCTATCTATCTATCTATCTATCTATCTATCTATCTATCATCTATCTATCTATCATCTATCTATCTATCTATCAATCATCTATCTATCTATCATCTATCTATCTATCTATCTATCTATCTATCTATCTATCTATCTATCTATCTATCTATCTATCTACCTACCTATCCTATCCTATCCTATCCTATCCTATCCTATCCTATCCTATCCTATCCATCACAACACCAACTGGCTGGGGAATTCTGGGAGTTGAAGTTAACACAACTTCAAGCTGCCAACTTTGAAAAATGCTACTCTAGATGATCTCCAAGGTATCTTCCAACCCTGACATTTTATGAACTCTTTAAGCCAACATTTATCCTCATTTTTACCACTTTACTCCACGAAATCTGCTGTTTACTTGTCATGTTGGCTTCCCATCGCCCAGAATTCATATGCAAAGAAATAATACCTAAAGGCCATTCCTTAATATGCAGACCCCTGGCCAGGACAAATAAATGTCTAACCTCATCAGTCGGATCATCGAATCCATATCCCGTATAAGAGTTTGGTTGCGCCGGAAAATTTGTGCCCGGGGAGTCTTTTCGTAGGTGAACCAGTCCCCATATTTCTGAACCAGTGCCGGGAGACCGCTGGTGTTGAAGATCTCTTGGAAATACCTCAGGGCAAAAAGAATAATTGTCTAAGAATGAATTGCAGCTTTGAGGGATCTTGCAGAGAAGGTATTCCTTTGGATGGATGGGTTTTTCAGTTCAATTCTGGGCCTCTCCAGAGCCTCAAGCATGGAAAATACATGCTCCACTTTCTAAGTTAAAAACCATCCCTCTAAACCTCAAAAGGAAGAAGAAGGAAGGAAGGAAGGAAGGAGGAAGAAAGAAGGAAGGAAGGAAGGAAGAAGGAAAGGAAGGAAGGAAGGAAGGAAGGAAGGAAGGAAGGAAGGAAGGAAGGAAGGAAGAAGGAAGGAAGGAAGGAAGGAAGGAAGGAAGGAAGGAAGGAAGAAAAGAAGAAGGAAGAAAAGAAGGAAGGAAGAAAAGGAAGGAAGAAAAGGAAGCAAGGAAGGAAGAAAAGAAGGAAAGAAAGAAGAAAAGAAGGAAGGAAAAAAAGAAGGAAGGAAGGAAGAAAAGAAAGAAGCAAAGAAGAAAAGAAGGAAGCAACAAAAGAAGGAAAAAAAAAAGGAAGGAAGGAAAGAAGGAAGAAAAGAAGGAAGGAAAGAGGAGAAAATCCTTACGGCACATTGTAGCTTGCCCAGTAGCCTTCTTGGTACAAAAGTTTGGTCATGTCGGCAGTAATCACCATTCCCCTGGAGAGACAGGGAAAAAAAGGGGGGAAAGGCACTAACAAGCATTATTCAGGTAGTCCTCGGTTTACAATAGTTGATTTAGTGGCTGTTCAAAGTTACAATGGCATTGAATAAAGTGACTTATGGCCATTTTTCACACATGACCTTTGCGGGCATCTCTATGATCCTGTCATCAAAATCCAGATGCTTGGCAATTGGTCTGTACTTAGGATTGTTGCTGTGACTCAAGGTCATGTGAACATCCAAACAACCAAACTCAGAGAGCACCAAGGATCCCACAGTCCTCCCCCTTCCCCTCTCCCTCTCCCCCTCCTCCTCCCAACCCCCTCCCTTCTAGAACTGATGATGTTCCCTAGTTGGGTCATGAAATATTCTCCTTTATTAAAATAGAGTTTGCAACACTTACGGAATCTGTTCCAGCACAGTCAGGAGGCCACGTTGGGGAGCAACCACACCTGGGACAAAAGTGTTATAGTCCACAACCATCCATTGGTTATTGTACCTGTGTAAAATGAAAACAAAGGGTAAGAGGAGAATATCTATTAAGAAGTTTCTCTGTCTCTCACCCACAGAAGGTCATGGAGAATAAGAAAGCTGTTGCAGTCTGTCGGCAGCCATGTGATTGGCCCTCCCATAAGACATAAAGGAGGAGCAAAGGGACATGAACCTTTGCAGGAAGCAACTTTGTTCGTACTGGTCAGTTTGAAACCTGAAGCTCCATGTTGAATTTGTGCTCCATTTGGTCTTGTACAACTAATTGGCAATTTAGTCATTGGCAGCACTTCAAGGAAGATAAAGGTGCGTGCTTATTAGCCTTATCCCAAAAGATTTTTGCAGACTTCTGTAGGACTATTTACAAACTGTAAATAGAGACTCATTACGGGCTGTGAATGGCTAAAATTCACAGCCATTGAAATAAAGAAAGAAGGTTTTTGGGACTAACATGTGTTTGTTAATCTCTCAGGTCAGAACAAAAGCTAAGATCCTGTGGGACATCTAGGTCCAGATGGACAGAAGATCCTGGCCAACCAACCAACCAACCAGACATCGTGGTAGTTCTCCACAACCTTCTGTGGGATCTCACATCTGGACCTAAGAAGATCTAGCCCATATTCTCTGCAGATGTTTCTGGACATAATAGCCAGCTATTTGGTTGTGTTTTCCGTGTACTGGTAAGTCCTCGGCTTACAACCATTCATTTTGACGACCATTTGAAGCACCAGAAGACAAGGGTGATGATAGAAGCACTGTTCAACCCCAAAACTCAAGACCTTTGCCATGCCACCGATATTCTTCAGGAGCCCAACTCACGTGCCACTGTTGAACTTCTCAAAGATGGTTGCCCATTCTGCCCCAGTGCTTGCAAGACGGTTAGCCACAATGTTACGCAACCATTCCAACACACTGTTGTCAGGTTTGATGAATTTCCAAAGCTTATTGTTGTTGTTTCCGATGGTTGTTTCCAGACTCACCTGAAGTAAGAAAACATTCTGAGCATCTCTTCTTAATTAGGTATTAAAACAGTCAGGTCCACATAGGGATTCTTCCCTTTAGATCATATAGATGTTTACTTTAAAAAAAAAAATTATTTCTATCCTGCCTTGATTATTTTGCAAATAACTCAAGGTGGCGATTCCAGCGATCGTCCTAATTAAATCATGAGCCTTGAGCCAAACTTCAAAAAGCTTCAAAGAATTCATTAGGAGTGAACATGTTGGCATGACCTGTATGAAGCCGATTCTGAGACACGTAATTTGCTGTCACCCTTGACCCTGGTTTCCTCCCAACTCCTCTGGGCGTATCATAATTCATATTCTCCAACAAAACACATCCATAGCCAAGAGTCCTCAATCATGTTCACCAATTAGAGATTTGTGTGGCAGAAAGTCCAGTTGCTGAGTTATAATCTTTGCAAGATATGAGTGGAATGCACTTTCGGTTCCAAACTGCTGCCCTGCTCTTTCAAACTTCTTCCCCCCTCCTCTTTTCTGTTGGCAACTATAAAATGGGCATAGAAAATGTCTTATGAGTTGACAACAACATCACTTGTCAGGTGGATTGGGGCTGAGAGAGAGGGATTGGCCCAATGTCATCCAGCTGGCTTTCATGGCTAAGGAGAGACTACAACTCACAATCTCCCAATTTCTAGCCTGGTGCCTTAACTACTAGACCAAACAGGCTCTCTTCCTTATCTTCTCATTCTATTCAATTATTTTTGAAAGACCTACACCTCATTAAAGGTGAATTCTTCAAACCTAAAGACAGATAAATGAATAGAGGGAGGGGCTACAGTTTCCAAACTGTGCATAGCATCAAGGAACCCTAGGATTTGCAGGCTCACTATATCTGGTAAGACAATCCACTGCATCCTACGATGTGTACAACAACCAATGAACAAGAATGGAATGGAATAGAATAGAGTAAGAGTAAGAGTGAGAGTGGAATGGAATGGAAGAAAGAATAGTAAGAGTAAGAGTAGAATAGAGTAGAATAGAGTAAATAAGAGTAGAATAGAAAAAGTAGAATAGAATGAAATATAGACTAAAATAGGTAGAGTAGAGTAGAGTAGAGAATAGAATAGAATAGAATAGTAGAGATAGAATAGAATAGAGGAATAGAATAGGGACTAGAATAGAAGAAATACGGACTAAAATAGAATAGGTAGAGTAGATGAGAGAGTAGAGTAGAGTAGAGTAGAGTAGAGTAGGAGTAGAGTAGAATAGAGATAGAGTAGAGAATAGAGAGAATAGAATAGAATAGAATAGAATAGAATAACAGAATTCTTTATTGGCCAAGTGTGATTGGACACACAAGGAATTTGTCTCCGGTGCATAAGCTCTCAGTGTACCTACAAACAACCAAGTGATAAGTCATAGATCATAAATCATAGTTACAGTCATTAACTATAAGATACAAACAACATTATGAATCATAAGATACACTGACAGACAAGTGTTTTAACAAATTGATGCCATGGGGGAAAATACCTGCCCTAGCCCAAGCAGAGATGTTTCCCTAGCATTTTAAATTCTTTTTTGGGAAAAAAAAAACCTGTTGTCTACCTGTGTGAACTGGTTAGGGGAGGGGAGGAAATCCTTCTGATCTGGATTAAATTAAATTGTACTTTATTAATTTATTTGTTTCTTTGTGTTCGTTTTTATTGTTTTTAATTTTATTTTATTTTAAATATGGTTCTACATTCCGTAAAGCCGCCTCGAGTCGCCATGGGCAAATACGCGGCAATATAAATTCAATCAATCAACCAACCAAGCACAGGAGCCTCTGTGGCGCAGTGGTTAGAGTGGAGTACTGCAAGCTACTTCTGCAGCCAGCTGCCTACAATTTGACAGTTCAAATCCCACCAGGCTCAAGGTTGACTCAGCCTTCCATCCTTCTGAGGTGGGTAAAATGAGGGCCCAGATTATCTGGGAGCGAGAGGCTGACTCTGTAAACCACTTAGAGAGGGCTGGAAAGCACTATAAAGCGTTATATAAGTCTAAATGCTATTGCTAATCCCCAGGAAGTGGCATGAATTTAAACTGGAACTGGTTCAGCACCCTGGACAGTACTCTGGATACTGGGCCAGGCTTGGCTCTACTTCAGTACTATGGACAGCAACTTACCTGGCTTTATGACTACAATGGGGAGCGGAAATTCTGTGGCTAAGCAAGATGGCTCTTAGGGGCATTGTATCCAACGTTACGGCCTTTCGTCCCGCAGTTGTTAAGCAAAACACGTGGGTCGTTTGACTTTGCGAGAAGCCAGTTGGAAAGTTTACAATGGCAACAGTGTGATCCTGGAACACGGCAAACCTTGTAAATATATGCTAGTTGGCAAATACCCACCAACAACTCACACCACTTACCAATCCGCTACTCAAGATGTAGAAATCGTCGCCGGAAAAAATAGCGCCTGGATACGAAGAGAAAGCTTGGGTGTGACCAGGAATTGTGGTGTCACCTGAAGAACATAAGGCAAACGTCAGTCAGCGCCCATCTACAAACACATATTCCAGGCAAGTTCCCCTTCACAAAATTCAGGGAATCTTTGTCTTACAACGGTTCATTCAGCGACCGTTCAAAGTTACAAGGGCCCTGAAAAAAGTGTCTTTCGACTGGTTTTCCACACTTATGACGGTTGCATGGGGAAACAGGGTCATAGGTGATAATGAATTACGAGTCTCAGAATCGGCTTCATACAGGTCATGCCGACATGTTCGCTCCTAATAAATCCTTTGAAGTTTTTGAAGCTTGGCTCATGATTTAATGAGGGCAACTGCCCGGAATCCTTGACACAAGGCCTCCTGCTTGAGCACGGGGTTGGACTAGATGACCTCCAAGGTCCCTATTACTCTGCTGTTCTAAATGCTTCGCTTTTGAAATGTTCCACTCTTTTTTTTTTTTTTTTTTACTCACTGCGAAGTGAAGTCCGGAAGGGCAGGGTGTATTTTTTGAGAATGCGCAACATGGCTTCGTAATTATTCCACGTGTCGTGTGAAACCAGAAGTTCCTGATGGCCGGGTAAAAGTTTGATGAGCGCTGAGCAGGAGCCTGAACCAAGATTATCCTTCTCTTCGGGTTTATTGAACGCTGATTCCAGGTCTTCGAGATCACCCCCCAGCTGGAACAAGCTAGAAGACCAAAAAATAAATAAAAAATCATAGAATCACATGGCTGGAAGAGACCTTTGGAGGTCTTCTAGCCCAACCCTCCCATTCAAGCAACCCCCCCATACTATTTCAGACAAATGTTTCTCCAATTTCTTCTTGAAAATCTCCAGTAGTGGAACACCCACAGTTTCTGAAGGCAACTCGTTCTACTGCTCAATTGTTTTCACTGTCAGGAAATTTCACCTGAGTCCTTAGTTTACTTTGTCTCCGCCAACCAAGCAAAATATTTTTCTGCTTGGTTGTCCATCCACCCTGCCTGGTTTATGCAATTCCAAATTCCTGGAAAGTTTTCAGGGCAAGGAGAAGGTTGTTGCTTCTGACCCGGAGTGTCCGCTTAAGGCTCCATCGTTATCTCGGAAGCGATAAGAAGTTAGATCAACACAAGCAGCTTTTAAAACCTCTCAAAATCCAAGGAAGGCTACAATCTGCATGCAAGAACAAGAAATTCATCCAAACGGGGAACATAAGGGATTTCAGAGGTCTTCTAGTTCAACCCCACACACACACATGGAGACCCTATATCATTCTGGATAAATGGCTGTCCAGTCTCTTTTTATTTTAAGCCCAGTGGTGACAACTTTAAGACCTGTGGACTTGGCACTTTTTAAACAGGTAGACTTCAACTCCCAGAATTCCCCAGCCGGCGTACTTCCTCCTCTTTCCTCCCTGTTTTTTTTTGAAAGGTACTTACAGAAAGCCGAAAGGAGCGATAGAGAATCTGCCCGTCGGGAAGGAAATCTGACCATTGTACCCATCCTCGAGGCCTTTCAACTGGAGCAGAACAAGGCGAACCTGGGAATTTGGATGCATCACAGTCAAAGGAGCCGGCCTCAGAGAAAACACATAGCAAACAGTAGTAAAACATGAGCTTCCTCTGGGAAAACAGGTAAAGGTGAGAAAGAAACTCAAGATTGGCCTGCCTTGATTCTCTTTGGTATACTAGCACCTTTAAGACAGGTGGACTTCAACTCCAAGAATTCCCCAGCCAGCACTGTGCCCGTACATTAAGGACTACCTGAATCAGTTAGGGACTAACTGTTTTAAATTATATACCGTATATACCTGATATCAATAATAAATATAATTATATATATTATAATTATATATACAGTCTTTGGACTGTATTGTTTAAATTATTAAACGGGACTAACTGTTTAATATTCACACCTGATACCAATACGCAGAATCCATTCCTGCCTGTTCCATTTGTTCTTCCATCCAATTCAAGTTGGCTTCGATGTAATTTTTCAACTTTTGGCAGTAGTCTGTCTGGTAGGTGAACGGGCCACAGTAGCTAACCACGGTGTTCATCCAATGCATATATACCAGCTGTAAGGCACGGAATAAATAAATAACATGGAAATTTACAAGGCTAAAATCTTCCCAGAAAATCCTGGGGCTAGAAATTCTGATTGATACTCTTACTTACTCAGTTTGAGCTCTGGTTTCTACATCTGCACCGCTTTTTCTGACCCTCAGGAGGTGGATTGGAGGTGGATTTCAACTCCCAGAATTCCCCAGCCAGCCAGGAATTCTGGGCGTTGAGGTCCATGCATTTGAAAGCTGCTGTGATGTATAAACCCTGACGGACCCAATATATCCTCACCGGTCTACTGAACAAGTCAGCTGGATTTCCAAGGATGAGGGCTATCCTTCTGTGCATGTTCAGATGCTTTCTTCTATTCCATAATCCTTCCTAAGATCAGTGTTGGAAGGCGTTAAAAAAGGACAATTACACTCTACCGACAGAAGAGGATATCGGTAGCTCAGGGTTGAACGGTGGGGTCCTTGATGCTCTCTGAGCTTGGCTCTTTTCTTGCAGACATTTCATTACCCAACTAGATTAAATCATCAGTGCTAGAAGGGAGTGGGGTTTGCAGGGAGGAGGAGGGGTGGGAGGAAGAAGGAGGAAGAGGAGGAGAACTGTGGGTTGTTTTGTTGTTGTTTTGTTGTAGGCATTTCATTGCCCAACTAAATAACACCAGCAGTGGAGGAAGAGGAGGAGGAGGAGGAGAAGAAGAAGAAGAAATGAGGAGGGGAAGAAATGAGGAGGAGGAGGAGAGAAGAAAATGAGGAGGAGGGGAGAAAAGGAGAGGAAGAGGAAGAAGATGAAGAGAAGAAGAAAATGAGGAGGAGGAGGAGGAGAAAGAGAAGGAGGAGGAGGAGAAGAAGAAATGAGGAGGAGAAGAAATGAGGAGGAGAAAAGAAGAAGAAAATGAGGAGGAGGGGGAGAAAAGGAGAGGAAGAGGAAGAAGATGAAGAGAAGAAGAAAATGAGAAGGAGGAGGAGAAGAGAAGGAGGAGGAGGAGAGGAGAAAGAGGAGAAGGAGGAGAAGGAGGAGAAGGAGGAGGAGGAGGAGGAGGAGGAGGAGAAGAAGAAGAAGAAGAAGAAGAAGAAGAAGAAGAAGAAGAAGAAGAAGAAGAAGAAGAAGAAGAAGAAGAAGAAGAAGAAGAAGAAGAAGAAGAAGAAGAAGAAGAAGAAGAAAATAATGATGGGATCCTTGGAGCTCTCTGAGCTGGGTTGTTTTCTTGAAGAAGTTTCATTACCCAACTAGGTAACATCATCAGTGTTAGAAGGCAGTGGGGTTTGTAGGGAGGAGGAGGAGGGTCCTTGATGCTCTCTGAGCTGGGTGGTTTTCTTGCAGACAATTCATTACCCAATTAGGTCCAGCTCTGATGATGTTACCTGGTTGGGTAATGAAATATCTGCGAAACAACAGCCAATCTCAGAGAGCATCAAAGACCCCACAAATTATACTCTGTTTCCTTTCTAGAGAAAAGCTATACATTGCGAATTTTCAGAGCCCCCGCAGATTTGGATGCCTCTGCCAACCCCTTCCCCAGCCTAATTGTGGCTTGAATGTGGGAAAAATCCTACCAAGTGCAGTAGCACAAGGTGCAAAGGTTGCATTTAACCCAATCGGCAGTTTTCCTGCTTGTGAGCTCACCTGCTCAGACACTGCGGCTTCAGCAACCCCGGCTGCATAAGCCTGAATGCTGTCGTTATATTTCTCATTGGTGGTTAATTCCAGTGCTGCCCATCTGGGAAAAAGAGAGAAAAAGAAAGAAAGAAAAAGACGTTAAAGGAAAGAATGCATCCCTCTCATCATCCTCTCCCAGTAACTACTGCAACACCCCTTGGCTTAATTCTGAATGTGGCCTGAACCAGTTGCATGCTTCAAGCTTCTAGTCCTCAGCGTGAAAACTTGCCTTTTCAGTTCTCACGACCGTAAAGTCTTCCCGTGTGCATCAAGTTGGTGCTTGTGTTTGTATGTATGCTTTCCTCTTCTCCCAACTATGTGTATTTATATATAAGGCAAGTATATCTATATAAGTGTATATATATATATATATATAAAAGCAAAAGACCACTCATGCATCATCATAAAACCTCCAGAACCGTAAAGCTTACAAACTTGAAATTTGGCACCTATGTTCCTCTTGGCTTCTAGGGGCTCACGAAGAAAGGATTTTTCGAAATGACCATCAGAGCATTAGTTATTTCATATATTATTATTATCAACACGCTCTGATGCTAAGGAGTTCTACTCCCACTCCCCACCTGAAAAGAAATCTGTTCCAAATGCAAAACACAAGCAGAGGAGTGGAGTTTCAGTTTCACAGCACCAAGCAGCTTTAGTACAGAACAGTTGAGCTAAGCCACGCCCAGGCTCCTTGCTGTCTCCTTCTTTACTCACACAGCAAATACTCTTTCAGTTTCCAAACAGCCCTCAGCTCTCTCTCTCACACGGACAGGACGCTAGCCAGATGAATACTGATGGGTGCTGGTAGACAGAGGTAGAATTCCCTCCCCCTTATTTTCCTCCCCCAAAACTAAGCCCGACCACATCGAAGCACGGGTATCCAGCTACTATATACTGTATGTATATAAAAGGTAAGTTTTCACGCTGAGGACTAGAAGCTTGAAATCAATACAGAGCGTAACAGGGAGGCTGTGTAAAAAAACTACGCAAAATATATACGGCCTTTGTCTTTCCTAGCACAGCAATTTCGCTTGCATAGTTTCTTATATGGCCTCCCCATTACACTCTGTATTGGTTTCAAGCTTCTAGTCCTCAGTGTGGAAACCTGCCTTTTCTCTCCTCCCTGGTATATACAAATTCGTCTGTTTACTTTTGTACGCCCTTCAATTTCTGACAAAGTCTTTCCATATGCATCTAGTTGGGGTGTGTGTGTGTATCTATGTCTCTGTTTTGTGTGTGTTATATGTGTGTATGTGTTTTCCTCTTCTCTCAGTTGTGTATAGGTCTGTCTCTCATCTTTCCTGGCACAGGCAGCCACTTTTTGCTTGCCTAGTTCCTTACAAGGCCTTGCCAATTCAAGCTTCTAGTCCTGACTAAGGAACCCTATTGAACGGCGAGAGTTTCTGTCCCCCTTTGACATCTTCTCCTCTTCTGTTGAGTCATGCCCTCCCAAATTTCTTCCTTGACTTCAAATCCACGTTCAAGTTTTATCTCTTAAAATGTCCTTGGGTTCTTTCTTTATCCAAACACCTCCTATATCACTCCTTTAACTTCTTCCCTGCTTTCCTCTGTTCCAGATTCGAAACCCTTGTCCAGGGATTACAAAAGGTCTGCATTACCATCAGCACATAAAATCTCACCGAGTTAATTTTTAAGGAACTGGAGCAACACAGGAAATGAACCAGCATAATCACAGAATTGCTGAATCAAAGCTCTCCGTAGCTTAAGGGACAGGAAAACAAAAGATAAGGAACATTTTCCCATTTTTCCCCCCCCAGCAAACCTGAACTCCAAAAACAGGTTTTGTCATCCAAACCAGTTGTTATCCAACGAAGGAATGAATTTTATTAACTCTTAAAGTTGTATTAAGTAAATTATTAAAAACATTGGACGTGGTGTAATCGTCCCACCAATCCTGTTTGTCATACATATTATGGCATAGAATACATATTTTATATACATTTATACATTTATACAATATTTTCCAATTCTAATCATCTGTTCTGCCACCCCTATTCTCTTTTGATTCTAGATGCTTCCTTTTTTTCCCACCATTGATAGAATTTATCTCATACTTTATAGTATTCTATCTCATCTTTATCTTTCATTTCCAAGGTTAGTCTATCCATCTCAGCGCATGTCCATATCTTTTTTATTACATCATTTTCCTCGGGAATTTCTTTATCTTTGCAATTTTGAGCAACGGGTAATCTTGCTGCTGTAATCACATGTGTTATTAAACAGATCTCCCCTTTGTTGTATTTTTCTGTTATAATTCCAAGTAGGAAAAATAATTCCAAGTAGCAAAAGGTGCACTTAACAAATGTGTTGCTAACTTAAGAACTGCAATGAACCATGGCAAGAAAAGCAAAAACTCACTTAACAAATGTCTCGTTTAGTGACCCAAAATTTTGGGCTCCATTGTGGTTTGTACGTCGTACTTCCTGGGTTGATGCTTGAAAACCAGCGTTGCAATGAAAAAAAAAAATCTACCAGAATTCCACTTCAGAACCGTGAAGCGTGTACTTTCAAGGATTTTGAAATTCAGATCCAAAGCTGGTACTCCAATTCTAACAGATTCACAGAGATTGAAAGTCACAGACCTTGTAAGTCATCTAGTCTAACCCCTTCGCCCAAGGAGGAGACCCTGCACTATTTCTGCAGTCCAATCTCTTATTGAAAGCCTCCAATTCTGGAAAAGCAAGCTGCATTTAGCGCACGAAATGGTTGCAAGAAATAACTGGAGGCAAGGTCCCATCATCCCCTTTCAAACTACCAGGAATCGGCCCCATCATCCCCCCTCAAACAGCCAGGAATTGGTCTCCTTAAGGGAGACTTCTGAAGTTGAAAGTCTGAATGACATCTAGCAAAATCTCTGGAGGAATTTATCTGCTTCGGCCCTGAGTGTCTATCTATGTAAACACAACCAAAGTTAAAAAGGAATGGGGGGAAAAGTAAATATGATGCAATTTGTTTTAGACCTCAAATAGCTGGAGGTTCCTTTGAGATTTGCAGTTGGATCTGTTTTTCTTCTCTTCCCCAAAAACTTGCTGCTTCCCCCGAGGATTTCCTTCCCCAGGACTAGCCTCTTGTAGGGTTTGTTTTGAATTTGGACTTACGGATAATGAATTAAAAAAAGACTCAAAAAAGCAAATTTGAGATTGTTTATGGGAATTGCAGCAAGATTGTGCTGGAGGCAAAAGGATGGAACAATGAGGATAGGCCCAGAGTGGAAGAATAGATAGCAGAAATGGTGAAATGGGCCTGCTTGATCAGAGAATAAATACCAAAATATTTCTTTTTTGAAAGATGGGGAGATTTGCTGAAAGAAAAACAAAAGGTGCTCATAATTTACGGATTTGAAAACAAACAAAGGGGAGGGCTAGGTATTAATTGTGAACCTCAATGCTAAATTTTAATTTTAATTGCAGGCTGCCCAGAATTGTTTGTCAGAGTAAAGTTGGGTGGCATATAAATTGAGCACATGAATAAATAAATGAAGATGAGAAGGGACTTGAAAAACACTTAGGAGAAAAGAGAGACAATAATAATATAATTTTGGGAAGCCGGGGTGATAGAATTGAAAATATTTTCATGCCCAGGTTGCCCGTCTTCTTGGTTTTTGATTTTTACCTTTTTATTCTAACTTTATTTATTTTTTAACCCTTTGAAACTTTTTGTTCTACTGTATAAAGCAACACTTCTCCCCTTCGTTTATTTAATGTACAAGTCAGATGGGCGGCCCTGGAATTTAATAAGTAAAAATAATTGAAGAATGTTGACCGAAAAAAGGACCAGAAATCATCTATATGTCTCTTAATTTTCTTAATTTCCCCCCTCCCCTTTGGGGTTTGTTATCACTAAATAAAAATGGACCATAAATCTCATCACTAGAGGCTTTCCACAAGAGAGCAGATATTTCTGGAGGGATGGAGTTCCACCGGTGGATAGTTCTCACTGGCAGGATCGCTTCTGCCCTTTGATTACTGTCCATCCGTTCTTTCTTCTCCTGCCTTCTGGTGCTTTGAAACCTTCTTATTCGAGATTTATGGGATGCTTCTTTCCTTTTTCATGTACATGCCAGTTCTTTCAAGGCCATCTCTCTCATTTGCCTGGGATGACATGAGGTTTCCTGCCTTGAGGAGCGGGTTGGACTGGAAGACCTCCAAAGGTCTCCTCCAACTCTGTTCTTCGGCTGTTTCTCCCTTAACCACCTGGGTTATTTGTAAAGCTGTATCCTTCTATTGTTTTGTGTCTATGGATATTCCCAGTCATCCAGGTCAAAATAGGGCACAGATTTTGGGGGGTAGTGGACACCTTTCCTTTGCTTTCCCTCTCTCTTCCTTCCTTTTCCTTTCCTTGTGCTCTTTTCCTTCTTTCCTTCCTTCCTACCTTCCTCCCTCCTTTCCTTCCTATCTTCCTTCCTTCCTTCCTTCCTTCCTTCCTTCCTCCCCCTCCCTCCTCCCTCCTTTCCTTCCTCTTCTCCCTCCCTATCTTCCTTCCTTCCTTCCTTCCTCCCTCCCTCCCTCCCTCCTTTCCTTCCTATCTTCCTCCCTCCCTATCTTCCTTCCTCCCTTCCTATCTTCCTTCCTTCCCATATTCCTCCTCCCTATCCTCCTTCCTTCCTTCCTCCCTCCTCGCTCCCTTCCTATCTTCCTTCTTTCCTTCCTATCTACCTTCCTTCCTCCCTCCTCCCTCCCTCCCTTCTGGTTACAATGCAGTACTGCAGGCTAGCTCACTGTCAGCAGTTCGATCCTGACTGGCTCAAGGTTAACTCAGCCTGCCTTCCTTCCTTCCTCCTTCCCTCCTTCTTCCTCCCTCCCTCCCTCCCTCCTTCCTTCCTATCTTCCTTCCTTCCTTCCTTCTACCTTTCTTTCTTCCTCCCTCCCTCCTTCTCCTTACAATGCAGTACTGCAGGCTAGCTCACTGTCAGCAGTTTCCTGACTGGCTCAAGGTTAACTCAGCCTTCCTTCCTTCCTTCCTCCCATCCCTCCCTATCCTCCTTCCTTCCTTCCTCCCTCCTCCCTTCCTTCCTATCTTCCTTCCTTCCTTCCTATCTACCTTTCTTTCTTCCTCCCTCCCTTCCTTCTGGTTACAATGCAGTACTGCAGGCTAGCTCACTGTCAGCAGTTCGATCCTGACTGGCTCAAGGTTAACTCAGCCTTCCTTCCTTCCTTCCTTCCTTCCTTCCTTCTTCCCTCCTTCCTCCTCCTCCCTCCTCCCTCCCTCCCTCCCGAAACTGTACAGATTCTCTTCTCCAGCTGCGGGTCGGACTAAAGACCTCCCAGCTCCAACAGCTGCGATGCTGCGATGTCTTTGAAAAAAAAAAAAAAAACAGGACCGGGCGGCTATAAGGTCATAAAGCCCGCGGCGAGGGGAAAGCCGGGGTGAAGGGGCTGGACCTTTCTCCGAGCCCCGCAGGCCCCCCTTGACGCGTCTCCTCCGAAGCCCAGCCAAGCCCCCCCATCCCGGGGAACCTTAGGATGGAGAAGGGCGGGATCCTACCCGTTCTCGCGGATCCCGTCGGTCAGGTTGGCCCAAGCGACGGCGCCCGGTGCCCAGCCTTGGACGACTTTCAGTTCCGCCGACACCGGGTCCAGCAGCACCGAGCAGCCGCGCGTGGGTTGCAACCCACCCGCCTCGGGGAAGCGCGGGGGAGAAAAGGAGGCGGAGAGCGCCCGCCGGAGCAGCAGAAGCGGCAGGAGGATTCGCCACCAGAGCCCGAGCGCCATGGCCGGTCCGTCCGTCCGAGAGCGGTGCCTTCCTCCTCCCCGGGTGCGGGACGAAGGCCAAGCCGGCTGGCGTAGGCTCTGATGCAGCCGGAGGAGGAGGAGTCGTCCCACTCCCCCCACCCGCCCGCCCGCCGCCGGGCAACCCGAGCTGGCCTCCAGCCGTGCGCTTCCAACCAGCGCCCCGCGAGGGAGCCCCGACCTCAGGGGAAGCCTTGCCGGGCGAAATCGGAGGGTTGCGCGGAGCGAAACTTGCAAGGCTTATAGATTTCAGCATAGAGCTGGAAGGGACCTTGGAGGTCTTCTAGTCCAGCCCCTTTGCTAAGACCCTTTCAGACAAGGGACTTTCCAGTTCTTTTCTTCAAAACCTCCAGGGATGGAGCCACCTACAGCTTCTGGTGGCAAGCCGTTCCACGGGTGAATTGTCCTCCCTATGAGGAAGTTGCTCCTTAAATTCCAGGTTGCTTCTCTCCTTGGGTTAGTTTCCATCCGTTTGCTTCTTGTCTGGCCGTCTGGGGCTCTGGAGAATAGGTTGACCCCCCCCTCTGGGGCAGCGCCTCAAATATTAAAATACTGCTATCGTGTGCCCCCTCCTCCAGTCCTTCTTTTCTCTCTAGATTAACCAGAGGTGGGATTCAGCCGGTTCGGACCAGTTCTGGAGAACCCGGTAGCGGAAATTTTGAGTAGTTTGGAGAGCTGGCACCAAGGACCCCAGTTCAACCCTGAGCTACAAAAGTTCTCATTTATTTGTTTGTTTGTTTATTTATTTAAATTGAATTGAATATTTAATTTTGTCAAAAGCTTACAATACAATAGAAACAAGAATAAACTTAAGTTTATATACAAGAAATAGGAACTAATAGTTGGGGACAATAGGACAGGGACGGTAGGCACGGTTGTGCGCTTATGCACGCCCCTCCCTTACCAACCTCTTAAGAATGGGGTGAGGTCAATAGAGGTTAGTTTGAGGGTAAAGGAGTGAGGGGTTTGAGCAGGTGACAACAGAATCAAGTAGTGAGCTCCAGACATTGACCGCTCTGTTGCTGAAATCGTACTTTATTTGTATTTATTGGTTCGTATTTGTCTTGAAGGTTTGGATGGGAGACCAAGTGGAGATCCCATAGCTATAACCAGTTGCAGAAAAGAAAAAAAACAACCTTCCCCCAAAGAAGGCAACTCCATTCCTCCTTAATATTACTGCCAAGAAAACCACCTTACGCAGGTTCCATGGTCAGGTGAACACAATTCACAATGTTTTGGACAATGTTTTCTTCCAGTGTCCGGCAAAAGAAAAAAAAAAAAAAAAGCTCATCGTGAACAAGGAATTCAGTTAATGATTGCCATATTCGCTTAACAACTCTGCCCCCCCCAAAAAAAATTCTTAAAATCAGGTTGGTCACATTATTTAGGCTTAAGACATAAGACATAAGAATTTATTTGTCATTACACTCGCAAGCGGGTGCAACGAAATGAGGTGCTCTTCCACAAGCAAACTGGACAAACACCACTAAAAAAGAAAGAAAAAGAAAAAAAATTAAACTAAACACAACCAACCATACAATAATCTCTATACAATTTAAAAATGTAAATACCCCACTACTCTCAGCCATTAAACTCCACAAAAATCTTATGACCCCGCATTCAAACTCAAAACTGCACTTGGATAAAAACTGTTCTTAAATCTGGTCGTCCTTGTTCTTAATGCCCTAAATCTCCTTCTCGATGGTAATAGTTCAAAGGCTTAGCGATTGGTGTGACTTATGCCTGTAATTCTGGGCTCAGTGATGGTTTGAGGACTGCCTATTGCTGTGAATTAAGGCTGTCACTAAACAAGGACCACTTGTTTGGGGCTGAAGGTTTCAGACTTTGTTCTGTTCCAGCAAAAAGAGAGAAAACAGTGGTTTGTTGTTGTTTTTTTCCTGACTATACAGTAAGGGACAGTTGGGCGTGAACTCAGTGCCCGGGTGTCTCAGTTCAGTGGCTCTCTTGACCTGGAGCATGTGATCCTAAAAAAGCAATTAAATCAGATCCAACACTGACCTTTTAAGCTCTTAAGGCTTTTATATCCCTGGCCAGGTAACATCGTGGTGTCTGCCCGAAGAGCTTTTATCCTAGAGAGAGAGAGAGAGAGAGAAGGACAGAGAGCAAAAAACAAAATACGGAATTACAGAGTTGGAAGGGACCTTGGAGGTCATCTAGTCCAACCCCCCCCCTGCTTGAGCCATTCCAGACAAAGGGCAGTCCAGTCTCTTCTTCAAAACCTCCAGGGATGGAGCAGCCAATTCTGGAGGCAAGAGGCTCCACTGGTTAATTGTTCTTCCCATGGTCTACATTCTAAGTTGGATCTGAGTCAGAAGGGACCTTAGAGGCCTTCTAGTCCAGCCCCAGCTCAAGCAGGAAACATTTCTGACAAATGGTTGGTTGTCCAATCTCGTCCAGAAAACCTCCAATGATGGAGCACCCTCAATGTCTGGAGGCAAGCTGTTCTGCTGGTGAATTGTTTTTATTGTCAGGAAATTTCTCCTTAGTTCTAGGTTGGATCTCTTTATAATAGAACCCATTGGAATAGAATAAGAAGTGAAGACCCTGAAGATGAAGATGAAGATGAAGATGAAGAAGAAGAAGAAGAAGAAGAAGAAGAAGAAGAAGAAGAAGAAGAAGAAGAAGAAGAAGAAGAATTGAAGAAGAAGAAGAAGAAGAAAAGAAGAAGAAGAAGAAGAAGAATAGAATAGAATAAGAATAGAATAGAATAGAATAGAATAGAATTCTTTATTGGCCAAGTGTGACTGGACACACAAGGAATTTGTCTTTGGTGCAAATGCTCTCTGTGTACATAAAAGAAAAGATACATTCGTCAAGAATCATCAGGGACAACACTTAATGATAGCCATAGGGTACAAATAAACAATCAAGTCATACTAGGAAACAGTCAATATCAATCGTTAGGATACAAGCGACAAAGTTACAGTCATACAGTCCCAAGTGGGAGGGGATGGGTGATAAGGAGTGATGAGAAGGTTAACAGTAATAGTAGTGCAGCCTTTGCAAAAAGGTGGACCGTGATGAGGGAATTATTTGTTTAGCAGAGGGGGGAAAAAACTGTCCTTGTGTCTAGTTGCTCTGGTGTGCAGGGCTCTGTAGCCTCGTTTTGAGGGAAGGAGTTGAAACAATTTGTATCCAGGATGTGAGGGGTCTGTAAATCTGGATCTCATTTTTGTTTTTTTGTTTTTAATTAAAAGCGTTTGGAAGGGGGGGACCTTCAAAGAGTCAAACCAGTTCATCGCCTCCTTCCCTCGACCTCGCTCGCCTGCCTGAACTCCTTCGCCTTATCTAGCCAGCCAGCCCCCCCCCCCTTTTTCCTGGGATGACGCGAGGTCAGAGGGGCTGCTGGCTTCGGCAATTGCAACCAGGCAGGAAAAGGGCGTGAGAGAACCGGCCTTTCAGGAGCGCATCCCGGCTGCAACCTCTCTTGCAAAGCCAAAGGGAGGCGCGTGGGAGCCAAAGGGAGGGCATCGCGTGTGCGTGGGAGCGGGGAAGCGAGTGGGAGCTCCGAGCCCTGCTTGTCAAGCAGCCGCCAGGGCCTTGTCTCTTTAAGCCCGCAGCCGGGGCGGTGACAAGAAGGCGGGCTTGTGGGCTCGTCTGTCCCAGGCTCTAGAAAAGAGGAGCGGAGGGCGCAAGGTTAAAGTCCCAGGTGGCGCGAGGTTCCAGTTCGGCTGCTGCTGCTGCGCACGCCAGGTGAGTCGGGGCAGGTGCGGCTTGGCCGCCGGCAGGTATAAGAGAAGAAGGCGGAGGCGATCCCCCCACCCCCTGAATTGGGGCCTCCGGACCGGGAACGAAAGAAGGAAGAGAGAAAGAAAGAAAAGGGGAGGGGAAAAAATGGTTGTTTACAGGCTTCGCGTTCCCGGGTGGCGTGATGGGCCGATCGTGAGGACGGGGAGCGCGTGGGGGGGTTGGGTTTCCCCCCTCGCGTGGAGGCTTCTCTACGCGCTTTTCGGCGGAGAGCTGGAGGAGCTGACTTCAAATGCCGACCGTATCCCAGGGCTACACGTGTCCCCCGACCTCACCCTGTCGGCCTGTTTTTGGAGGTTAGTGTCCTTTTAGCCGAATTGGCAGGGCTCAATTCCAAGCAAGGAGGTTGGTTGAGTCCTGGTGGAGGAGCTGAGTTCAATTCCCGACCGTATCCCAGGGCTACACGTGTCCTCCGACCTCACCCTGTCAAGCCTGTTTTTGGAGGCCAGGGTCCTTTTAGCTGAATTGGCAGGGCTCCATTCCAAGCAAGGAGGTGGGTTGAGTCCTAGTGGACAATCGCTTCAATAGGAGCCGGTTCTTAGGCTGCCATAAACAGAAGGATAGAATCGAGATCAGGTGGTTAATGCCCCTTGGTAATAAGGCCACGCTTGGAAATGCTGCATCCAGTTTTGGTTGCTGCAATGTTTAAAAAAAAAAAAAGATTTTGAGACTCTAGAAAGAGTGCAGAGAAGAGCAACAAAGATGATTAGGGGACTGGAGGCTAAAACGTATAAAGAACAGTTGCAGGAACTGGGTATGTCTAGTTTGATGAAAAGAAGGACTAGGGGAGACATGATAGCAGTCTTCCAATATCTCAGGGGCTGCCCCAAAGAAGAGGGAGTCAAGCTATTCTCCAAAACACCTGAAGGAAGGACAAGAAGCAATGGATGGAAACTAACCAAGGAGAGAAGCAACCTAGAACTCAGGAGAAATTTCCTGACAATTCATGAATTGTTCTCAGTGAGAACAATTCATCAGTGGAACAACTTGCCTCCAGAATAGAATGAAATGGAATGGAATAGAATGGAGTAGAATGGAGTGGAGTAAGAATAAGAATAGAATTGAATTCTTTATTGGCCAAGTGTGATCGGACACACAAGGGATTTGTCTTTGGTGCAAATGCTCTCAGTGTACATAAAAGAAAAGATACATTTGTCAAGAGTCAAGAATCACCAGGTACGACACTTAATGATAGTCATAAGGTACAAATAATCAAATCATACTAGGAAACAGTCAATATAAATCGTAAGGATACAAGCGACAAAGTCACAGTCATACAGTCCCAAGTGGGAGAGGAGGGGCGATAAGGAGTGATGAGAAGATTAATAGTAATAGTAGTGCAGACTTTGTAAATAGTTGGACAGTGTGGAGAGAAGTTGCCAGTCCTCCTCTCTCAGCCCAATCCCCCCCGCAAAAGGTTGTTATTATGGGGTACAAATAGGAGGAGGAAGGTATGTTGATATGTTCGCCACCTTTACTTGTAAAAATAATAAAAGCAGGTTATAAATAAAGTCCACTGTATAAGCTTGGCATATATTTTGTGGATATATAAGCTCCCCTACTCAGAAAGTAACCCAACCCAGCCCCTACATACTTTAGCTGTCTTTAGCTGCCTTTAGACTTTGCTTCTTAATAGAATTATAGCCCCTGAATCGAATTCTAAACCCCTCTAGAGTCAATTAAACTAATGGCCCTCTTTGCATTTCATTTTTGCACTCTGCAAGTGTATTAGTTTGTCATTGTCAGATTCCCCATCCCTTGGGCCCATGGAAGGACATTATTTAGGAATCGGAAAATTTCCACCAGCAGTCCCAGTGGTGGGAATGACCTGGGGTGGGATATAGATCGAAGCCCGACTGGATTCAATAGTTAGATCTCTGGATTCATGAGTAACCAGGCAAGAGTTTCTGGATTCCCTTTGATTCGGAGCTTTTGAAAGCTGCTCCTTTAAGAATTGTGTAAAAGGAAAAGAGGAGGAGATAGATTTATGAATAAACTTCAGGGTAACTGATATGACACCTTCGTTGGCTGTTCCTGTTTTAAAACAGGAATTAACCAGGAAATATTGCTTGATTAATATCCAGAAAGCCAGAGAAACGTTCTCATTTCTTCTGAGGCTGTTATTCAGAACGTGTCTGGCTGGTTTAGCAAGCAGCTTGCAATAATGATTCACCTAAAAAAAAAATTATTGGGATCTTCCAAAGGAGGTGAGAATGAAGAAATTCCTCGAGGCAATTTACTATTTTTATATCAGCAAAACAAGGGCTGTGTTAAATAATTACTTGCAAGGTTGTTTTTCTTGCACCCATTCCAGTTTGGTGCAGTTGTCTAACTAACAGCAGACAGGAAATAGGCTCAGAATTTGCGGAATGTGGAAAAAGATTTGCAGGTTTCAATGAGAGACTCGTAATGTGGTGGACTAAAAAGGTAAAATTTTCTCTGTCAGGGCATGGTGTTCATATTTTTTGGCCGAGGGAATCTGTGATCCTAAGACAATTCCCATGGTCATATGGCCAGTGTGGCTATATGCCAGAGGCTCACGGAATGCTATTACCTTCCCACTGAAGTGGTACCTATTTATCTACTCACAGTTGCATGCTTTTGAACTGCTAAGTGGGCAGGAGCTGAGCTGGACCAAGTAACAGGAGCTCACCCCATTGTGTGGAGCTCGGGTCTCAAACCCGGTCTACCAGCCCTCCACCTGACAAGCCCAGCAGTCTTTAACCACTGAGCCATCATGCCTCGTGTAATGTTAGTAGTAGACTAAGGCCCACCAATTTCATGCCTTCCATATGTGTGAATGTTGGGACTACAACTCCCAGAATTCTTGTTGACTGAGCTGGTTGTAGTTCCAGGACACATGGCAAAAAGTTTGAGACTAAAGACTTGGCTAAAGAATTCTGGGAGTTGAAGTTGCCACTCTTAAACAATAACCCAAGGACTCACAGGTTGTCTAGTATCAATCATACCTCCTGCATATGGGAAGGAAAAATTTAATCTGCACCCGCTCACCTTTTACTTTATAAGATTTTTTACCCATTTTTTTTTCCAGGGATATAGGAGCACCGGGGTGGCTGTGAGAGGCGCCAACAGATCCCCAGGAAAATCAGAGATCTCTGTCCAGAAAAATGCAGTGCTAGGAACCGCTAAGATCCCGTGCAAAACCTTCAAACTACCAGGCCCCCGATCAAGGATCCATGATTGAAGAAGACAAAGACCACTCAAAGGGGTGAGAAGGAACTTTCTAGAACAAATTTTACACCTCCGTTGCAATGTATACAGGTAGTCCTTCACTTACACCCATCCGTTTAGTTTTAGTGTGAATGTTGGCCCCGAACAACACTGGGAAAAGTGACTTATGTCAGTTTTCACACAACCAAGTCCCATTACCTTCTGAAAAAGCACCTTTGGGACAGTGGTGGGATTCCAAAAAATTTACTACCCGTTCTGTGGGCGTGGCTTGGTGGCTGTGGCAGGGGAAGGATACTGTAAAATCTCCATTCCCTCCCCACCCCACTAACCTGCTTTCCAGCTCCATTCTCCTGTGCAGGGCAACCAAAGAAGACCCAGCAGATCAGTTGTGGGTGTGGCTTGATGGGCGTGGTGTTCTGTGGGTGTGTCTTGGTGTGTCTTGGTGGGTGTGGCAGGGGAAGGATACTGCAAAATCCCCATTCCCTCCCTCCCACACTAACCTGCTTCCCAGCTCCGTTCTCCTGTGCAGGGCAACCAAAGGAGACCCAGCCGGTCAGCTGGGACTCAATGGGAGGCAGAAAAGAGATGGGGACAGGGACAGTCAGAGGCGGGATTGGCCGGTTCTCCGAACTACCCAAAATTTCTGCTACCAGTCCTACAGAACCGGTCAGAACCTGCGGAATCCCACCTCTGCTTGGAACAACCGTGACCTGGATTGACTGAGAATCTCCAAGCTCTGTGTATTTCTATTATTATATTTTAATCGATTGCATTTTCATGTCCTTTTTTTTTTAATGGGTTGCCTTTTACGTTTCCACCAGCCTGAACTTCCTTTGGCTTCCACAATTAATCCAGGGAATGACTGGATTGTGGATGTTCTGGATGTTTCAACACTGGAGGTTTTTAAGAAAAGATTGGACAACCGTCTGTCTGAAATGGTTTAGGGCAGGGGTGTCCAACCTTGGCAACTTTAAGACTTGTGGACTTCAACTCCCAGAATTCCTCAGCCAGCAAAGCTGGCTGAGGAATTCTGGGAGTTGAAGTCCACAAGTCTTAAAGTTGCCAAGGTTGGACACCCCTGGTTTAGGGTTTCCTGCCAGAGCAGGGGGTTGGACTAGAAGACCTCCAAGGTCCCTTCCAACTCCGTTATTCTACATCCTGCTTGATTCTCTCTTTTCTTCCTACAGAGGGGATGTCGTCGTAACTTCTTCCCCAACTTTCTGCTGAGTTCACTTCTCCATTCCCCTCAACGGCTGGAGTTTGCGAAATTGGCTGGTGGTTGGACTTCTTCCCGCTGGCTCGTCTTTTGATCTTGCCACGCCCGATGCCGTGATGTGCGATCCTGGCCCCTAGACGGCGGTCTCAAGGAATGACGAGGCAAATTTCTTGGCTGGGCCTTATGCAAACTCTCTGGGTTCTGTGTGCCGCCTTCCTGCTGGTCGGGGGGACGGATGCGGTCGGGCCTTCCGTTGGACGATGGAACGCCAAGCTCCCAGCGTCCTTCTCTGCAGATGGTCATGGGCGAATTTCTGGAACCCAGAGCTCAAACGTGGACGTAAGTGGCCCAAAAGTTAGAAATATTGCTTCTCTTCAGTGGTGGGATTCAAAAACATTTTTTAACTACCAGTTTGTGGGCGTGGCTTGGTGGGCATGGCTTGGTGGGCGTGGCTTGGTTGATGTGGCAGGGGAAGGATACTGCAAAATCCACATTCCCTCCCCACTCCTGGGGGAAAAATTACTGCAAAATCCCCATTCCCTTCCCCATCCCACTAACCTGCTTTCCAGCTCCGTTCTCCTGTGCAGGGCAACCAAAGAAGACCCAGCCGATCAGCTGTGGGCGTGGCTTGGTGGGCGTGGCTTGGCTTGGTGGGCGTGGCAGGGGGAGGATACTGCAAAATCCCCATTCCCTCCCCACTCCTGGGAGAAAAATGACTGCAAAATCCCCATTCCCTTCCCCATCCCACTAACCTGCTTTCCAGCTCCATTCTCCTGTGCAGGGCAACCAAAGAAGACCCAGCCGATCAGCTGGGACTCAATGGGAGGCGGAGAATAGATGGAGGCGGGGCAAGTCAGAGGTGATATTGGCCAGTTCTCCGAACTACTCAAAATTTCCGCTACCGGTTCTGGAGAACAGGTCCGAACCGGCTGAATCCCACCTCTGAACCAAACCCTGTAGGCCTCTTTACAAACTCCATGAGAAAGATTTGGAGTTGATCATGTAGTTGTGGCACCCCAGCCCTCTTCTAGAATATCCGGATGTGCCTCATAATTTATCGCCTTGATTTTCTCGACTGTAACCGGCTTGTTCCGGGATAATCGGGAAGGACTTTCTTTGTCCTACAACTTGAATGGCGCTTAGAAGCTTCAGGTGGTGTAGAATCCAGTCACCCGCTTCATAATAGGTGGCATGACCTATGATGGAGATGCAACTACTAGTCTCTCTCCTGACTTCTTCTGGGAACTTCTGGGAATCATTGGTGAGGAAGGATCCACATGCAGGAGAGGTCAGGTGTGGGCTGGCTTTACCAGTTGACCATTATCGATGGTCCTCATGGATCCTTCCTTTCATCTTCAGAGTGTTGAGAGATAAGTGGTGCGGTGGCCTAGAGGTGACGCTCTCATCTCACACTCAGGAAGAAGCTGTGAGTTTGATCCTGGGTAGAGTCTCTCTCTCTCTCTCTCTCTCTCTTTCTTTTTCTCTTTCTCTTTCTCTTTTTCTCTTTCTCTTCTCTCTCTCTCTCATCTTTCTCTTTCTCTCTCTCTTTCTCTTTCTCTTTCTCTCTCTCTCTCTCTCTTTTTCTCTTTCTCTTTCTCTCTCTCTCTTTTCTTTCTCTCTCTCTCTCTTTCTCTTTCTCTTTCTCTCTTTTCTCTTTCTCTCTCTCTCTCTCTTTTCTCTTTCTCTTTCTCTCTCTCTCTTTCTCTTTCTCTTTCTCTCTCTCTTTCTTTCTTTCTCTCTCTCTCTCTCTCTCTCTCTCTCTCTCTGCACAATGAGAATATATCTGCTGAACAAAACTCCACATTCGCAACAGGAAGGGCATCCAGCCAGTAAACATTCGGCTGCATTCAGTTGCCCAGACTCCACCCCTCAAGGGATTATGTGGGGTCACGAAAAGAAGATGAGCAGAGGATTGAGAGACTGGCTGGGTTTCAAAAAAGACAAGGACCAGCAGAAGATCACATGCTTTTGACTCCTAACCTTGACTTCATTTTGCCAAGAACAAAATACTGTGTGTATCACGGCTGACTACATATGAATAAAGGAGGGAGGGGTGTTTAAAAATGTAAACAATGGTGGCGCCACTCCTCAAACCTGGAAATAGAGTAGAGCCAACAATACTTGGCTCCATTTGCTGAGAAAGTTATAATTTGAATAGAAGTCAAGTGTTTTGCAGTATTTGCAAAGCCGGAACGGAGGATTGCGTGCCCAAATTCCTAGGTTCTACTTTTCTATCCCTTAACCATCTCTCATTGCTCACCCCTTTGTAACCAATCAGGGTTAGACAAGATCCGTTTTTTATAACGGTCAGTCCAAGTGTAGTTTGGTATGCAACCCTCTCCTTCTTCCGGCTGGGTGACCTTGAGGCAGCTTCTTGAGAAAGTTCAGTTTCTACTTTCTATTTCCCAAGTGTTCCCCCTTCATTCCTCCTGCTCACAGTTCATGGCAGCCTGTCACCTCATAAACAGCGGAAGCGCAAACAAGCATAAGGTGGCAGCTGACAGGCGGCTCCCATGGAATCTCCCTTCTGTTAATCCTGCTTTCTTACTTTCTTGGTCTCCACTCTAGTGCAGAGAAGTGGGAAAACAGAATCAGTCGGACCGTTGTTCCTTCATCCAGCATAACCCGAACTGCAAGATGGACAGTGGCTTCCTCAACTACCTCAACGGAGTTTTCTGCATCTTCCCAGCAGCTCTGCAACCTTTGGCCATAACCCTCTATGTAAGAATCTCAGCGAGAAAGAAGACTTCTCAATTTTTTTTCTCCTTGGATGGTTCTTTTCCCCCCCCTCTCCTTCGAGATTTTTAAGAAGTTCCTGTTGCCCCAGAAAATTTGGGTACTTTTACCTGCCATGCAATGGACCATACCATATAGCTGGAATTAGTGGTGGGATTCAAAAAATTTTTTACTACCCATTCGGTGGGTGTAACTTGGCGGGCGTGTTTTGTGTGTGTGCGCACACACACTTTGCGTGCACGCGCACCAAATGTGCGCTATTTGCGAATTAATCCCCTTGGAAGCTAATGGCTATGTTATCTGATTTCCCCCATGGCTCTCCCTTGCAAGCGCTGACTGGGTTGCTTATCTAGCTTGCCACACTTTTACAAGGTGTGAAATGCTCTTGGCTGAATGCCCAGAAGTTCAATTAAGCCTATTAAGAGCTTTCCCTTTCTGCTTGTCTTTCTGAGGTAATTGGAGGCTCTCCGAGCTCCACAGAGTCTTAGCTAGGGGCTCTCTCGAGCCCCCGCGAGCCCCCAGCAGCCCACCCCTGGTCTCAAACCATCTGGGGCAGGACATGCCTGGTTGGGAAGGTTGGATGATGTTTTTCCACCTCCTGTTTTACAGCAAATGCCCTTGTCTTTGGTTTCTTGTAGGTCCTTTGGCTTTTCTACCTCTTCGTTATCCTTGGGGTCACGGCTGAGAAATTGTGAGTGGTAAACCCAGAATCCAAATCCCACTTTCGGAGCCAAAGGCTTTTTTCAGATAGGACCTTCTGGCTCAGAAACTGTGTGCAAAAGATGGATTGGGGTTGAAGAATAGACACCGTGGCTGTCTATCAGCCCTCCGATGGAGAGTCAATAGCCCCCAGGTCTGGAGGTGGCTGATGAGGAAGAGGAGGAACAACTGGGCCCAGTGTCTGACGTACGAATGCGCAGAAGGGAGAGGAGAGCAGTGGAAATCTATGGGCCGGTCCTTGGGATGGAAGAGCCAAGACCTCCGCTATTCTGTTATTAGTCTTGAACTGAGAAGTTATCTGCAGGAGACAAGGCAGGGAGGGACAGCGATGAGAAGGGAAGTAGCATTTCAGAAATGTTTAATCGTTCTCTTTCTTTCTTTCTCCTTCTAGCTTCTGCCCTAATTTATCGGCCATCTCCACCAAGCTGCGTCTGGCTCATAATGTGGCAGTATCCTTTCGTAGGGCCCCGCTCCATCCTGTCCTTTGGGGGTCACAAAGTGGGTGGTGAAAGAGGAGGTCCCAGAAGGACAAACCCATAAAATGGAGAAGGTGGACCAGGGGGAGGATAAGAGTTGGGTGGAGAATTTGGGTACAGTCAGAAAGGGTTGGTGAAAATGTTGCAGCCTTGAAAATGGCAATGGAAACCACTTTGAATTAAATGATTGATGATGATGATGATAATGATGAGTATCATCATCATCATCATCAGATGTTTGAGCAGACCCCAAAGGACAAATATCTTTCAAAAGAGGCTAGCTTTGTTTTCCTCCCAAGCAAACCATACGCCGATTCTGTGAGCGAAAACGATCAGTGGGAACCACTTGCCTTCAGAAGTTGTGGGTGCTCCAACACTGGAGGTTTTGAAGAAGAGTTTGGACAGCCATTTATCCATAGGATCGCCTGCTCTAGCAGGGGGTTGGACTAAAAGACCCCCCCCCAAAAAAAGTCCCTTCCAAATTGTTCTATACTAGCTGGATACCCGTGCTTCGCTACGAAACGATGTGATCAGGCTTAGCTTTTTGTGGAGGAAAATAAGGGGGGGGAAATTCTTCCTCTGTCTACCAGCATCCATCGGTATTCATCTGGCCAGCATCCTGTCAGTGTGCGAGAGAGTTGAGGGCTGTTTGGAAAGTGAAACAGTATTTGCTGTATGAGCAAGAAGGAGAAGAGCAAGGAGCCTGGGTGTGGCTTAGCTCAACTGTTCTATACTAAAGCTGCTTGATGCTGTGAAAACAAACTGAAATTCCTCTCCTCGGCTTGTGTTTTGCATTTGGAAGAGATTTATTTTCAGGTGGGGAGGGGGAGTAGAACTCCTTAGCATCAGAGCGTGTTAATAATAATAATATAGGAAATACTAACACTCTGATGGTCATTTTGAAAAATTATTTCTTAGTGAACCCCTGGAAGCCAAGAGGAACATAGGTGCCAAATTTCAAGTTTAGGCTTTATGGTTCTGGAGATTTTGGGATGATGCATGAGTGGTCTTTCGCTTTTATATATAGAGAGTGTAATAAGCTTTATGGCAAGTAATTTGCTGGCACTGGGGACATACAGGCCAGCAGAATCATGGAATGAAGCCCACTCCTGAACAGACCAGCAGTGGTCGTGGTGGCTCTTCTTTCCTTAGCCCTTCCTCCATGGTGTCACCTTTCTGGCTTTTGGAAACGGAGCACCTGATATCTTCAGCGCGGTGGTTGCGTTCTCTGATCCCCGGACGGCTGGGCTAGCCATCGGAGCTCTCTTTGGTAAGAATGACAAAGGGAATGGCCGGGTTTGTGTCCTGTCTCAAACCAAGGTGTGTTTAAACTCTTGTGTCACGCACCAAGAATGGGGACCGGGCTTTAAGCCAGAGTCAAGAAGATATATTGCTCAAGGCTGAACTCAATAGTCTAGTCAACTGATTTCAATTGGCGGGAGATAAGAGTCAGTGAAATTCAAGAGGACTCGGATTTAGACCTTCTGTGGGAATGTAATGATTCTAGGCTGATGACTCACTTAATTCTGCCCCTCTAGCTCTGCTTGTTGCTCTATGCTATAGTTGATTATCTAATCAACTATAATTTAATTTATATAAGTTGATTGCAGGGAGTACGATTTCAGCAACAGAGTGGTCAATGTCTGGAACTCACTACCTGACTCTGTTGTCACCTGCTCAAACCCCCCACTCCTTTACCCTCAAATTAACCTCTATTGACCTCACCCCATTCCCAAGAGGTCTGTAAGGGGTGTGCATAAACGCAACAATCGTGCCTACTGTCCCTGTCCTATTGTCCCCAATTATTCATACCTATTTCATGTATTTATACTTATGTTTATTCTTATTTCTATTATATTGTAAGCATTTGACGAAATCAAATAAATAAATAAATAAGCTACCATTGACCTAGGTGCTCAGATTGGCAGGGTGCAAGGCCAGGTTTCAATTCAGTACGCTGTCAAGTAAGTACCTACGGAGCTTAATCTAACGCATGGCCAAAACATTCCTTGCTGTATTCCCTTTGGGATAACCTTTATTGTCATTTTTTATTGTGAGCACACTGGCCCACATTAAAAATGAAATCCTGTTGCCTGCTCTCAAAAGAAAGTATAGATCTACCCATACATATATATAACACACATATACACATGTTATATACATCTATCTATCTCAATTCTCTCTCTCTCTCTCACACACACACACACTCATCTCTCTCTCTCCCTCCCTCCCTACCTATCATCTATCATCTATCTAACAATTATCTGAGATCATTCTCCACTTCCATTCCTCCTTTAGACCCAGATTTCTCTTATCAGACCCTTGTCTCAGCTGAAGTTTTTCCTCCTGTCTCCCAAGGCCATTCTCACATCCCATCAGAGTATATATGGCTGAGAGAATGGATGGATGGAAGGAAGATGGAAGGAAGGAAGGAAGGAAGGAAGGAAGGAAGGAAGGAAGGAAAAGAAGGAAAGAAGGAAAGAAAGAAAGAAAGAAAGAAAGAAAGAAAGAAAGAAAGACCCTCCACCCACCTTCTCTTTTTGTTTTTTTTACTAGGTGCTGGCATCTTTGTCACCACGATAGTCGCTGGTGGCATAACCCTTGTTAGGCCTTTCACTGCCGCTTCTCGTCCCTTCCTGCGGGATGCCATCTTCTACATGGTTGCAGTGTTCCTGACTTTTGTGGCTCTCTATTTTGAACAGGTCACTTTGGCCGAAGCTCTGAGTAGGTATTAGGAGGCAAAGTGGGGGGGGGCTTAAAAAAATTCTTGTTGGGAGGTAAGACAATCCCTCTTCAGGTTGACTTGATTTTGACCAACACGGATAGGTAAAATAAGGTAAAGGTTCCCCTCGCACATAATACGTGCTAGTTGTTTCCGGCTCTAGGGGGCGGTGCTCATCTCGGTTGCAAAGCCGAAGAGCCAGCGCTGTCCGAAGACGTCTCCGTGGTCATGTGGCTGGCAGGACTAAACGCCTTTGAAGGCGCACGGAACGCTGTTCCCTTCCCACCAAAGGGGTCCCTATTTTTCTACTTGCATTTTTTTACGTGCTTTCGAACTGCTAGTTTGGCAGAAGCTGGGACAAGGAACGGGAGCTCACTCCCTTATGCGGCGCTAGGGATTCGAACTGCTAAACTGCCGACCTTTCTGATCGACAAGCTCAGCTTCTCAGCCACGGAGCCACCGCGTCCCTAGAATACTTAACCTCATGCAATGCTTTTACTAGAGTTGGCTTCTTTTCTTACTACGGAAACTCATTGGGCAGGAGCTTTTTAATTTATTTGAAATTGATTTCATATATATATGAAGTGGATTCATTAGCTTGTACGCTGAACCGGAGAAAGTCTGATGAGCAGAGAAGACAACGTCAACTGCTGTGGTGTCTCTCCGTTCACAGGTTTTCTTGGACTTTACATCTTCTATGTCTTGACTGTGGTGGTTTCAACGTGGCTTCATAAGAGACAGCGCAGGGAAAGATCGGCCCCATCCAGCCATCCAGAACCAGGTGAGAGGTGGTGTATCTGTAGGCCAGAGATGGAGTGGACTCCAAGATGTTCAATAGTCCAGGTCCCATGAGCTCCAAACCAACATGATCAAAGATCAGGAAAGATGTCACTTGGCTTCAGCTTCCTTATGAGGAACCTATCTCTTCTACAAGAAGGCTTTGTGTTTTGAATGGAGAAGGACAGGAAGTTAGCTGGTGGCAACTACTGGTACAAAGTGACCTGCTAGGAAATAATTAGAGGACAATTATCTGAGATGAGTGTTGCAGTGACCTAGAGGTGAAGCTCTCATCTCACAATCAGGAGGCTGTGAGTTCGATCCTAGGTAGAAGCAAGATATTTCTCTCTCTGGGCACGTTGAGAATATGTCTGCTGAAAAAAAAAAAAAAAAAACACCTCTGCATTGGCGACAGGTAGGGCATCCGGCCAGTAAACGCACAACTCTATTCAGTTGCCTAGACTCCACCCAGCAAGGGATTATGGGGTCATTAAAAGAAGATGATGAATCTTGCCTATCTGAGATGCCAGAGCAAATCGTGCTAGACAAACTTCCTTCAATATTCCATCATCTTGCTTTACATCGTCACCTGAAGCTCAAGAGTTGCATTGTACGAATATGACAAACATGTTTTCTCTCTCCCTCCCTCTCTCTCTCTCTCACTCCAGAGCTTTCAACGGATTCTGAAGAAGGTGACAATGCAAATGTGAATGGGGGTAAGGCATCCTCCATTTTCCAAGCACAAAGACGGCTTAGAATTGATGTTAGTTGTTTGTGAGGCCTATAATGCTCTTCCCTTACAAGATTCTCAAGCCGAAAATGCTTTCAGCGAACCAAGTTGAGAGGTTTCCTTGTTTCCTGAGGATCTTCAGAAAGGAGGGAACAAAGTCCCTATTCTGCTTGAATGTTTCTGTTTGCCTGAAAATACGACCTACCCTGAAAGCCGCTTGATTTTTACACGTGTGCCCAATCCTACCCCTAAAATAAGCCCTAATTAAGGCCCCGACCACGCCAGAATGGACGGATAAAAATTAAGCTAGGGTGGTGGTGGAGGTGCCCTACTACTTACCTTTGAACCGTTGCAGCCAGGCTTAGCTCATCCCGACACCTCCCTTGCCATCCCATTTCTTCTGCAAGGCTGGCAAGGCCTCTGGAGCTGATAACAAAGCTCTGGATCGATCCTGAGTTATTGGCTGTTATTGGCTCTTCAAGAAAGCCTTGCCGGCCGCAGAAGAAGAAGTTCCTGAATGCCTCTGACAGCACAAAGGAGGCCGGTGGTGGGGTGATGTGCGTAAAGTGACGTTAGTGGATGACATCCTCCGAAAATAAGACCTGGTGGCAAAAATAAAAAATGAAAAAATAAGACAGGGTCTTATTTTCGGGGAAACACGGTAGAAGCCCAGGAGCCTGTGAGGTCTAGCCCCCATCTTATAGACACAAAGCCAGCTGGGTGACTTTGGATCCATCCTTATACTCTCTCGATTTCCTAAAATGGAAATAACCAACCATTTCTATCCCGGCTTGGAAAAGGGCAGTAACAAATCTTGGCGATTGCCAAATGTTACGATTGACGTGAAGGCCCCAAGAAATGCAAGAGAGAACGAGACGTTTTTTGAGTCCTGACCGTCTTTTAGAGCTTCTCGTTCCTTTCGCTCGTACAGAGGAAGAATATCAACCGCTGCTGCCCTTGGAGGAGACGACGTTCCGGATTCTGACTCAGTCCATCAACCCTCTGGATTATAGGAAGTGGAGGAGGAAACCCTGCTATTGGAGACTGCTCAAGGCGTGCAAGGTGAGAGCTACATCTTTCATATAATAATATATATTGAGCTATATATGAATCTCTCTCTCTCTCTCTCTCTCTCTCTCTCTACCTACCTACCTACCTACCTACCTACCTATTCATATATAGCTCGATACCCATGCTTCACTATGAAACTATGTGGTTGGGCTTAGTTATTGAGGAGGAAAATAAGGGGGGAAAATTCTGCCCCTGCCTACCAGCATCCATCAATATTCACCTGGCTAGCGTCCTGTCAGCGTGAGAGAGAGCTGAGGACTGTTTGGAAACTGAAAGAGTATTTGCTGTGTGGGCAGGGAGACAGCAGGGAGCCTGGGTGTGGCTTAGCTCAACTGTTCTGTACTAAAGCTGCTTGGTGCTGTGAAACTGAAACTCTTCTCCTCTGCTTGTGTTTTGCTTTTGGAGCAGATTTCTTTTCAGGTGGGGAGGGGGAGTAGAACTCCGTAGCATCAGAGCGTGTTAATAATAATAATAATATAGGAAATACTAAGGCTATGATACTAAGTTCATTTCGAAAAATCCTTTCTTAGTGAGCCCCTAGAAGCCAAGAGGAACATAAATGCCAGATTTCAAGTTTGTAGGCTTTATGGTTTTGGAGATTTTGTGATGATGCGTGAGGGGTATTTCACTTATATATAGATAGATATATAAAAAGAAACCTTGAATCTAAATGGTGCAGTGTCTCCTCAGGGGACATCTAAAAGCTTCTGGCCCTTCTAAACTGCATCAATCTTCTCCTTGTGCCATATCCGTCATCGGACGTTGGCGATCCTGTTGACGATCCTATTTTTAGTTCGTAACCAGAAGCCCCCGTTCAAAGCGGCCAAGCTATTTTCTAAAGCGCCTGTAGGCCAGACAAGGAATAATGGATGGAAACTGAACAAGGAGAGATTCAACCTGGAAATAAGGAGAAACTTTCTGACAGGGGGAACAATCAACCCATGGAACAGAAGTTGCCCTCGGAAGTTCTGGGGGCTTCACCACTTGAGACTTTCAAGAAGAGACTGGACTGCCGTTTGTCAGAAATGATTGGACTGCCGTTTGTCAGAAATGGGCGGGGGGTTGGACTAGATGACCTACAAGGTCCCTTCCAACTCTGATTATCTGTTAATTCTGGAGCTGACCGGAAGTCTGGTTCCCCCACCATAGCCTCTCCTCCTAGCGCAGCGTCCTTTTTCCTAAAGCCCTATCAATTGTGGAGCCGACTGGCAATAGGGAGCCGCAGCGGGGGGATGAAAGAGCCACATGTGGCTCTGGAGCCACAGGTTGCTGACCCCCTGGGATAGAATCTCCAAATTCCCCACCAGGAAACTAAAGGAGAAATTGGTGTTTTTCTCCCTATCGTTTCTTCCCATCATTTTTCATTCCAGAACCAACATTATTTCTGCTGAGTGGACATTTAAGAGAGAGGATTTTAAAGGCCGGGGCTCTTCCTGTTGCATCTCTGCAAAGCACTAGACCGACAAGTTCTATTGTCCTTGAAGCCAAAAGAGCTCGTGACTTCTCTTTCTCTTCCTTCTAGAAGAAACACATGAGGAATACGGGGGAGGTTTGGGCGTGCCAACAGACACACAGAACAGTCGTTCCACATTTGTTGGTAATAAATAATGCAGCTCCTTGTGGTTTCCAAGGCGTAAAGTTACAGGCAGCGCCGAGACCCCTTCATATTTCTTGTGGCAATGATGCTGGTGACTCAATCCGAGACATAAGGAACGGCGACGTTTCATAAGCGCCAGTTTGGTCTAGTGGTTAAGGCACCCCAGGCTAGAAAGCGAGAGACCGTGAGCTCGAATCCCACCTTGCTCTCTCGGTGACGTTGGGAGGGTTCTTAGCGGTCCCTGGATTAGGCTATTGTTTCATGTTTGATTGTCTGAGTTGGGGATTCCTTGAGAAGCTGCTTGTATGTAAACAGAAGGTGAATTTCACTCCCTTCAGGCACTGATGACGTTACCTAGTTTGGTAATGAAACGTCTGCAAAAAAAACAACCAACCTCAGAGAGCACCAAGGACCCCACAGTCATCGTCGTTCTCCTCCTCCTCCTCCTCCTCCTCCTCCCCTCCTCCTCCTCCTCCTTCTAACACTGATGATGTTACCTAGCAGGATCATGAAACGCTGTAAGAAAACCCAACCTCAGAGAGCACCAAGGACCCCCGCGTCCTCCTCCTTCCTCCCAACCCCTGCCTTCTCCACAACCCCCATTTTTTCTGCATGATGTTACCTAGTTTGGATCAATGAAACGTCTGTAAGAAAACAGCCATCTCAGAGGTACCAAGGACCCCACAGTCCTCCTCCTCCTTTTCTCTTCTTCCTCCTCCTCCTCTCTCTCCTTTCCTCCACCTCCACAACCCCCTTTTTTCTAGCACTGATGATGTTACCCAGTTTGGTAATGAAACGTCTGCAAGAAAACAGCCATGCTCAGAGTGTACCAAGAACCCCACAGTCCTCCTCCTCCTCTTTCTCTTTCTCCTCCTCCTTTTCCTCCTCCTCCTTTTTCCCTTTCCTTCTCCTTTCCTTCTCCTAGCACTGATGGTGTTACCTAGTTTGGTAATGATACGTCTGCAAAAAAACCAACCAAGCTCAGAGAGCACCAAGGACGCCTGAAAAGCTTCCAGATTTTTTCTTCTTCTCACCAATAAGACCCTGTCTAACCAAGGGTTAAGGCACCAAATGCAAAAACCAGGAGACCGGGAGTTCTAATCCCTCTTTCTATAGAAGTGCAGGACAATCTCTAGTCTGGGCAACTCGCTGATAGCTTCTTCTTTTCCTACAGCTTCCTGTGGAGCTGATCCTTTTACTGACAGTACCTATTGTTGACCCCGACCGGGACGATCAAAACTGGAAAAGGCCTCTGAATTGTCTGCATCTGATCACCGGCCCTCTCATCTGCATTCTCGCCCTGAAATCTGGAACCTGTAAGTTCCCACCTTTCCCTTCACCAATTGGGCTGTGTAATTTGGAAGGTGGTGAAAAGTGAGCAGGAGGAAGGACCTCTCTTGATCTCAAACACCCACCTTGGTGTATAAATCGTCTCCATTTCACTCTCCAGGACTCCCAGCAATAGAAGGGGGTCATTACAGGTGTGAGAACCCAGGAAAAGGAATTTGGAGCCAAGTTGGGGGGCGTGATGAAAGAGCACCAAGATGACACAGTCCAGAGACAAGGGTCTTCAAACTTGGCTTATTTTTAAGACTTGTGGACTTCAACTCCCAGAATTCTTGAATTAACATGAGTGGAGGAGGACTTCTGGGAGTTGAAGTCCACAAGTCTTAAAGTTGTCAAGTTTGAAGACCCCTGGATCTCAATAGATAGATAGAGAAAGAGAGGTAGAATAGATAGAGAGAAAGAGTGAGATAGAATAGATAGAGGGAAGAGAGAAAGATAGAATAGATAGATAGAATAGATAGAGAAAGAGAGGTACAATAGATAGAGAGAAAAGAGAGATAGAATAGATAGATAGAGTAGATCAAGGGTCTTCAAACTTGGCAAGTTTAAGACTTGTGGGCTTTCAACTCCCAGAATTCCTGAGCTAACATGACTGGAGGAGGAATTCTGGGAGTGTGCAGTGCTCTATAGCTTCGTTTTGAGGGAAGGAGTTGAAACAATTTATGTCCAGGATGTGAGGGGTCTGTAGATATTTTCACAGCCCTCTTTGTGACTCGTGCAGGATACAGGTCCTCCATGGAAGGCAGGTTGGTAGCCATTGTTCTTTTCTGCAGCCCTAATTCCTCTCTGGAGTCTGTGTCTGTCCTGTTGGGTTGCAGAACCAAACCAGGCAGTGATAGTGGTGCAGATGACAGACTCCCTCATTCCTCTGACAGCCGTCTTCCAATATCTGTGTTGCAGATGGTCTTTACAAGCTCCAGGGAGTCTTCCCAGTTTGGGGTCTCGTGGTCCTGGTGGGAGCTACTTTGGCGGCTATTCTCTTTTGCGTCACCAAGAATGAAGAACCGCCCAGGTGCCACTTTGTGAGTCTTGGGGGAAAACTTGCGCTAGCACTTTAGATGCGGTCGGAATTGTGGAATCCGGTCTAGACATTCTCCACCTTTGGCTTCTGAAATTGACAAACCCTTCCACGGCTGATGTAGTGAAGCAATCACACCTATGATTCCCACAAAGATGAAAGGCCAGGCCTAAGCTGACTGCAATAGAGGATGTGGAAAGGATGTGGAAAGTAGGTCTTAACCAATGACCACTCCACCCTTTCCCAATGACAGCCTCCTCCAGATGCGTGGCACGTATCAAAAGTATGAAGAATGGAAACAGAAATGGAGAACTGGTGAACAAATGATATAGATGTAGAATAACAGAGTTGGAAGGGACCTTGGAGGTCTTCTAGTCCAACCCCCTGCCTAGGCAGGAAACCCTACACTACTTCAAACAAATGGTTATCTAATATCTTCTTAAAAACTCCCAGTGTTGGAACATTTACAACTTCTGAAGGCAAGTTCTTCCACTGATTAATTGTTCTGACTGTCAGGAAATTTCTCCTTAGTTCTAAGTTGCTTCTCTCCTTGATTACTTTCCACCCATTGCTTGGAATTTGAATTATTTGTCCAAGAGATTCATCATAGCCGAACTGGACTTCTTTTTATTTTCATGGAGGATTACTTGAAGTCGCACTTGGACTATTGCATCCAGTTCTGGTCACCACAACACAAAAAAAGACATTGAGACTTCAAACTTGGCAAGTTTAAGACTTGTGGACTTCAACTCCCAGAATTCCTGAGTTAACATGATTGGAGGAGGAATTCTGGGAACTAAAGTCTAAGCAAAGACCCTGGAATAGATAGATAGAAAGAGGAGAATAGATAGATAGATAGATAGATAGATAGATAGATAGATTAGATAGATAGATAGACCCTAGAATAGAATAGAATAGAATAGAATAGAGATAATAGAATAGAATAGAGAGAATAGAGAGGAGGAAGGGAGGAGAGAAGAGAGATAGATAGAATAGATAGAGATCAAGGGTCTTCAAAGTTGGCAAATTTAAGACTTGTTGGGCTTCAACTCCCAGAATTCCTGAGCTAACATGACTGGAGGAGGAATTCTGGGAGTTGAAGTCTACAAGTCTTAAAGCTCTCAAGTTTGAAGATCCCTGCTCTAGGAAGTGAGCAGAGAAGAACAACGATGAAAAGATTGGAGGGCAAAACCTATGATGAATGGTTGAGGGAGCTAGGTATGTCTAACCTATCAAAGAGAAGATTATGGGAGACATGACCGTCTTCCAGTGTTTGAGGGGCTGTCACAGAGAAGAGAGGGTCAATTTATTCTCCAAAGCAGGGCAGGAGAAGAAGTAATGGGTGGAAGATAATTCAAGAGAGATCCAACCAAGAACTAAGGAGAAATTTCCTGAGAAGGAGAACAATGAATCAGTGGAACAGTTTGCCTTCAAAAGTTCTAGGTGCTCCATCACTGAAGGTTTTCAGAAATAGGCAGGAGAACCATTTGACCAGGATGGTATAAGATTTCCTGCCTTGAGCAGGGGGTTAAGCTAGAAGACCTTGAGGTCCCTTCCAGCCCAATGATTTTTTTTTTAAAAAAAATTAGCAGGTAATCCAGTCAACTCTTCTTCCAGTTTAGAGCAAGAATAAATGAACTTCCCTAACTGTGGTTGGTTATAGTGACTGCTCCCTACAGCAAAACATTTGGAGACTTTTGGTCTTGGAAGGGAGTTTTTGTGTAATACAAAATATTTGCTTCATTTCTCTGGGGAGAAATGAAAAGTGAACAATTTGTATTTTGCCCACGTCAATGGCTACTTTTTCAAGTTCCTTTTCTGGAGCTCCGTGCTAGGATGTGGAAAACATTTTGACTAGAGGTATTTTCAGATGCAAAGACCCCATTTTAAATGCAAAACTTCTTCTGAACATTTGTTTTCAGCCCAAAACCGCTCTCTTTTGAGTTTGGGATACTTCCCTTCTGCTCGAAACACACAATTGTGTTTTTTTTTTCTTTCCTGGATCCAAATGGGATATTTGGAATTTTGAAGCAGTTCAGACTGAAATTTTCTGTCCCCGGGCAGTTCCTCTCTGATCTCATAGTTATGCTGCAGCCAACTTACTCACTCTCTTAAAAAATGGGAATGCAACAATAGAAGAGATTGTGCAACCACCTGGATCTAGTCCAAGATTCCCTAAGGGGATCTTTCTCAATCCAGTTACGTGGACTTCAGCTCCCAGAGTCCTTAGCACTAGCCACACTTTGTCCGTCCATACATCTGGAGGGTGCTTAGGTTCAGGGAAGCTGTAGGAAGCCATAATGTGTGTTTTTAAGTGTATTTATTGTCAGTTAGCATGATAAACCACTGCTTCCTGTTGGCCTGGCTCTTTGCAGCTGTGGCTTAAAATGACGCATGTGTGAAGGGGCGAGAACATGATTTCTGGCGGGTTTTCTGTTGATTTTGTTTTTATGTCCTTCCCAATCTCCAGAGGTTCAAGAGAAATCATGTTTCAGAGAGACTGAGCAGGAGCAGAAGGGAAGGGAAGGGAAGGGAAGGGAAGGGAAGGGAAGGGAAGGGAGGAAGGAAGGAAGGAAGGAAGGAAGGAAGGAAGGAAGGAAGGAAGGAAGGAAAGGTAGGGAAAGAAAGGAAGAAAAATAAAGAAAAGAAAGGGAAAGAAGAATAACTTAGTTTGTGCTAATTGTTAAGGCATCAGGCTAAAAAGAAAGAGAGAGACAAGAAGGAAGGGAAAGAAAGAAAAGGAAGGGAGAGAAAGAAAGAGAAAGAAAAAAGAAACTAACTTAGTTTGTGCTAATGGTTAAGGAATCAGGCTAAAAAGAAACAGAGAGAGAAGGAAGGGAAAGAAAGAAAGAAAGAAAGAAAGAAAGAAAGAAAAGAAAGAGAGAAAGAGAGAAAGAAAGAAAGAAAGAAAGAAAGAAAGAAAGAAAGAAAGAAAGAAAGAAAGAAAGAAAGAAAGAAACTTAGTTTGCTCTAATGGTTAAGACATCAGGCTAAAAACCAACAGACTTTGAGTTCTAATCTCACCTTGGACATGAAAGCCAGCTGGGTCACTCTCAGCCCAACCCACCTCACAGGGTTGGTATTGCAAAGAAAACAGGAGGAAGAAGGCGTACTAGGTGTGCTCGCCACCTTGAATTATTTTAAAAAATAAAGGTGGAAAAAAATAGGGAAAGGGAAGGAAAGTAAGAAGCGGAAGAGATAAGAGAGAGGTAGAGATATAGTACATAGATGAAATATAGAAGACATAGAGGTAAAGAGAGAAAGAAAAGGGGAAGGGAAAGGAAAGGGGAGATGAGGGGAGGAGAGGAGGAGAGGAAGGGAAAGGGAGGAAAGAAGGGAAGGGAAGGAAGAAAGATGAGAGAGAGAGGGAAGAGAAGGGAAGAGAAAGGAAGGGAAGGGAAGAAGGAAAGGAAAGGGGAGACGAGGAGAGGAAGGGAAAGGGAGAAAAGAAGGGAAGGGAAGGAAGAAAGATGAGAGAGAGAGGGAAGAGAAGGGAAGAGAAAGGAAGGGAAGGGAAGAAGGAAAGGAAAGGGGAGACGAGGAGAGGAAGGGAAAGGGAGAAAAGAAGGGAAGGGAAGGAAGAAAGATGAGAGAGAGAGGGAAGAGAAGGGAAGAGAAAGGAAGGGAAGGGAAGAAGGAAAGGAAAGGGGAGACGAGGAGAGGAAGGGAAAGGGAGAAAAGAAGGGAAGGGAAGGAAGAAAGATGAGAGAGAGAGGGAAGAGAAGGGAAGAGAAAGGAAGGGAAGGGAAGAAGGAAAGGAAAGGGGAGACAAGGAGAGGAAGGGAAAGGGAGAAAAGAAGGGAAGGGAAGGAAGAAAGATGAGAGAGAGAGGGAAGAGAAGGGAAGAGAAAGGAAGGGAAGGGAAGAAGGAAAGGAAAGGGGAGACAAGGAGAGGAAGGGAAAGGGAGGAAAGAAGGGAAGGGAAGGAAGAAAGATGAGAGAGAGAGGGAAGAGAAGGGAAGAGAAAGGAAGGGAAGGGAAGAAGGAAAGGAAAGGGGAGACAAGGAGAGGAAGGGAAAGGGAGAAAAGAAGGGAAGGGAAGGAAGAAAGATGAGAGAGAGAGGGAAGAGAAGGGAAGAGAAAGGAAGGGAAGGGAAGAAGGAAAGGAAAGGGGAGACGAGGAGAGGAAGGGAAAGGGAGAAAAGAAGGGAAGGGAAGGAAGAAAGATGAGAGAGAGAGGGAAGAGAAGGAAGAGAAAGGAAGGGAAGGGAAGAAGGAAAGGAAAGGGAGACAAGGAGAGGAAGGGAAAGGGAGAAAAGAAGGGAAGGGAAGGAAGAAAGATGAGAGAGAGAGGGAAGAGAAGGGAAGAGAAAGGAAGGGAAGGAAGAAGGAAAGGAAAGGGAGACGAGGAGAGGAAGGAAAGGGAGAAAAGAAGGAAAGGAAAGGAAGGAGGGAAGTGGGAAGAGGAAAGAGGAAAGGAAGGAAAGGAAAAGAAAGGAAAGGAAGAAGGGAAGGGAAGGGAAGGAAAGGAAAAGAAAGGAAAGGAAGAAGGGAACGGAAGGGAAGGGAAGAAAAGGGAAGGGAAGGAAAGGGAAGGAAAGGAAAGGAAAGGAAAAGTTTGAAATTACTTTGCTGGGCTGCAAGACCGACCCCAGCTTATACCATAGTCCAGGCTAAAACAAAGCCACGATTTAACGGGACGAGTCCATTCATTGCTCTCTCTTCCTGCGCTCCTTTGGCTTCCCTCTGGCCACAGCTGTTTGCCTTCCTGGGGTTCTTTGTCAGTGCCATGTGGATCAATGCGGCGGCCACAGAAGTGGTGAACATCCTCCAGACATTGGGCGTCATCTTCCACCTGAGCAACACAGTCTTGGGCTTAACACTGCTCGCCTGGGGAAACAGCATCGGGGGTAAGTCGAACAAGCCATGGCATTTAATTTCGTGGTACGAGGTGCAATGGGGCAATAAACTGAACTAAAGTAAACCTGTATTCAGGAAGTGAATGCTCTTATGCTGAGCTTGTCTTCTTTCCCCCAACAGACATGTTCTCCGACCTAACAATGGCACGACAAGGTTATCCCAGGATGGCTTTTTCAGCCTGTTTCGGGGGTATCATCTTCAGTATCCTTTTATCAGAATTGGTGGGGCTCAATTCCAAGCAAAGGAGGTCGGTTGAGTCCAGGGGTGGGATTCAAATTTTTTAACAACCGGTTCTGTGGGTGTGGCTTAGGTGGTGGGCGTGGCTTGGTGGTCATGGGACTGGGTGGACGTGGCTTGGTGGTCATGTTATTGGCTGGGCGTGGCCAACTCAATATCACTCACATCAAGGCACGCATCTCCTCGCCTGGCCTCTTGTGACTGTGGGGATGCTGCAACAGTCGTAAGTGTGAAAAATGGTCATAAGTCACTTTTTTCAGTGCCATTGTAACTTTGAATGGTCGCTCCACACAAGTAAAGTATTAGCAAAGGAGGGGAAAACAACTCCAGAGAAGTTCCAGAGACAGGAAGTCTAGTCCTGCCAAGAATGTAATACGGGTTAACAGAGAGGCAGCTTCTGTAAGCAACACCAGAATGTTTCCTTCCTGCCTTCCTTACAGGATTAGCCCAGTAATTTCTTTTAACAACCGGTTCTCCAAACTGCTTAGAATGTTCACAGCCGGTTCTAGCGAATAGGTTCGAACTGGTAGAATCCCACCCCTGGTTGAGTCCTAGTAGTAGGAGCCAGCTGTGTGCTGCAGCTGCCAAAAAAGCCAACACATTTCTGGGCTGCATAAACAGAAGGATAGAACCAAGATCACCTGAAGTGTTAAGACCATTTTATAAGGCCTTGGTAATAAGGCCACACTTGGAAATACTGCATCCAGTTTTGGTCGTCATGATATGAAAAAGATGTTGAGACTCTGGAAAGAGTGCAGAGAAGAGTGACAAGGATGATGAGGGGACTGGAGGCTAAAACATATGATGAACAGTTGCAGGAACTGGGTATGTCTAGTCTGATGAAAAGAAGGACTAGGGGAGACATGATAGCAATGTTCCAGCACCTCAGGAGCTGTCACAGAGAAGAGGGAATCAAACTGTTCTCCAAAGCAGCTCAAGGTAGGACAAGAAGCAACAGATGGAAACTAACCAAGGAGAGAAGCAGCTTAGAACTAAGGAGAAATTTCAAAACAACCAGTGGAACAACTTGCCTCCAGAAGTTGTAAATGCTCCAACTCTGGAAGTTTTTAAGAAGAGACTGGGCAGCCATTTGTCTGAAGTGGTGTAGGGTTTCCTGCCTAGGCAGGGGGTTGGACTATAAGACCTCCAAGGTACCTTCCAAGTTTGTTATTCTATTCTAATTACAGTCCTAACTCAAGGACCTCTTGAATATCAAACCTTTCAGCCCCAAATGCTGTTTTTGCAGGCGGAAGATTCCTTGTCCAAAACCCAACATTTTGCATCTTGTTTCTAACCCAACCATAACTTTGCATCCATTTCATAGCTGAAAGATTTCAGCTGTTTGAAAATAATAATAATAATAACAACAACAATAACAACAGCACAATAATAATAAAAGCAACAGCAGTAACAACAACAATAATAATAAATACATTCAATTCCCAACCCAATCATCAATTAATAATAGTTTCAGCATTCAACCCTTTCCTAATCAGCCTGTTCCAAAACTGGTTGTTGCACAGCCAGTAAAACTTGTGGAATCTTTTCTCCTGAACTCTCTCTCCCAGATATGCTTGTCGGCGTCGGGCTGGGCTGCCTTTTGCAAATGTCGAGCAGCAAATCGGTAGTGAGGGTACGGAACATCTATATGTCGTGTGGTGTATTTTATTTCTTTGCTTCCTTTATTTCCTCTTGGCTCTTCTGGAGAGGGGAAAGCAGATGAGTGATATTTTTTTCCTGTCTAAATAGAAAATGGGGAATATTTTGCTGCAGCTGGAAGGCAGCTGGCTCTAATGCAGGAAGTGCAAACTGAGATATGCCAAGAGGGGAGAATGTATGTAGCTGAGGGTTGAAATGAGAGGTCTTTGGTGCTCTCTCAGCTTGGCTTTTCTTGCAGACATTTCATTACCATACTAGGTAACATCATCAGTGTTAGAAGGGAGTGGGGTTGGCAAGGAGGAGGAGGGAGGAGGAGACTTTCCCGCACACTTCAAAAGGGTCAACTAGATGAAGCTTGAAACTTTTCCTCCACCCAAAGTATTTAGTAAAGCTGTATTACTATTCTTCTCATCTTTCCTATTACCTATCTCCTTTTCTACTTACGACTATAACTTTGTTGCTTGCATGTTTACAAATTATATTGATTTATTTAGTTTCCTAGTAGGATGTGTCTTGATTGCTTATTTAGCATCCCATGACTATCGCTAAGTGTTGTATTTTACTATTTATGATGATTGTATTTTTATGACTATAATCATGATTTATCACTAATAGCTTTTATGTACAGTGAGAGCTTATGCACCAGAGACAAGTTCCTTGTGTGTCCAATCATACTTGGCCAATAAAGAATTCTCTTCTCTTCTCTTCTCTTCTCTTCTCTTCTCTTCTCTTCTCTTCTCTTCCCTTCCCTTCCCTACCCTACCCTACCCTACCCTACCCTACCCTACCCTACCCTACTCTACTCTACTCTATTCCATATTCTCTTGTCTTTTTTCTTCTTCTCTTCTCTTCTATTACCTACTCTATTCCCTCTTCTCTTCTATTCCCTATTCTACTCTGTTCTATTCTATTCCCTATTATCTTTTCTCTTCTCTTCTATTAACTACTCTATTCCCTCTTCTCTTCTCTTCCTCTTCTCCTCCTCTCCTCTCCTCTCCTCACCTCACCTCTTGCTGTTGCCTTCCCTTGCCTTCCTTTCCCTTCTATTCTATTCCCTACTCTCCTCTCCTCTCCTCTATTCCCTATTCTACTCTACTCTATTCATTACTTGCTCTTTTTCTCTTTCTTTGCAGCTCGAGTCGGACGACCTCTTGGTATGGATTCTAGCAGGTGCCCTGGGCCTCAGCCTGGTCATTTCTTTCCTTTCAGTGCCCGCCCAGTGCTTCCATTTAGGCCCAATGTATGGCTATTGCCTCATAGCCTACTACGTGGTCTTTCTAACCATCGCGCTGCTGACCGAGTTTGGGGTGATCCGAATTTCCACCTTCTGAATGAAAGCGTCTCCTCCGAAGTCCTCACCCACATCTCCCAAAGTTGGACTTGCCCTCGACCCTGTGATTTACTTGAAGACGGTGCCTTTGGGGACAAAGACTTGCTGGCGATGTCTAAAATAGGACCCGGTACCCAGGTTGGATGCTGGCCACGGCGCAAAGGATGATCGATGAAAAGTGGACACCATGGCTGTGGCCGACATGCATCGAGCCAGCTGTTCCACATCCTTTCGATGCGATTTGGGGATTTTAGAACCAAATCTAGGATTACAGGACATGTGAGATATTGTTTGTCCCAACGCCCTAACCTGCCATCCCCATCAGTGTTAGCTTTTCCAAGGGAAACTCCTTGTTTAGATCGCAATATATTTTTTTAAAAGGTATCCTTTTAAAGAAACGAGTTTTGTTAGAAGTATTTTTTTTGTTTTGTTCCTGAATTGAAGCTTGAATGCATCCCTCAGGTATGTACACAATTTTTCATCCGTTGTGACCTCTGCTTGGTAGCAGGGGTGTCTCTGTGATTCATTCATTCATTCATATATATATATACATATATAGGTTTGAATCCCTAGCACCACGTCATGGAGTGAGTCCCTGTTTCGTGTCCCAGCTTCTGCCAACCTAGCAGTTCGAAAGCACGTAAAAAAAAATACAAGTAGAAAAATAGGGGCCACTTTGGTGGGAAGGTAACAGCGTTCCGTACGCCTTCAAAGGCATTTAGTCCTGCCGGCAACATGACCATGGAGACGTCTTCGGACAGCGCTGGCTCTATCGCTTTGCAACGGAGATGAACACCGCCCCCTAGAGCCAGAAATGATTAGCACGGATGTGCAAGGGGAACATTTACTTTTACCTATATATATATATATATAAAAGGGATAAGGCTTCAATCATGAGTTACGCCTGCCATCTTGACTTTTTTGCCCCTTTCCTGCTTTTGACTGTTAAGAGTTTTATCCAGAAAAAAAGAACCACAGAAGAAAACTCCCTTGCTCATGACTGGAATCTGAACGTTGACTTTTAGCTACGAATGGCCTTATCCGTTCCTAAGAGAGGCCTACTGTAGATTTGCTGCTGAATTAATACATAGCAAAACCGTGACATGAAAGGACAGTGGAATAATTGACAGCTGCCTGTGAAAAAGAGATAACCTGGGTGGGTTCACTAGCAAGCTTCTTTACCTTATTGGGTTGACCTACTTCCAAAGTTTATATGGCTCCACAGACTTGCAAATCAGCTAAACAGATTGGGTTTCTCCAACACTACTAAACTAAAGTTAGGATTAAAAACCATTAAGATTGGAATGAGGGATGAATGAAACTGCTAGGTTTGTAACTGACCAGGGAAAGCATGCCTTGTGGACATAGCCATCATTGTTGAAAAAGGGATATGCTTGTGACAAAGAATGGGTAGCTTTTGTTGTCTCTGAAGGCAGGGCTCGAAATCCTTCCAGACCTGTAAGGTCCTTGGTGCTCTCTGAGTTTTGTGGTTTTCTTGCAGATGTTGCATTACCCAACTAGGTAATGTCATCAGTGCTAGAAGGGAGAGGAGGAGGAGGAGGAGGAGGAGGAGGAGGAGGAGGAGGAGAAGACTTGAAGACATTTCATTAGCCAACTAGGTAACATCATCAGTGCTAGAAGAGAGTTGGGTTTGCTCTTATTTTGCCATGTCAGCCACTAGTATATAAAAATATAAGAGCAAATCCTTCTAGCCTTGATATAGTACCTAGTTGGGTAATTGTCTATGGAGGTTCTTAAGTCATCCAGGATCTGGTTGTGCCAAAGGTGCTTTTTCAAAAGGCATCTGGACTTTCTTTTTTCCTCGAAGACATTTCACTTCTGATCCAGGAAGCTTCTTCAGTTCTGATTGAGAGTCAGAACTGAAGTCAGAACTGAAGAAGCTTCTTGGATGAGGGGTGAAATGATTTCAAGGGAAAAAAAAGTCCCGTTGCCTTTTGAAAAAAGCACTTATGAGACTAGTTGGGTAATGTCTGCAAGAAAACCACCAAGCTCAGAGACCACCAAGCACCCTGCCGTTCAGCCCTGAGCTACAATATTCTCTTCTATCGGTACCTTCCAGACCCGTTAATCAGAATAAGAAAAAAAAAAGAAGTGTGTTTGGGTGCAAAATGCATTGCAAATATGCAACTTTGATGACCATTTTTTTGTTCTTGGTTCCTCTTCCTTTCCTATTTTTCTGATGTCCTTGAACAAAGTTTTTAGTTTGCGCTTCCTGTTTCCTCTTTCTCTTTTCTATTCTTGGAGTGGGTGAGCAAATAGGATATCTATATGTAATATGATATTGCTCCATGTGTGCTCCAAACCAGTGGCTTGTTTGCAGGAAATTCCTGGCTGAACAATCTTTTTAAAATTTATTTTGTATTTCTCTGCTAAGTAAATCACAGTGACTAAAACATGCACTCTGACATACATAACAAATAACAACAGACTGATTTTTTTCAGATATATCCACCCGGCTGTGCACCAGGGTGTAATATGTTCTTCTCAACTTTTTCCTTTTTTTTCTTTCTTTCTTTCTTTCTTTCCTTCCCTTCCTCTCCTTTTCTTCTTCTTTCCCTCTTCTTTTTCTTCCTTCCATCTTCCTCTTCCTTCCTTTTCCTTTTCTTTCCTTCCCTTCCTCCCTTCTTTTTCTTCCTTTTGCCTTTTTTTTCTTTTCCTTCTTTTCCTTTCCCTTCCTTCCTTGCCTTTTTCTCCTTCCTTCCTTCCTTCCCTTTCCTTTTTCTTTCTTTCTGCCTTTCGCTGTTCCTCTTGTCTTTTGTCACTTAAACCCAGTAGATTTCAATCTGCCTAAATCAGCAATTACACAGACTGGGTGTTGACCAAGTCAAATACGGTTTATGCAGTTGTTGGGAAGTGGCTAGCTCTTAAGACTGACTTCACAATCCACACATCAGCTAGAAGAAGAAATATGGAAGCAGGCTTCTTTCTTAGGTTTCTCTTTAACCAAGAGGTTGTCCCATCTCTTCTTAAATGCCTCCAGCGTTGGAGCATTTACAACTTCTGGAGGCAAGTTGTTCCACTGATTAATTGTTCTAACTCTCAGGAAATTTCTCCTTAGTTCTAAGTTGCTTCTCTCCTTGATTAGTTTCCACCCATTGCTTCTTTTCTTGCCTTCATATGCTTTGGAGAATAAGGGAGAAGTTAAGGGATGGTGGCCCAGGTCTATAGCTTTGTTCATTTCTGTAAATACTTTTAACTTCCGTTGAGCTTGTCTGTGTTTAATGATCTACCTCAAAGAGCCCCAAGTGCTGTAATTTACCTTCCCATGTTGTTGTTAAGAAGATGTCAACAGAAGTAATAAAGAGCTTCAATCAATTGCAGGGTTTGGACTTTACGTTTGTGTGAAACAACTCCCAATAGTTTCTTGAGGTTTTCTTTATTTTGTCCAGCTGTACACAAAATCTATCTAAGGATCCTCTTTGGAAATTTACTCATCAAATATGTAATTGAATAGTCTGGAAAAAGGAGGGATTTTGAGTTAGGAACTGGATGGATTGGTTGAATATACAGGTAATCCTTGACTTAACTACACAATTGAACCCAAAATCTCCATCGCTAAGCAAGAGTTGTTACAAGTGAGTTTTCCCCTTATTTTACGACCTTGCTTGCCAGTTCTTAAATAAATCGCTGCCGTTTTTAACTTAGCCACATGTGACCCCCAGGATAGTCTATCATAAATACGAGTCAGTCGCCAAGGTTCCGAATTTTGAGCCCTTGACCATGGGAATTCTGCAACTGTCGTTAAGTGTGAAAAGCAGACATAAATTACTATTTTCGGTGCTGTCGTAACACATCAAATGTGTCAGGATTCTGGTAGTTCCCTCAATTAAATCATGAATCTCGAGCCAAACTTCCAAAACTTCAAAAGGATTTATTGGGAGTTAACATGTCCGGCACTGCCTGGGTGTAGTTGACTCTGAGACACGTCATTCATGGTCACCCTTGACCCTGGTTTTCCCTCCGCCCACTGGGTGTATCATAATTCATATTCTCCAATGGGACACATCCATAGCCAAGAGTCATCAATCATATTCTCCAATTAGAATTTTGTGCGGCAGAAATTTCGGTCACCTAGTTACTATCTTTCAAAACATTGATGGAATGCACTTTCAGTTTCCAAGCTGCTGCACTACTCCCCTCTCCCTTTCTGTCTAAAAAGACCATAGAAATATTTTATGAGTTGACAGAATGGTTACTAAACGAATGATTTTAAGTCGAAATCTACCTGCCTGTATACCCTTAATATAAAAAGAGAGATGCAGAAAAAGGGGTTAAAGAGGTTTATTAAATGTTCTGTAAACATCTATATAATACTGTTTCAGACATATCGTTATATCGGTCATACAAATTTCCCCATATCCAAAACCCATAATCCCCTGCGAATGATTGTCTTTGGAGGATAGAGCAGAGAAAAAAAAATTATTTAGGAAGGAACATCCCTGCTTTTTTCTGAAGTTTGTTTTCCTTCCAAGAGGCTCCAAAAAAAAAACCAAAAAAAAAACCCCAACTTTCTGGAGTTGTTTCTAGCTTATATCCTAAACAAGAATAAAAATAACAAAAACTTGAAAAAAAATATGACCCCATTTTACTCAGTATGGGGTTTCCAGTATCTCTTATGCCCCACAGAGGAAGGAAATCTGAAATTATATCCTTTGTCATTTACTATCCAGGCTGATGGTAGGGGGAAAAAATGGAATTTAGTGCTTATTTGTGACCCAAGTGTAGCGCCTCAAAACCTGGAATACGCTTTCTTCCAATTTTGAGTGTTTGAAATACTAAAATTAAGCTTGGCAGCGTTCAATCTTGCTTGATGCTCACTGGAAAGGCTATTGGTGTCAATCAGTGTTTCTCAAAGCTTATCAAATTTGAAAATGTGTGGACTTCAATTTCCAGCATTCAAGATTGAGAAACTTTGCTCTAGATTTTGACATCATGGACCTTAGCCAAAAAATGGTGCGAATGATGGGCTAGAGATGGTACCAAGCAGATTCTCGTTAACAAGCCTAAGTGTGCATAAGCATGTAAAATGTACAACATCTGGGCCATGCATGTACAAAATCTGGGCCGTTGACTGACAAGCAAGAAAACTCCAAATTATAAAGGTGGTCAGCCTTCATTTCCATTTAGTGACGCCAGCAAAACGGTCAGTAAACCAGATTAAGGATCACCCAAACTCCAGTTTAAAAACAAACAGAAATGTACAAAGCTACCTGTTGCTTCAAATCCAAACTCTGGTTTGGAGTTGTTGTGCGTCCTATAAACTCTAGCAGCTCCATCCCAGAAGCTGGCCCTTCCTTGGTTGTGCATTGTCACCACACAATCCCAGGAAAATGTGTCTTCCAGTTGGGGTACATAAAGTGCTTTTTGTAGGCACACGCAGTCAAGCACTTCCCTGTTTTAAAATTTTACTTCCCAGGGAAAGAGCCCTGGAAAAAACACCTTGTCTCACACAAATAGGGGAGATTTAGAGATCCCTACCCATTCTGAAATTCCATTTTTGCTTGGAAGCCAAAACTTTGCAAATCCCCTAATGAATGTTGTCTATCTGTGGGTTGTTGGTTTTTTTTGCTTCAACCTATCCCTTTTTTAAAAAGAATTAACAAACTTGACTGATACAGCAAGAAGGAATGCCTTCCCCGGACTGACAGCATAATGCCCTCTTGAACCAAAAGTAGTTTTTTTAAGATGCCCCTTTTCTCTCCTGGAGGAACTCCAGATGGGGTGGACTTCAACTCCCAGAGTCGCCCCACAGCCCAGGAATTCTGGGAGTTGAAGTCCAACAGACGGAAGTCACCTGAATTGTGAATATCTACTACCTTATAAAACATTTGCATTCTTTTTAGGAAGAAAACAGGGATCGTGGGTGCAGGAACTCTTATTTTCTCCACTGGGTGTCCTCTGATAGTGTTAAGACTACAACGGCAATCTTCCACAGCCATTAACGTAGCTCAGGTTTGTTTTTTTGTTTTTTTTTAAGATTTGAAGGGCATTGGAAGATGTCGTCACAGAACTGAGCTGTTTAGGAAAAGAGCATGTCATTTATGTGACTGTTTATCTCAAACCCATCTTCGGAGCAAAATAAACTCCTCTCCAACAACTGGAAAATAATTTAGTTCGCTCAAAGCCAACCTTTCTCCGTTGATTTATTGAGCGTGGAAATAAGCCTGTTGTTTTTAAAAAATGAAGAACTATGCCAGAGAGCGAGCAGACGTGAGAAAACAAATTCCTAATTATTCAAGGTTTGCCATCCTAAAATTACAAAAGGGACAAGAACAAAAAAAGGGGGGGGGGAGAGGGAGACCCCTGTCTTTTTTGCTTATAATTTTTTTTGGGGGAAGCAAATTCCGTTTACCGTTTGCTAATTAGCAATCGAGATTAACACAGGGAGACAAACCTTAATGCTTCTTTGCCTATTGTGTGTTGCCAAAGCAAGAAAGGCACGACAAAGGCACAATCTACTTGTTGGTTTCTCTCATTGGACAGCTTCCGAAGAGATCCCAAGCTGGGTAACCGACGAAGGAATTTCTACAGAAGCGAACCCACAATAAAACCTGATAAGACACTCTGATCCCGCGATCACTTTTGTCTTTTCTGTGAAGAGAATTATTGCTTTTCTATCATGCCTAGTGGCATGGGGGCTTCAGGCCTTAATGCAATGCCTACTGGCAGTGTTTTAGGAGTTAATGACAACTGGCAGGATACGGTTCAGGATTTAATTCAACACCTACTGGCCTGTCGTCGCTGTTCATAGCTTCGGGTAGATGCCACTGCAAACATTCACAATGCCGGGATGACGTTTGTGAGCAGAATGGAGTCTTAAACCTGTCCAGGATCTCCCTGTACCAAAAACTCATTTCTGTTCAGTTGGTCCTGGGTTCTGCCTGCCTGGGCACCTTTGCTACATTTGGGTAAAAACTGCCAAGTGGATCATTGGAGTGCTAGCAGTCCTTATAGATGCTGAACAACGAAGGGTGGGGAAAAATAAAGGAGTGGTGTCAAAGTTGCATTACTTCACTGCATTTTGTGCATCATGGAGACAAGAGAGCGAGCGATGGAGTGGACGCTTGGCGGCCTCACCTGCCTTTTTGCCATTTCTAGCCAATCTCGACTGCTGGTGGAAGGTGGCATGATGGCCATGCCAGGATGGGCACCTTGTATTTTCGCCTGCTTGGCCATCATTGGCAAACGGGGCCGGTTTTCAGCCGTCTATGCCAACTCCCATCCCAGCCTTTTGCCACAGTAGCCAACAAGGACAAAATGGACAGGTTATCTACCAAAAACAAAAAAACAAAAAAAAGGGCCAGGAAAAACTTTGCATGAATCTCCCATTGCCATAACTGCAAGGTTTAACAGTCCTTCCAGACACACCGGACGCTCGATGCCTAAAAACAAAAGGAAACAACTATTAAAAAAAAAAAGTAATAATAAAAATGGCCATCTTCTCTCTCGCAAGACCTCAGCCTCCTGGCTGGAGATCTCAAAGATCTCGGGACCGTTAAAGGAAAATCTGGTTGAGGGGAAGCCGTAGAGATCGCCGTGCCGCCAAGCCCAGGTTGAATGCATAGGAGAACTGGCTTTCTTGATAAGCCAAAGTTTAGATGATGGTTTGCGAACGCTGGCGGAGGGCAGGAGGGTGGAAGGCCTGGTGGAGCAGCTCCTCGTCTTCATGCCAAGGAAGCTCTCGTTCCTCTCTTCTGGAATGTTCTTCGTACCACTCCTGAGAACGGAAGACAGGCGTCACTGCGCTAAACCACCACGAGAGTGCCCACCCCTCGGGAAAATGAAACAGGAGAGCCATGATATCAGGCAGACCCCAAAAATGTTTGTGGCAGCCAAGCCAGGAATTAGAATAATGCAGGATACAGAGTAACAGAGTGGGAAGGGACCTTGGAGGTCTTCTAGTCCAACCCTTGCTCAAGCAGGAAATCCTTTTTACCATTTCAGACAAATGATTATCCAATTTCTTAAAAAATTCCACTGAAGGACCACCCATAATTTCCAGTTAAGTCCTATCTTATCTTATCCTATCCTGTCCTATCCATCCCTATTCCCTTCTCTTCCCTTCCATTCCATTTGATTCCCTTCCCTTCCCTTCTATTCCATTTCAATTCATTCCATTCCATTTTCCTATTTTATTCTATTTCTATTATTCCTATTCAATTCTATTCCTATTTCTATTCCATTCCATTCCAATTCATTCCATTCCATATTTTCTATTCTGTTCTGTTCCGTTCCGTTCCATTCTCTTTCCTATTCTATTCTATTCTATTCTATTCTATTCTATTCTATTCTATTCTATTCCTTATTCTATTCTCCTATTTCTATTCCATTCCATTCCAATTCATTCCATTCCATATTTTCTATTCTATTCTATTCTATTCTATTCTATTCTATTCTATTCCTATTCCTTATTCTATTCCTTATTCTATTCTCCTATTCCTATTTCCATTCCATTCCATATTCATTCCATTCCATTCCATTCCATATTCATTCCATTCCATATATCCTATGCTGTTCTGTTCTGTTCTGTTCCATCCCATCCCAGGCAGTCCATGTAGCCATCTTGGTACCCAAATACATAAACTGCTCTTCAGTTCCCCACCCCAAAATTACGGGCCAAAGCAACCTCTGTGCCACTGATCTCCAGAGAGAGCTCCAGCCTTACCGCCTCCCCAGCTCGCGCCAACCTACCTGTATCTCCTCTTCGTACATTTTCATACTTAAATCACTTTTGGTCCTCGATCGGCGGCCCAGGAACAGCATGGCGGCTTGCTAGACCCGTGGGAGATATAAAACGGTGAGAAGGACATTTCGCCTCAGCTAGATAGGAGGGTGTTTTATTTTCTCTCCTGAGTCCCCACAGTCTCATCCACTCACCCGGTGCCGGTCCATCTGGGAAACGACCTTGAGGAGTTGACTAGCTGCCAAGTTGTCACCTTGCCTCCCGTAGGTCTCGGCGAGGCCCCTGATTTCTTCCTTCGAGACCTCCCGCTCAAAGACGATCCCGCTGTCTTCTGCTGGAGGGGGGAAAAAAACAACAACAACCAGGAACCTTGGAGTAACAGGAAGAGAAAGAGCTACCAAAAACGCCCAGATCTGGTGTTTTGCTAGTCAGCCTTCCTGGGCGCCTACGGACATCATCTCCATCATCCAGGGCAGGGGTCCCCAACCACCGGTCCGCGGACTGGTACCGTCCGTGGAACAAATCCTACCGGGCCGCTGGTTTGCTGGGCGCCGCCATCTTGTTTTGATGAAAAAGTGCTTCCGGTGAGCTTTTCCGGGTAGAAAGCTCACCGGAAGCACTTTTTCATCAAAACAAGATGGCGGCGCCCAGTATGCCGGGGCGCCCAGCTGATGCCGGTACCGGGCCGCAGCATAAAAAAGGTTGGGGACCACTGATTCAGGGGATAGTTGTCCCAAAGGTGGGTTTTAGATGAGACAGAATGTTACAAGATACGGAATAAATTTTTATCAAATGTTGGGAACAGAAACGGGGGACTCAAATAATAATAATAATAAAAAAATGAGTATGATTAGTAGAATGGATAAATGAGGCTAGGTAAGTAAGTACAATGGATAATGACGGATAAGATAATGGATATAAGTTAACTGTACAAATGTATGCACGTATATAAGACATGCATCATATATTATAGTATGTAGGTCACCGTGTGCAATGTTTTAATAATTTAATCAATAATTTTTTTAAAAAAAAAAAAAACATCAGGACTAGATTCAGCAGTCCATCTGCATTTCAAAGACAAAGGCCTTTTGAAGGCAGGCAAGTCCACATTTTGGACAGAGATTCTCCCTGGTTTGAAAGAGGGGTCAAAAGAGGCCATTTAGGTCAAAAATGAACAGCCCTCTCTTAATAGAGAGGAAAGGATATGACTTCATCTATCTCTAGTCTACAACACAACAGTACTGAGAAGGCTGAGGACACAGATAAAACCTCCAAGTGGCCTCAACAACCCTCTAAAATAAGGCTCTTCAAACTTGGCAAGTTTAAGACTTGTGGGCTTCAACTCCCAGAATTCCTGAGCTAACATGACTGGAGGAGGAGGGATTCTGGGAGTTGTAGTCCACAAGTCTTAAAGCTGTTAAGTTTGAAGACCCCTGCTCTAACAAGGATGCAAATGACCAGCTGTCTGCAAGGAGTACATATCCTTCCCTTCCCCACCATCCAGTCAAGAGCTGAAGAAGCTGCTTGGATGAGAAGCGAAAGATCTTCAAAGAAAAAACAGAAAGTCCAGTTGCTTCTTGAAAAAGCACTTTTGGGGCAACTGAGGACATAGATAAACCTCCAAGTGGCCTCAACGACTCTCTAAAAAGGATGCAAATGACCAGCTGTCTTGCAAGGAGTATAAACCCTTCCATTCTCCACCATCCAGTCAGAGCTGAAGAAGCTGCTTGGGTGAGAAGCGAAATGTCTTCAAAGAAAAACAAAGGATGTCCAGTTGCTTCTTGAAAAAAAAGCACCTTTGGGACACTCCCTGGAATTCTTTCCCAACAGCTTCTTTTGTTTTTCTAGAGTAAAATCGTTCCAGGTGTTCCCTAGATCCTCGACTCTAATCTTAAGCCTACCAGGGAGGAAGACGGATAGGAAGGATGATGATATGATACAGCAGAGAGCAAAATATCTCCCACTCACCTTCTGAATCCTGATTCTTGCGGGCATAATTCATGCGGAACACAAACGCTTCCAGTATAAAAGCAACTATAATTGTCATCACCACCTGGGGGAAATAAAAGTATTTTATAGGATGTACAGGAATCTTCCTTAATTATCTTTTTTTTCCCCTATCTGTATTGCTCTTTGCACTTTCCCTTATCTTTTTTCTTAACTTTTCTTTACATATTCTCACATTTTTTTTCTTTTACTTCCATAAAAGTTTCCAATTAAAACATATAAAACAAACAAACGACACACACACAAAAAAGGATATGATTGCAACCGTCATCTAAATGTGGATCTCATGACGTAAGGATCTTGTTCGATTTACTCACCATGGTCACGATGTAGAAAATCATGAAATAAAGACGACTCCAGTGAGACGTTTCTGAGGTCACCCCTTCCTTAAAAAAACAGGAAAATGAAATCTCTTAAATGGTTGGTGGTGGATGGAAACCATAAAGGCAATCTCCCAATACTCTAGCATCTAAAATATCATCCATCCATCCATCGATCTAATGCATTTATATATCTATCTGTATCATCCATCCATCTATCTATCCATCCATCCACCCACCTATCTATATCTTTCTCTGTCTCTCTCATCTATACCTATCTATATCTATCTATCCTACCTCTTATCTATTCATCTCTTTCAATTTTCTTTCTATCTGTCTGTCTGTCTGTATCTTTCAAATCTCTCTCCAATTATCTGTCTATCTGTCTGTCTATCTATCTGTCTATCTATCTATCTATCTATCTATCTATCTATCTATCTATCTATCTATCTATCATCTATCTATCTATCTATCTATCTATCTATCTATCTATCTATCTATCATCTTATCTATCTATCATCAATCATATATCCCTCCCCCTCTCCCCGCTCTGCATTTTCTTAGCTATCAGTAGTGCTCTAAGTGTTGTGGCCCGCCTCGGACAGTGAGGAGGTTGGGGGGGAATATGGGTCAGTCCTGGAGTCTGGGGAAGGCTCTGACGAGGGCTCTGCATCGGAGGCAGAGATGGGGCCGACAGTTATCAGCTGCCTTCAGAGTTGGAGATCAGTGGGGCAGAAGAACAGCTGGAGCCTGTTCTGTGTGCGCATGTGCAGAGCTGCTAGAAGAAGGGAACAGCTAAGGAACAAGGGTTGACTCGGGAGTAAGGGCACAGGTGGACGGTGAATGGCGCCTCCCATAAGGAATAAAGAGGAGCAAAAGGGGAGTGGGGTTTTGCAGGAGACAATAAGTTCAATTCATGAGGGTGAAGATCTGTTCCTGACTTCGTGCCAAGTTATTGCTGCTACAGTGTGGCGTTTGGAAGCTATCGGCCTGGCAACTCTCCATGCTTGACAAAGGTCTGTAATAGTGAAATCTCATGAAAGATTGTTGGCCGAGACTTTGCTGGAGAGGAATTCACTTTAACCTAAATAAAAGGGGTTTTATCGGGACAAAGAATCTGCTTCATGATCTTGGGAAGGTCTAGGTCAGAACACTAACCATTCCTCGCTTTGGCTTATTCATTGCAATATTGTGGAACCGAAAGGACCCGAAAGATGGTGGTTATTTAGGTTGACATGCAATTACTCCAACACACAAGGGGGTTTTCTATAGACTTACCATGATGATGTACCAATCGTTGACTACCGTTAACTCAAAGAGGGTCACTGCATTAAAAAGAGTAAAGGGGAAGAGATCAGAAACAGGGAACAATTCAAGGACCCCTGAAGGTCATTCGCAAACTTCAAGTGGTAGTAAAAGAGCCCTGGTGGTCCAGTGGTTAGAATGTAGTATTGCAGGCTACTGGCAGCAGTTCGATCCTGACCGGCTCAAGGTCGACTCAGCCTTCCATCCTTCCAAGGTGGGTAAAATGAGGACCCAGATTGTTGGGGGCAAGAGGCTGACTCTGTAAACAGCTTAGAGGGGGCTGGAAAGCAATGTGAAGTGGTATATAGGTCTAAGTGCTATTGCTATCTATCTATGTTTATCTCTGTCTATCTGTCACTCTCTCTATGTCTCTGTGCCTGTCTACCTATCTATCTATCTCTATCTGTCTGTCTCTCAGTTTTTCTGTGCCGGCCTGCCTGCATGCTTGCTTGCTTCCTTGTTATCTATCTATCTATCTATCTATCTATCTATCTATCTATCTATCTATCTATCTATCTATCTATGAATGCAGGATTGCAGGCAGACTCTGCCCACAGCCTGGAGTTCGATTCTGATCAGCTCAAGGTTGACTCCATCCTTCTGAGGTGGGTAAAATGAGGGCCCAGATTGTTGGGGGAAATAGGCTGACTCTGTAAAACCATTTAGAGAGGGCTACTGTGAAGAGGTATATAAGTCTAAGCGCTACTGCGATTGTTTTTGGGGGAAGTTTCTATTGCTTTTTATCATTTTAAAACATTTTTTGAAGTGTTTGGACTGTAATAGATTCTTGGCATCATAAGCCTTCGCTGTGTCTTTGACCGAGACGGGCGGCTATAGAAGCAGAAGAAAAGAAAGAAAGAAAGAAAGAAAGAAAGAGAAGAGAGAGAGAGAGAGAGAGAGAGAGAGAGAGAGAGAGAGAAAGAGAGAAAGAGAGAGAGAAGAAAGAAAGAAAGAAAGAAAGAAAGAAAGAAAGAAAGAAAGAAAGAAAGAAAGAAAGAAAGAAAGAAAGAAAGAAAGAAAGAAAGAAAGAAAGAAAGAAAGAAAGAGAAAAAGAAAGAAAGAAAGAAAAGAAAAGAAAAGAAAGAACACAAAACAGAGAATGTCTTTCCCACAGACCCACAAGTTGATGTTTGAAAAAGGAGGGTGGGTGTTTGGGCTGGAGCTCTTACCGAAACTGTTCAAAATGTTGTCAAAGTTGTTGAGATAGTAGTAGCCTTGGTCCACCACAGTCTTGTTCCCAATGGTGCGGTTGACCCAACGAAAGGCATCGGCCACCGTGCTGGTGCTGGATGAGAAAAGAACGAACAAATGAACGGAGATAGAGAGAGAGGTGGCCCCGGGTTCAAAAATCTACAATGGTCAGATAAAAGACTGCGCAGCGGGACCCTCCCAAGTTTCTTGGGCTGTAAAGAAGCCAGAGTGTCAACTCATAAAACATTCCTCTGCCTATACCACCCAGCTCAGAGAGCACCAAGGACACCAGACCACAAGAAGTTGTTGAAAACTATTTCCTATCATCTCTGGCTGAGATTTTTTTTAAAAAAGTTAGCAGCTAAGCAACTGAGCAAAACAGAGGTCGACACTTCAGTTTTAATATAGCAAGCTGCACTGATCTATGGGCAAATTGAATTGATGTATATATTTTCAGAGAGAAGGAACTTGGAGATACTTACTTACAACAGTTTGGATAGAGTTTGCCAGAGAAGAATTCCATGCCAATTATGGCAAAGCAGTAGTAGAAGATGAGTAAAGTTAGGCCTAGGCTAGAAGAGAAAGGAAAAGGATTTGGAAAAGTACAATTCAACAAGGTGGCTTTTTAACACAGTTGGAAGGGACCCTGGAGGTCTTCTAGTCCAACCCCCTGCTCAAGCAGGAAACCTTATATCATCCTGGACAAATGGCTGCCCAGTCTCTTCTTGAAAACCTCCAGTGATGGAGGCAAGTTGTTTCACTGGTTGATTGTTCTCACTGTTAGGAAAGTTCTCCTAGGTTGCTTCTCTCCTGGATTGGTTTCCATCCGTTGCTTCTTGTCCTGTCCTCTGGTGCTTTGGATATTAAGTCAACCTTCTCCACTTTGCAGCAGCCCCTCAAATATTGGATGACTGCTATCATGTCACCCCTAGTATGCATGTATATAGTCTTTTCCCAAAAATAAGCCCTGGCACTTTTGTTGGAGCCCCCCCAAAATTATAGAGACCAGGTTTTATTTTTGGGGAAACACGGTATCCACCTGCACCTCTATAACTGTCTGGTTTGGTTCTGCAACCCAACAGGACAGACACAGACTCCAGAGAGTAATAAGGACCGCAGAAAAACGATTACTACCAACCTGCCTACAATCGAGGACCTGTATACTGCATGAGTCAAAAAGAGGGCTGTGAAAATATCTATAGACCCCTCACATCCTGGACATAAACTGTTTCAACTCCTACTCTCAAAAACGACACTATAGAGCATTGCACACCAGAACAACTAGACACAAGGACAGTTTTTTCCCGAAAGCCATCCCTCTGCTAAACAAAAATTCCCTCAATGCTGTCCAACTATTTACAAAGTCTGCACTACTACCACTATTAATCTTCTCATCACTCCTAATCACCCATCCACTCCCACTTGTGACTGTATGACTGTAACTTTGTCGCTTGTATCCTTACGATTTATATTGACTGTTTCCTAGTGTCACTTGATTGCTTATTGTACCCTATGACTATCATTAAGAGTTGCACCTGATGATTCTTGACTCTTGACAAATGTATTTTTTTCTTTTATGTACGCTGAGAGCATTTGCACCAAGACAAATTCCTTGTGTGTCCAATCTCACTTGGCCAATAAAGAATTCTATTCTATTCTATAGCATATCAATATATGTGTTGTGTATGTGTACACTTTTGAAAGCGGGGCACATAATTTCATTTTTAATGTGTGCCAGAGTGAGTCCCGCAGGAAAAAAATGGCAATAAAGGTTACCTTATCTATCTTATCCTAGGCCTTATCTTCTTTTGATTAGACAGTCCCACTTCCTGCAGCCATTCAACCCCCACAACTGCCCAAGCTGAAGATTTTCTATCATTCTGGACAAATGGCTGTCAAATCTCTTCTTAAAAACGTCCAGTGGTGGAGCACTAGGTCGCACAATGAGGATAACGATGGGAGTTCTATTTTAATAAAACTTTAATAAAAACATGTAGATTTCCATCCCCCAACAGCCAATCCGGGCAGGAACCTTTCATTCTCTCTCTACCTGGCCATCCTCGGAAGGAGTTCAAACATCGTATCCAAGACATTCCGGTAGCGTTTCTTCAATTTAAACAGCCTGCAATAAGAGAAAGGAAACAAAAATAATAATAATAATAATGCATGACTCTCTAGAGAGGTGTTTTCCAACCTTGGCAACTTGAAAATAGGTGGACTTCCAAAACTCCTCAGTCAGCCCGCTTTAAGATGGGAGGTCTTGTATTGCCAGAATTCTCCAGGTAGCATGCTTTAAGGTATGTGGGCTTCAATCTTGAGAAGGAATAGGAAGCTGTTGAATCATAACAGGAGGAGGCGGAGGAGAACAGGAAGAGAAGGAGGAGGAGGAGAAGTAGGAAGAAGAGGAGAAGGAGGAGGAGGAGAATGAGAAGGAGGAGGAGAATACGAAGAGGAGGAGGGGAGGAGGAAGAGGAAGAGGTAGAGGAAGAAGAGAAAGAAGAAAGAAGAAGGAAGAAGGAAGAAGAGGAAGAGGAAGAGGAAGAAGAAGAAGAAGAGGAAGAGGAAGAAGAAGAGGTAGAGGTAGAGGAGGAAGAGGAAGAGGAAGAGGAAGAGGAAGAGGAAGAAGAAAAGAAGAAGAAGAAGAAGAAGAAGAAGAAGAAGAAGAAGAAGAAGAAGAAGAAGAAGAAGAAGAAGAAGAAGAAGAAGAAGAAGAAGAAGAAGAAGAAGAAGAAGAAGAAGAAAAAGTAGTAGAAGAAGGAGAGGTAGAGGAAGAAGAAGAGGAGAGTAGAGGTAGAGGTAGAGGTAGAGGTAGAGCTAGAGGTAGAGGTAGTAGTAGTAGTAGTAGTAGTAGTAGAAGAAGAAGAAGAAGAAGAAGAAGAAGAAGAAGAAGAAGAAGAAGAAGAAGAAGAAGAAGAAGAAGAAGATGATGATGATTCCTTGCAACTTGGGGTCAAAGAACAAGGGATTCTGGGACTTGTAGTTTCTCAATAGCTAGAAGACACCCACACCCACACACCCCACACACACACCGTTCTACAGGGGTCTGGTACCCATCCTGCATCTTCACCTGAGTAACTGCAGAGGCCGCAGCACAACAATGAAGTAGAAAGGTTCCATGTCGAACGCCAGTGTCAGGAGACCCAAAAACGCGAACAAAGTGACGGCAAAATCAAAACTGGGGGGAAAAAAGGCGCAAGAGAGAGAAGTTGATTTTTTTGGGTGGCATCTTACAAGTCCTCAGTGTGAAATCCCTTAAGTGGGGAGATACTTACAGATTCCAGCCAGACGAGAGATACTCTTTCGGCCCCAGGCCAGTAACCTTCAACAGCACCTCGACCCCATAGACTGTCAACGCAGAAGGGAAAGTGCTGGGATAGCGATTTTTTTCATCGCTGTACAATTTCTATTAAGGTTTATTTTGCACACGTATTTATGCATTTGCAAGAAACCATCAAAGACCCTGCAATTCAACCCTGAGCTACAGATATTCTCTCTTCTATCAGTACCCCCAATGTATTGTTGTCGTTTAATGACCCCGTAATCCTTTGCGGGGTGGAGTCGGGGCAAGTGAAAGGACCTGAGTGTTTACTGGCCCAATGCCCTTCCTGTCACCAGGGTGGAGTTTTGTTCAGCAGATATATTCTCATTGCGTCCACAGAGAGAAATATCTGCCTCTACCCAGGATCGAACTCACGGCCTCCTGATTGTGAGGCCAGAGTTCCACCTCCAGGCCACCGTGCCACTCCGTACCCCAATGTATTGTACTCCATTTATTCTTTCCTTCCAATGCCTCCACATTTTTATTCTCTAAAGATGCCTCCAGGCGCCGTCTTGGAAGCCAAAGTTCGGGGTGGGATTCAATGTTTTTAACAACTGGTTCTGTGGGCATGGCCTAGTTGGTGGGCATGGCTTGATGGTCATGTCACTGGCTGGGCGTGGCCGACTCAATATCCCTCACATCGAGGCACGCATCTCCTCACCTGGCCTCTCATGACTGTGGGGATGCTGCAACAGTCGTAAGTGTGAAAAATGGTCATAAGTCACTTTTTTCAGTGCCATTGTAACTTTGAATGGTCACTCCACACAAGCAAAGTACCAGCAAAGGAGGGGGGAAAAACTCCAGAGACGTCCCTGAGACAGGAAGTCTAGTCCTGCCAAGAACGTAATAAGGGTTAACGGAGAGGCAGTTTCTGTCAGCAACACCAGAATGTTTCCTTCCTGCCTTCCTTACAGGATTAGCCCAGTCATTTCTTCTAACAACCGGTTCTCCGAACTGCTTAGAATGTTCACAACCGGTTCTAGCGGATAGGGGCGAACTGGTAGAATCCCACCCCTGCCAAAGTTGCTAAAGAACTTACTTGTGAGGAACATGATGTAACTCCAGGGGACGTCTCGAGAAAAGATGCCGTCTGAAAAAGAAACAGCAGGGAGTTTCAGAGAACAACTGAAAACCAGTCAGAAGGAAGGGAAGGCGGACTCAGTCGGCAGATATTCAATTACGTTGTGTCGTACCTCGCAACATGAAGGTTTCCACTAGAATCCAGAGTCCATTCACGGCCACCAAAATATCTGCAAGACACAAATGGAAAACGAGTGTTTTGAAACAAAACCCTCTAGTGGGACCAACATGCGTTGGCGAGATGCTCCGGTGGAATCCAACCTTTGGGTCAATGGGCCTTCCGCAACGTTTACCCTCCTCCCACACATTTAAGGCTCATGCTGCAGCTGACGTCAGATTAATTCCCGTCAAGACAATCCTTGCCTTTGTTGGGTTTCCAGTTGAAAAGCGACAGCACAAAAAGGTGAAGTGGCCAAAGGAAAAAAAAAAAAATACAACTCTTTGAGGTTCACTCTTCGGGATTAAGCTTGGACATTTCAATCGGCTGGAGCAACTTGGATTTGTTGCAACTCGGGACTGAAATTGCCTGGGCAGGGATCGACTGCGGTGGAATATAGCCTGGATTCCCAGGAGGGAGGGGCTGCACTCCCGGAGGACCAAGGGACAGCACAGCTTAAGAGAGTTTGTGTGTGGGAAAGGAGGTGAAGACGGCTCCTCCTTAGTAGTTCCCAAAGGGTATGTTCAACGGTGCATGTGGTCTGCTTCAGTTTGGCAAGATTTCCGTCTGCAGGTGAGGAACCATAAAGACGACGGCTTGGAAGTACAGGTACTCCTTGGCTTACGACTGCAACTGAGCGAGCCCAAAGTTTCTGCTGCTAATTTTGATCTTGTGACCACTGGGGTAGCTGCAACGGCCGTTAAGTGTGAAAAACGGTCATGGGTCACTTTTTTTCAGTGCCGTTGTAACTTCAGTCACTAAGTGAACTCTTGTAAGTTGAGGGCTACCTCTCACCTATGGGTGTCAGGATTCCGGCAGTTACCCCCAATTAAATCACATGTCTCGAGCCAAACTTATATAAGTTCAAAAAGATTTATTGGGAGTTAACGTGCCGGCACTGCCTGGGTGTATCATAATTCATATTCTCCAATGGGACACATCCACAGCCCAGAGTCATCATGTTCTCCAGTTAGAATTTTGCTCGGCAGAAACTTCGGTCACCTCGTTACCATCTTTGAAAAACTATTTATGGAATTCACTTTCGATTTCCAAGCTGCCGCACTGCTCCCCCCTTTCTGTTGGCCACTCTAAAAAGACCATAGAAATATTTTTTATGAGTTGACATTGGGTCTTTCTTGATTCTGGGAGCCTAATAATGTCCACTTTGAAGTCGATCAGCATTATTGGTAAAATGAAACTCCACTTTAATACGTGGTAGAATTCTATCCGTTAGCCCCTCACCCTCCACCCCAAACAGAGTGAAGAGGGACTTACACATGCCGTACTGGAAAGCCCGAGAATTCACTAATATGTTAATGCCTGTTGAAAGGAAGAAGAGACAAGGCAAAAGAATTAAATGCTTTTTTTTTTTTTTTTTTGGACATCCTTCTCGACGTTTTCTTGGAAATACGCCAGGCTGCTATCTTCTCCCTTTTTCTTTTTGCCTTATTCTGCAAAGCCCCCGAGGGCAGGACAAGAAGTAACGGATGGAAACAGATCAAGAAGGGAATCCAACTTAGAAATAGAGAAGAATTTCTGGACCGAGAGAACCATTCATCACCGGGATGGCTTCCCTCCAGTTGTGAGTTGTGAGTTCTCCATCCCAGGAAGAGACTGGAACCACCCTTTGCCAGGGATGGTAGAGGGGCCCCTGCTTGGGCAGCGGGTTGGACTAGAAGACCTCCAAGGTCCCTTCCAGCCCTGTGATTCTATAGTTCTATAGAAACACAGAGTTTTTTCACCTTTAAAAATGAGGAAAGCTGTCCCTGGAAGATCATCAAACCAATGTTCTCGATTCCTTTTGGCCTGGAAAAGAAAGCAAGCAAACCTCAGTCAGCTTTGGTTCATTTTCATGACTGGGCTGGAAGATCTTTAAAGATCCCTTCTCCCTCCAGGATTGATTCCTTCCTTCTTTCCTTCCTTCCTTCCTTCCTTCCTTTCCTTCTTCCTCCTTTCCGTCCTCCCTTTCTTTTCTTCCTTCCACCCTTCCTTCCCTCCTCTCTCTGCCTCCCTCCTTCCTTCCTTCCCTTATTTCTTCCTTTGTTCCTCCCTTTCCTTCCTCCCTCTCTCTCACCCCTTCCTTCCTTTCCTTCTTCCTCCCTTCTTTCCTTCCTTCTCCCTTCCCTTCCCTCCTCTCTTCCTTCCTTTCCTTCCCTCCATCCTTCTTTCCTCCCTCCCTCCCTCTTTTCCCTCCTCTCTCCTTCCTTCCCCCATTTCTTCCTTTGTCCCCTCCCTTCCTCTTTTCCCCCTCTCTCTCTCCTTCCTTCCTTCCTTCCTTCCTTCCTTCCTTCCTTCCTTCCTTCCTTCCTTCCTTCCTTCCTTCCTTCCTTCCTTCCTTCCTTCCTTCCTTCCCTCCCTCTCTCTCCCACCCCTTCCATCCATCTATCCATCCATCCATCCATAAATCTCCCCAGCGTTTGTTCTCCACAAGGGTGTCCCTTTTGTTCTTCCTCATCCTAGGGCAGAGGGTCTCCAAACTCGGCAACTTTTAAGACTTGTGGACTTCACCTCCCAGAAATTATCCAGCCAGCTATGTTATGCTGGCTGGAGAATTTCTGGGAGTTGAAGTCCACAAGTCTTAAAGTTGCCAAGTTTGGGGACCTCTCCTCTAGGGGCTCACCTCCCATCCAGCACCCCTAAAACAAAGACACCCAAACAGCCCCAAACTGACGGCTTACCTTCCATTTCAAACCAGCCACTTCGTAGAAACTGTACATATCCTTCAAACTGAAACAGACAAAGAGGGGTGTGCGTGTGTGTGTCTTTTCTACCCACGTTCCATTCTCCCGTTCAAACACATCTTCAGATTTTGCCAACCGGATCCCCAAACCCAACCTCACCCCACCCCCCAGTTCAAGAATGAAAGGGCTCAGTCCCAGATTTAAAAGTCTGAGCAAAAGTTTGCAACAACCCATGTCACGCGAGGCGTTTCTGCATGCCGACTCAGCTGAGAGAGAGAGAGAGAGATAAAAATAAGAATTGTTGCATGACTAGATGTGCTGATGAGAGCTTGCAAAAAAAAAAAAAAGGAAGGGAGGCAAACCATCTTCCAAGCAAAGATTTTGTTCCTTTTGTAAGAGCATTTCACTGCTAGGAACAAAAAAAGAAAGATCCTTACTATAAAACGTGTTAGACGCTTGGCATGCAAGACTGCTAGATGCTCACACTGTCATTAGAATGCCTTCACACACACACACACACTGGGAGTCGAGGGTTTTTCTTCCCTAAGGGATCAGACTAGGGCAGGTCTGACACCTAAGTTTTGAAATTTGAAATTTGTAATTTGGGGAAATTTGTAATTTGTTTGAGGAAATTTGTAATTTGTTTGGGGAAAAGAAAGTGTCCGATTCTTTCCATCTTCTTCCATGGGGCAGGGGGAAAAAAAAACAAAAAACCCACCTCCATCCTTACCTAACCAAAGGGCTGTTGCTTTGACTCAGTGCTTTGAAAGTCAGATAACGGTCTCGAACACTCATCCGGGGTGCGTAGAAGTGCATCAGGCCATCAAATTGCTTGAAAGCAACCCCAGAGGGACTCTAGAGACAAAAGAAGGAAGTTACACGGAGGACGCACAGCCTCACAATAGTTGGTTTATCGACGTTACAACGGCCCTGAAAAAGGTATGACCGTTTTTCACACCTATGACCATTGCACCCTGGCCCACCTGATCGAAAATCCGGACCCTATTCTATCCAGGACCACCTACCTGTTTGCTAACCAGCAGGCGGTAGGCATGCTGGACAGCCGTGCGCTTGTGAAGCAAGAGTGACCGGAACTTCATTTTTTCAATGTCACTGAAGGTGTCAAAAACGACAGCCAGGAGCTACGGGAGGGAAGAAAGGGTGAAGCAAAAATGAAGAACAATCTCAAACTGACAGGAGGGAAGTTCCAAAGCCAGGTTAGAAGGCATGACTTCACAGGGAAGAGTAGTGGAAAGTTGGAAGCAGCTTCCAGCGGAGTTGTAATGGGTTAATTATGAGTTCACTGTAGGACTGTAACTTTTCCACTTGTATCCTTACGATTTATATGGACTGTTTCCTAGTATGATTTGATTGCTTATTGTACCCTATGACTATTATTAAGTGTTGGATCTTATGATTCTTGACTCTTGATGAATGTATCTTTTCTTTTATGTAACACAGAGAGCATTTTATTTTATATTGCCGCCTATTCGCCTACGGCAACTCAAGGCAGCTTACACAATGTAAAACCATATTTAAAATAAAAAATAAAAACAATAAAAACTAACAAAAAGAATCAAATAAATTAGTAAAGTACAATAGAACAAAATGTGGGAAAACAAAACAACAAAAAATCAAAAATTTGCACCAAGACAAATTTCTTGTGTATCCAATCACACTTGGCCAATAAAGAATTCTGAAACATGTAATCGACGCATGATTGAAATGGAATGGAATTTTTGTGTGTATGTATGTATGTATGTATGTATGTATGTATGTATGTAAGTATGTTATTTAGGTTTCTCTGGGTATTTTCCCACATCTTAATATTTGTGTTTTTTATTGTAGAGACGTTTCAGCAGAATCTCTTGAAATCAGGAGAAAAATCGCAAAAGGCTGGAGATTCTACTTACCAAATTCATAATGAAATACAACTCGATGGAAAGATACACAATGAAAAAGACACAGGACCACGGGTTCCGGGAATAAGAAGGCATCATCACATCGGGAAAACTGTTCCGAAAGAAAGATGAAAAGAGAAGCAAGCTGGAATTAAGGAGAAACTTCCTACCAGTAAGGACAATTAATAAGAATGAACCAAGAATGAATAGAATAGAATAAAATAAAGAAGGAAATAGAATAGAATAAGAATTTAGAATAGAATAGAACCGAAAATGAATAGAGAAGGAAAGAGAATAGAATAAGAATTTAGAATAGAATAGAACCGAAAATGAATAGAATAGAATAGAATAGAAAAGGAAATAGAATAGAATAAGAATTTAGAATAGAATAGAATAGAACCGAAAATGAATAGAATAGAATAGAGAAAGAAGGAAAGAGAATAGAATAAGAATTTAGAATTTAGAATAGAATAGAACCAAGAATGAATAGAATAGAACCAAGAATGAATAGAATATAATAAAGAAGGAAATAGAAGAATTTAGAATAGAATAGAATAAAAATTTAGAATAGAATAGAATAGAATAGAAATTGGAAGGGACCTCTGGAGGTCTTCTAGTCCAACCCCCTGCTTAAGCAGGAAACCCTACACCAGACAAAACCCATGGAACTGCTTGCTACCAGAAGTTGTGGGTGGTCCATCCCTGGAGGCTTTTAAGAAGAGACTGGACAGCCAGTTGTCTGGAATGGTACAGGGTCCCCTGCTTGAGCATGGGGTTAGACTAGAAGACCTCCAGGGTCCCCCTTCCAACTCTTCTGTTACTCTGATTCAGGAGAGAGGACATCATCCACCCTCTTTCAAATAAAGACGCTTTAGTAGGAGCTGCTGGAAAAATGACGCGGGTCGTTTTCCTCTGCCCTCCCACCTCTTGTCATTACCTCTCGTGCAGCTCTTCAAGAACCCAAGACTTACTTGGCCGTAGTGAGAAGAACAAAAAGATTCATCAGGCTGCTCTCCAAAGTGTTGAAATACTGCAAAAAGAATGAAAAGGCATGGAGGAGAAAGCAGAATGAAACAGTAGCCTCCCAATTGACAAATTCAGAAGAATTTCGTGGCCTGAAAGGATCTCAAATGCAATAATAATAAGTCTTAAGTTTTCCTTGCTTCAGGGAAAAGCAATGAACCTGAAAACTCCTGGCTGTAACTTCCCTGGCTTAGCAGGTTACAAGCACGTCACCCGTTTCTTTTTCGCAAAACAGTTAAAGCAAAACGATGCCAATAAGAGTTGGCGTTTCAAATCCTGCCTGGGTGACACATTTCTTTATATAAAAAGAGGGAAGGAAATGGAGCCAAACTGAGAACCACAACTGCTTGACACCACAGCTAATCCAGAACTGTCTGCACAGCGCTGGAATTCACGGAAACGTCACCAAAAGTTGTTTAAAAGTTTCCCCTATTAAGATTTGTGATGGTGCCCAAGAACAGTCAAAGAGTGCCGGAATGTATGAGTTTACTTACAGGGTCCGATTTGTTTGGCGAGAAGAGATAAAATCCTAGAACAAGAGAAGAAAGAACAGAGAAAGATCAAACAAATTACCTCTATAAAGTGTTACCGAAAAAAAAGGAGAATATTTGTAGCTCGGGGTTGTCTTCTTGTCAGAAGTCTTAAAAGTTGCAAGTTTTGGAGAACTCTGAGCTAGACAAATCATGCAAGGCGCAGCCAACAATTCCCACATTTTATATTGCTTTATTCTCCATTTTTCCAAACACGAGGGAGTCCCTCATTTCAAACACGAGGGGTCCTTGGTGCTGAGATTGTTTTCTTGCACGACCCAAACTAGGTAACATAATTCATACTAGAAAAGTCGGTGCAAAACTCGCCTAACCAAATTTTTCATTTAGCCACAGACATCCTGGGCTCAACTGTGTTCGTAAATCCAGAACTACCTGCATTGAATAATCTCTCCTTAAAAGGTTTTGCTTTTATCTCTGTTTGGTGTTTGTTTACTTGGAACACGGTTTGGGACAGAACAACGACTTCTCAATACACGTTTGGTCCAGATCTCTTTTACTACAAATGTTTCTGCCTTTCTTGAAAGCGTTTCGCTTTAAACAAACGAATAGAACAGTGAAAAAAAATCATACCCAGAATCGCAAAGATGACCATGAAGAAAAGCAAAAGGAGAAGGATGTCAATGAAGGGAGGTAGAGACTGGAAAATCTGACGTAAGTTTCTGGAAAACACAAGGCAAAAACCCTTTACACAATTCTTTGCCGAAAAGCAAGCGAAAAGAGAAATGCTGGTCAAGAGCATCATTGCACCAGCCTGGTTGGAGACAACCTAATCTGTTACCTTCTCACAGCTCCACAATAACGACAATCCACCAGGAAGATGCACCGCAAGGCTCGCGTGATGCGGAGGTGGGATGTCTGACGCACCAACACCACGACCGCTTCTACAAACTGCAGGAAGAGGACGCAGGTCTGCAGGAGGAGGAGAAGATCAGAGAAAGCCATCGGGTGCGGTGGAATGCGGCCTGGATTCCCAGGAGGGAGGGAGGGGAGGGGCTGCATTCCAGAGGATCCTCCAGAGGGGGCGGGGCTTAAATCACTTGGATGGGAGGAAGAGAATGAAGCAATTCTCAAGTGGACACAGGTAGCCTTCAACTTACAAACATCATTTAGTGACCCGTTCCAAGTTACGGCACTGAAAAAAGTGACATGTGACTGTTTTTCACACTTAGCCACTGTTGCAGCATTCCCCAGGGTCACAGGATCAAACTTCAGGTGCCTGGCAACTGGTTCATATTTATGACAGGGGTTACGTGATCCTCTTTTGTGAGCTTTTGCCCAGCCAAGTCAACGGAGAAGCCAAATTTGCTTAATGACCTCGTGATCCACTTAGTAACGGCCGCGATTGGCTTAACCACTGCAGATGTTAAACGAGTAGCACGGTTCTTACATGCCTCTGGTTTCCCCCATCGATGTTGCTTCTCAGAAGGGGATCAGGTGAGCCCGGGATACTACGACCGTCATAAATACAAGTCAAGTTTGCCTGAATTTTGATCATGTGACCCTGGGGATATCACAGCGGCCATTAAGGGATTTAATTTCAGGTATTCACTTAACCAACATGGCAAGAAAAGTTGTAAAGCAGGACAAAACTCACTTTGCAAATTTCTCACTTACTTAGCCACATAACTTTTGGGCTCCGTCGTCTCTCTCTCTTTCTCTTTCTCTGTCTCTCTGTCTTTATCTCTCTCTCTCTCTGTCTGTCTGTCTCTCTCACACACTCTTTCTGTCTCTCTCTTTCTCTGTCTTTCTTTCTCTGTCTCTCTCCTTATCTCTCTCGTTCTGTCTCTCTGTCTCTTTCTCTCTGTCTCTTTCTGTTTCTCTCTCTTTCTGTCTCTCTTTCCATCTTTCTCTCTCTGTGTGTGTGTGTCTCTCTCTCTCTCTCTGTCTCTCTTTGTCTCTCTTTCTGTCTCTCTCTCCATCTTTCTCTCTCTGTGTGTGTGTGTCTCTCTCTCTTTCTCAGTCTCTCTCTCTCTGTGTCTCTCTCTTCCCCCCTCCATAGGAAACAAGAATAAACCTGACTGGGATATATTTCCAGGTAAAAATACCAGCTGAGTACTTGCTAGGTAGGTAAGGCCTTACCTTGACCATGGTTCTTTTGTGCTGGATGTAGGTATGGCAGCCCAGCCATCTTAATTTCATGGAGAGCTCAAACAACACAATGGTCAAGGCAAACAGCTCCAAGGTGGCGTGGACCTAAAACCAGATGGGGGAAGAGTGAGAGGCGAGGATCCATGTTCCTCAGCTCGTTTGTAAAAAAAAACCAAACAGCTCCTGCCTTGTGGGGTGGGGTGGGGTGGGGGGCTGGACTAGAAGATCTCTTTTTTTTTTTTTTTTTTTAAAACAAGTTTTATTAATTTTTAAAACACACAAATTATCATTATTCATTACATGTTTAAACCTTTTTCCCTTGTAAATTTAACAAGTCAGATAAATTATGATTCTGTTTTAAACCATTTCCATATAATATACCAAAACCTCTTGTTCAATTTCTCTTTACTTCTCTTTACTCTTATTCAATATCATTATTATTATTTCATCTGTTTCTTTCTGACTTAGTTACCATTATTCTCATTCTATATTTCTACAAGTTTTTACCAATTCTCCCCCAAAAAGACATATACACACAACACACAAAACATAAAAAAATATCTTTTTGGAAAGTAACTTGGACCCAGGTGTCTCTCTCTTCATGGACTTCAATTATATTCATGCTCATCTTACATATCATTACTTATTTTATTTACCATTCTAAGCCTTCTATATTAACTTCTCCACATATTTCACACTTCTTAATTCTACCTTAATTAATCATCTTAGTTTAAATCATTATATTTGTATCTTTTGTCCATTTTTATCATCCCTTTGTCTCATCCCTTATGAAAAAAAAAGAAAATCAGTTTCTCCTGAAATCATTAATCAGAGTATGATGCCTTTCTATCTCCCCCTAAGTTAATCAAATTAATCTTTAAAGTAATATCTAATACCCAATCAGATTTTGCTTGGTACATTCTATCTAACTAATACATCCAACACAATTAAGTGCATAATTAGAGAATAAATCCAAATATTAAAAAGAAATACTATAATAAAAATTTTATAATAACATCAATACCATAATTTTATTAAACTCTTTAATTAAAACAATATTCTAAACCTCTCCTATTATTAAGTTTTAAAACCAATCATTTTTAAACATTTTAACATTTTAATCTCTTATCAACTCTTAAACCATTGCAATACTACCATCTCATCTTATGTACCTTGCAAAATCTTTTTTTTTTTTTAAATTATACTTTATCCATTATCCATAAAAATTCCTTTTTTCCATTTAATTTCAAAACGTTGTAGCTTTTCTCCACCTTTTCCCTTTCTTTCTTTTCCCAACAAACCTTTCTACCCCCCTTCTTCTAGCCTCTGCCTTACCGGCTTCCCTTCTCTGTCGTATTTCTTTTCCCCTTTGTTTACAATCATCATATTGGTTTTGCACTTTATTTTTCCCTTTCTTAAATGTTTTTTAGATCTTAAGTCCTTAAATCCTTTAGTTTTCTTCTTTTCTCTTCTTTTCTTTTCTTTCTCTCTTCCTTTTTCTGGATCAAATTCTGAGATTCATTAAAGATGGCTCCTTCCTTTCTTTCTTGTTCCTCTGCTGTCTTCATCTGTTGTAATTTTTGTTGATAATTAGTAAGCGCCATTTCTAAGAAAAGGAAAGCTTCTTCCACACCATTTCTTAGTTCCTCAACAGAAAGAGCCATTATAAATCTTTTCTTTTCTTTTCTCCTTCTTTCTTCTTACAACAACCAGAATATTCAAAAGAAAATAAAAAAGATAAAACAGTCCCAAAGTTATCAATCAGTCCAAACCAAGGCAGAGTTCTCACTTTCTCCTTCTGGGGTGATATCAATCAAAGAGAAAGAAAGTCCAAATCTGTTTAAAGTCTTGTTACAATATATTCTAGTCTTCAAATCCTTAAGGCATCTGCTCCAACAAATCTTAGCATACAAATATTTTCTTTTTAATCCAAAAAACCAAACAGCTCCTGCCTTGTGGGGTGGGGTGGGGGGCTGGACTAGAAGATCTCTGAGGAACCCTTCCAGCCTTAGGATTCTGCATTCTACATCAGGGGCTCTCCAAACTTAAAGGCCACTCTAAGAGTTGAATACCTCGTTCCCACCACCTGTCCGGATTCTGGCAGTTCCCCCAATTAAATCATGAGTCTCGAGCCAAACTTCCAAAACTTAAAAAGGATTTATTGGGAGTTAACATGCCGGCACTGCCTGGATGTAGCCGACTCTGTGGCACATCATTCATTGTCACCCTTGACCCTGGTTTTGCCCCCATCCCTTGGGTGTATCGTAATTCATATTCTCCAATGGGACACATCCATAGCCAAGAATCATCGATCATGTTCTCCTGTTAGATATTTATGAGGCAGAAACTTCAGTCACCTCGAAACTATCTTTGAAAAGCTATTTATGGAATGCACTTTTGATTTCCAAGCTGCCGCACTGCTCTTTCCAAACCCCTTCCCCCCCCCCTTTCTGTTGCCAACTCTAACAAGACCGTATTTTATGAGTTGACACCGCCTTGTCTTAGACCTTACTCGTGCGGTAGGCTGTACTGCTACTATCCTTCTCATCTTCCGCCTCTCTCATCTACTTATCCTTCCTACTCTCTTTCTCCTATGGGTATCTTATGATTTATCACTTGTTGCTTGTATCTTGTGATGAAACGGATTTGTAACTAAGATTTATGATCTGTGACCTATCCCTTCATTGTTTGTTATGTGTGTGCACACTGCGAGCTTACGAACCGGAGACAAATCCCGTGTGTGCCCAACCACACTTGGCCAATAAGGAATTCAATTCTACTCCCAGAATTCCTCATGCCGGCCTCAGGAATTCTGGGAATTGAAGTCCACAAGTCTTAAAAAGCAAATTTGGAGAATCCACCCAACCTACGAACAACCACAAACAGCCCCAACCTCGTTCCAGCTAAACGGAGTGTGTAGTTGGAAGGTCTTCGTCACCACCCCAACCTTCTCCAAGAGGTTGGAGTTTCCTTTGTTTCTGGGGAGGAAGCCTCACATAATGTCTTGTCCCCGGATCCTCCGGGCCCCCCCCCTCCCCGTTCCCCAGGAACTACATACGTAAATGCCCAGGCGAAATATGGCAACCGCGGGGGCTTCGCAGAGTGACAGCAACAAGAGCGAGAGAGCGGTGGTTAGTTCCATCAAATAGAAGAGGTGGTTGTGGACGAAAAGGTAGGAAGCCAGAGCTTTGGGGTCCTTGGGATGGGTGACGAATTTATCATTGTTCTCGCCTTCCTGGAATGTATAACGGGGGAGAAAAAGGAAGAAAAATGACATAACTATGGCACAAACCGCAAACACAGGCGGTCCCCGACTTACAATAGAGCCTTAAATTTTCTGTTGCTAAGCGAGACGTTCAAAGCGTTGTGCCTCGTTTTACAACCTTTCTGTCCACAGTTGTTGGGATGTGTATCTTAGGATGAACAACTGTAACTATGATTTATGATCTACTAGCAAGGGTACCCCGTGCTTCGCTACGAAACTATGTGGTCGGGCTTAGTATTTGGGGAGGAAAATAAAGGGAAAAATTCTGCCTCTGTCTACCAGCATCCATCGGTATCCATCTGGCTAGCGTCCTGTCAGTGTGTGAGAGAGTTGAGGGCTATTTGGAAACTGAAGCAGCATTTGCTGTGTGAGCAAGGAGGAGACAGCAAGGAGCCTGGGCATGGCTTAGCTCAACTGTTCTGGAGTAATGCTGGTTGCTGCTGTGAAGCTAAAACTGAAACTCCTCTGCTTGTGTTTTGCATTTAGAACAGATTTCTTTTCAGGTGGGGAGGGGGAGTAGAACTCCTTAGCATCAGTGTGTGTTAATAATAATAATAATAATAATAATAATAATAATAATAATAATAATAATAATAATAATAATATAGGAAATACTAATGCTCTGATGGTCATTTTGAAAAATCCTTTCTTAGTGAGCCCCTAGAAGCCAAGAGGAACATAGGTGCCAAATTTCAAGTTTGTAGGCTTTCCGGTTCTGGAGATTTTGTGATGATGAGTGAGTGGTCTTTCGCTTATATATGACCTATCCCTTTGTTGTTTGTATGTGTGTACACTACGAGCCTATGCACCCGAGACAAATCCCTTGTGTGTCCAGCCACACTTGGCCAATAAAGAATTCAATTCAGCTCCCAGAATGCCTCACGCCGGCCTCGGGAATTCTGGGCGTTGAAGTCCGCAAGTCTTTAAAAAAGTGGCCAGAATTGGAGGATCCTGGTCTACCCAACAAACCAACCTACAATCAACCCAACCTCGTTTCAGCTAAACTGAGTGTGTGACAGGAAGCTGTTCGCTCGCCCATCCCAACCTTCTCCAAGAGGTTGGAAATCTATCCTTCTCGCCTTCAACTCCCAGAATTCTTAGCGCCTGCTCTTCAGGCTGGGGGATTCTGGGACCCCCACCCGTAATCCCATTTTACCTCCCCCTTGTTCCTCCACAAGACGTAACGCAAAAATTACGGCCCACCTGTAGATAAATTGCAGCTTCCTGGTAATTCATTTCCCAAGTCCGTCTTCCACGATCCCACGGAGACCGTCGCTCTCCCGTCGCTGGGCTGGACATATCGCGGATGTTGTCATAATTGACGCCATCTTAATGGAAAACGGGGAGGAAAGATTGTACGCTCTAGGCAACTCCATTTTTGGCCTCTTTGCTCCTCAAGACCTCCTCTTCCCAAGGAAGGCGAGACCTTCTTAAGGTTAAAATTGTGCTGGAGGCGTTTGAGCGAGAAGTTTGTGTCCCCGGAAACTTGTCAAGTTCCTAGACCTCATGAGGTCGGCTGTGCTGAATTCCCAGAGACCAACCATGTTTTTTTTTTTTTTGAAAACAGTTTTATTAGTTTTTAAAGACAAACAAAACAAACAAAACATAAAAACATCCAACTTTTCCATAAGTATACAAACAGTGTGTCGGTTGGTTTACCAATTTTTTTGTGCATCCATTTCATAGTCTCAATTACAGTTACATTACATAATGACTCATATTATCAATCAAAAATTATATACCCTAGTATCACTATTAAACAATCATTTGACTATGATTTTATTCATTCATGCTTTACGAGATAGCTATAATTTACTTAATTTAATAACAAATCATATAATCATACCAAATCTATCCTAAAAACATTTTATAAATATAATATCAAATAAAAAAGAAAAAAATGTCTCTTTATATATTCATTATTATCTAAAATTCTGAATATTCTATTTATTATGTTTTATCATCCAACCCAGAGACCAACCATGTTGTGAAGGGGAGCTCTGTTTATGCAGCACAGTCAAAATAATTTTTTTTAAAAAAAAAAACGCTAAAAGTTACAGTTAAGGTTCATTTCTGTTTCTTAAAAACGTCTTGGCATTTTGTGTTTGCCACCCTGGTAGCCACTCTGATTCCTCTTTTGTTCCCAAAGACATTTTAAACTCAAAAACATTCGGCTGTGTTTATTTTCTCTTTTTGAGGGAAACGTTAATTAACTTTGGTCAACAAATCAGGGGACTGGAGGCTAAAACATACCGTAAGAACGGTTGTGTTCTGACCCAAACCTTGTTCCAAGGAAACAAACACGAAACAAAAGTAACAGGAAAAACCTTTTAATGATTCTTTACCAATTCCGTTCCTTCATGGTTAAAAGGCTGTTTCAAATTAATTATCTCTGATAAGAATGAGACGTGCCAAGGTGGTGCAAGGTTGCCAAGAACACTAGATAAAGTTACTAAGAAATATTTCAAACACAAACACCAACCAAGATATTTCAAATGTCCACAAGGCTTGAGTGCAAAAACTTCTTTGCTTCCTGCAAAGAACTCCGGTTTCTCAGCTGGCTTTTATCTCTTAAGGGAGGGGCTATTATCTTGCAGCCTTACTCCCGAGTCACCTATGCTGCTGCAGCTGCTCTTCATGCACACTGGGCACAGGCTCCTCGGGGACCTCTTCCTCACTTCTTGCCAGCCTCCACAACCTCCGAAGGCAGCACTCCACTCCCTGATGGTCCTGGCCCCATCCCTGCATCCCACGCGGGCCCCTCATCTGAGTCCTCGCTCTCCGAGACCTCAGACATCTGCACCTGATTGTGCGTGCATGCGCAGGAGGCGTGGGGGGAGCGTGCACATGCATTGCCTTCTGAGTGCTGGCATGCAAGCGCGGACACTTTTTGGCACAGGAGCCCAAAAAGGTTAGCCACCACTCTCTTCTTGAAAAACCTCCAGGGACGGAGCAACCAGAACTGCAAATTGAACATGCCTCGGTTTGCAAAGACGTCCGAACCTATTTCCACTTGCAAAGCTTTCCAAAAACAAGCAGGCTGCTTTGCACAAAGGAATGAGTGTGCTTCTGAGATGCCCACCATCCTTTGTCTGGTTGCTCTGGGAACAGGTGGAAATCACACACACAGCATCCTTAAAGCGAGCACTAAAAAACCCTGGAAAGTCGACAACCCGAGCTGACTCAGAAAACCAGAATAACAAATGTTGGGAACAACAAGGCAGGAGGGGCGGGGGAAAAAAACCCTAGAATGTCACAGCTTTCAGGAAATGGGATCTGGCAAGGATGAATTAACATCCATTTCATGATCCTCTCCAGTTTCTTTGCTTTTTAATACTTGCTGAGCTTCCGGGATGCGGAGAGGAGGGGGAGAAAGTGTCATGCCCTTGGTAGAGTTGGACTCTGAGGGAGAGGAGGAGGAAGAGCCGACAGGGAGTGGAGGTGTGGCTCTGTTGGTTGTGGAGGAGGCTGGGGAAGGGCAGAGGCCGGCTGGGCAGTCAGAGGAAGAACCAGATCCATCCCCTCTGCATCTTAGGACACGCAGGGAAGAATGGAGAAGGAAACAACTTGGCCTTCGAGAGAGGAAGCAGCCATGATCCCCTCATTGGTTGCAGCTGGGGAGACTAGTATATAAGAGAGACGATTACAACACAGTGTTGCCAGAAGCAAAGCGTCGTAAGTCACTTTGTTCGGTGCCGTTGTAACTTCAGTCACTAAGCGAACTTTTGTAAGTCAAGGACTATCTGTTCAGTTCGCCACCATAACAGCTAGACCCGTCATGGCAAACCTATAGCATGCATGCCGGAAGTGGCACGCAGAGCCACTTCTGCTAACACGCCAGAGGTCGATCGGAAGAGCCCCACCACGCATGAGGCACGCCGCCTGTCCGACAGCTGATTGTTGGGTATCTGGCACACATGTGCGAGGTGTGCGTGGGAGATGCACACGCATGACCAGACACACTGGAGATATGGAGCATGTGAGGGGCGCGCACATTGCCTTCCGAGTGCTGGCACGTGCAATTTTCGGCACGGGAGACAAAAAAAGTTTAGCCACCCCTGAGCTAGACCAAACTAGCTTTCAGGAATTCACTAGCAAAGAGACAAAAACAGACGTGATTTTCCAGAGTGCGTGGGGACACTTTGCACGAACAGATGCACCGTGGCATTTTCTTATTTCCTGTGGGCCACATTTATATATATATATATACATATATATATTCTTTTTTTCCCTCCTGCCTCCTTGTTCTGAATCACTTCATCCTCCTCTCTCCTCTTCACCAGGATCTCTTTCCAAGGTGATCAAAGGAGTCAATCAGGCTTTAGAAAAATAAAATTAAAATCTACTCTTCGTTCCTAGATTTGCAACTCCGGAGTACACCGTCCCTCGGCCGGCAGGAGTGACAAAATCATGTTTTGTTTTGTTTCCCCCCACCCCCTTTTATTCGTTCCTTTTTTTTCACCCAGAGATTTCCAGCTTGCTTTCTGCCAACAGATGGCATTGAAGGGCGAAGAGAAAAACAACCAAGTAGGCCGTTTGGAAAGGCCGTTTTAAAAACAACACGAAATAAAGAAGCGCCCTCAGGAATGTAACATTACTTTCCTTCCACGCTTGGAACCTAGAATCTTGGAACCTAGAATCGTAGCACTGGAAGAAGGGACCTTGGGAGGTCTTCTAGTCCAGCCTCTGCCCGTGGCAGGACACCTTATATCATCCCAGTCATAGAATTGTCCAGTTTCTGAAAACCTCCAGTGATGGAGCAGCCACAACTTCCAGAAACAAGCTTTTCCCACTGATTTATTGTTCTCGCTCTCAGGGACTTTTCTATTTAGTTCTAGGTCTTTAACCAGCTTCTGTCTGCTACCGTACTTCTTGTCCTGTCCTCTTGATACCCTAAATAAATGAGTCTGAATCAGAAATCCTGTAGAGCTGGAAGGGGCCCTAGAGGTCTACTAGTCTAGCTCAAGTAGGAGATCCTACACCCCCTCTTTTTTTGTGCCAGCCCCTCCAATTACGGAAGACTGCTATCATGTCACCCCCTAACCCTTCTCTTCATTAGGCGAGACATAATGAGTTCCCCTCCAACGGTTCATCACATAATTTGGCCTCCAAACTAAACTGCCCATCAGGCAGGTTACTCCTGCAGCGGCCCCAAAATGGTCCCAATTTTGCAAGTGAGGACACCCTCACCCCGCCCCGACTTAAAATGCAACCCCTGGCCAACTTGGTGCTCCCACCCCTCTTACCCAACCCAGCTGAGGCTGCTGGGAATTGGAGTCCAAAAGCCCGATTTACAGTATATACATCATCTCTCTCTTCTATCTGTCTCTGTCTGTCTGTCTCTCCCTCTCTTTCTGTCTCCCTCTCTCCGTCTCTCTCTCTCTCTCTCTCTTTCTCTCTCTCTCTTTCCCTCTCTCTCCCTTTCTCTCTTTCTGTCTCCCTCTCTCCCTCCCCTTCTCTCCCCCTCCCTCTTTCTGTCTGTCTCTCTCCCCCTTTCTCTCCCTCTCTCTCTGTCTCTTTCTCCCTCTCTCCCTCTCTCTTTCTCTGTCTGTCCGCCTCTCCCTCTTTCTCTCTCTCTCTCTCCCTCTTTCCCTCTCTCTCCCTCTTTCTCTCTTTCTGTCTCCCTCTCTCCCTCCCCTTCTGTCTCTCTCCCTCTTTCTGTCTGTCTCTCTCCCTCTCTCCTCTCTCTCTCTTCTCTTTCTCCCTCTCTCCCTCTTTCCCTCTCTGTCTCTTTCTCTGTCTCTCTCTCTCTGTCTGTCTGCCTCTCCCTTTCTCTCTGTCTCTCTCTCTCCCACTTTCCCTCTCTCTCCCTCTTTCTCTCTTCTGTCTCCCCTCTCTCCCTCCCTTCTGTCTCTCTCTCCTCTTTCTGTCTGTCTCTCTCCCTCTCTCCTCTCTCCCTCTTTCTCTCCCTCTCTCCCTCTTTCCCTCTCTGTCTCTTTCTCTGTCTCTCTCTCTCTGTCTGTCTCCCTCTCCCTCTCTGTCTCTCTCTCTCTCCCCCTCTCTATCTCTTTCTGTCTCTCTCTTTCCCTCTCTCTCTCTGTGTGCCTCTCTCTCTCTCTCTGTCTCTCTCTCTTCTGGGCTGTAAAATGCAGAACCCACTCGCCACCCAACAAGCCACTGGAACCGCTTGCCAAGCGCACCCCAGCTTCGCATCCCAGAGCGGGGGAAGCAGCAAAGTTGACTTACTTTCGTTGGGGACTCCCTCCGGATCAACCCTCCGGCTCCTGCCGTCCTCTAAGGTCAGGATCAGGGGGACGTCGTCCTCTTCGAGACACCCAGCCATGGGAGAAGCAGCCCACCGGCTTCCCTAACCGGGGTCTGCTGCACGGGGGTCCCCTCCCTCCCTCTTCGCAATCGGTTTTGATCAAAGCGGGAGCCCGTCTCGGGGGTCTGCCGGCGTTCCCATGTTCTCGGCCAACGCGTGTCTGCCAAAGCCCCGGGTCGTTTGCAAAAAAAGAAAAAAAGAAAATGCAAGGCAAGGCAAGGCGATGCAAACGCCTAGGGCTTTTCCCCCGTTTTCGGGCCTCCGCAGCGCTTCTTTCCGACGACTTAGGAAGAGGGAAGAGTCCAGCAAGGAAGGAGGAGGAGGAGGAGGAAGCAGCCCAGCACGACTCCAAAGGAGGCGGGGAAGAAGGCAGCGCGTAAATAAAGCGTGAGAACCTCTGACTTCCCTCCCTCTCTTCCTCCCCACCCCCCGCTTTTCAACCCAGCCTTCTTCTAACCATGGTTTGCAACCATCGTGGTCGGCTCAAAACCGGCTTTGCAGAGGTCATTAAATGAACAAGTTTCTTTTTTCCCCCTTTTGCAATATTATGCTCCAGCTTCAGATATATGCCCCACCCCCACCCCCCCACCCGACTTTGCAAATGTGCCTTGCTAGCAAAACAAAACACAAAAGTGGGCGAAGGAGCCGGCTGGGACGACGTTGGGCTGAACCCCCCTCCAGTTAACCCCCTAAACGCAAAGCCGGCTGATGACTTTTGCAGAGTCTGTTTTATGTGCGGCTTGGTCGGGAGGAAGCGAGGCGTGCAACCCTGGGCGGGGGGTGGGGGGACATTGTTATTTTTTTTAATTAAGAAAAGATGCTTTTTTTTTTTTTTTTTGCAAGTTGCGATGCTAGCTATAGGCATTGCCTGGCAATCATAATGCAGATTAAGTTCTCATCCCTAGGATTGCACCGCTCCTCACCCAACCTGCAGACTTGGAAGGATGTGGGACCACAACCCGCATCATCCCCAACCAGCAGGGCGGCGAGAAAGATATGAGGAGCTCTTAAACAGTCTTCAATCCACATGCAGTATAAACAGCGTCCCGTTGGAATCCGGAAGTGGTGGTGGAATCCCTGCCTACCGCTTTCCCTAAAGGCTTTAAGGAGCGCGCATGCGCTGTTAGCTTGCCCTTTCCCGACGTTCTGTCCTGGAATGCGCTACGCCTCTAATACAGCGAAGAGATAGGGAAATATAGGGTTGCCCGCAAACTCCGGTTCTCCATCAAGGTCCCGCCATGTGAACGGCCAGAATGAGCCCTGTACATAAAGTATAAGAGTTCATTCGAGTATCTGGCCGACAGCCTGTTTAAAAGTTCGTCGAATTTCAGGCGATAAGGATCGCTCTCTTTCCGTTTGGCCTCCCATTAAGGTCAACTGACAACCTGAAGTGTATGCCACCTTCTCTTAACTACCGTACCCTTGCCCCTTTAAGGTGCACGTGAGAGGTGGGAGGAGCAAGGCGCCGACCCTTTGTCGCCTCTAATTGGCCACCTCTTGGCTGTCCGGAAAGACCACAGTGGGAGCAACGAGGGCTTCGATTGGCTAGGGGGGAAAGCTCCACCCCCCTCGCGCGGTCCAGTGTTACCCAGCAACGAGAGGACTCGGTTTTAAATTTACGGAAGTGAAGCCGTTGTCATGGTAACCGAGGAGCTTTTCCGTTTTTAGGTCGGGTGAGCTGCAAAAATTGATAAAAATGATGCTTTTCCTGCGCGGGTTGCATTTCAAAGGAAGGGGGAAAAATATTTGTATTTATATTTTTATATGAATTAATAATCTATCATTTTGTAACATTAAGAGATCATTTTATTACATTATTTTATATTACATTATTATATTTAATGGCTATATTATATTATATTGCATTTCTATTATATTACTAGTTTTATTATGATTGCTCAGCCAGGTGTTTAAGCCAGATTTGACATTTTTATCCACCGGTAGATCCTCGACTTACAAGAGCTCACTTAGTGACCGTTCAAAGTTGCAACGGCGCTGGAAAATAGTGACTTTATGGCCATTTTTCACAATTACGACCATTACAGCATCCCGACGTGATCAAAATTCAGATGCTTGGCTATTGACTTGTATTTATGACGGTTGCAGTATCCCGGCGGGGTCATGTGATCCCATTTAGTGACTGGCAAAGTCAATGGGAAAATCAGATTCACTTAAAGACTGTGTTACTAATTTAATAACTCCAATGATTCACTTAAGAACAGTATTTGCTGTGTGAGTAAGGAGCCTGGGCGTGGCTTAGCTCAACTGTTCTTGTACTAAAGCTGCTTGCTGCTGTGAAACTGAAACTGAAACTCCTCTCCTCTGCTTGTGTTTTGCATTTGGAAGAGATTTCTTTTCAGGTGGGGAGGGGGAGTAGAACTCCTTAGCATCAGAGCGTGTTAATAATAACAATACAGGAAATACTAATGCTCTGATGGTCATTTCGAAAAATCCTTTCTTAGGAGATTTTGTGATGATGCGTGAGTGGTATTTCACTTGTGTGTGTATATAATGTAGGGTTACATATTCATTATTCCATCTTTATCTTCAGGAGAAAATGAGTCTCTCCTGTCCGAGACTCTTTCCCTGATTACATTTCTGCCCTGGACTCAGATTCCTCTTATCTGACCGTTGGTTTACTCTCTTTCTCCTGTCCCTCAAGGTTAATCTTCCCGCCCATTGCACTGTCTTACTCTCAGAATCCTCTCCATCAGAGGTGCTAAAACACCTGAACTTGTTGGGAAATTCAAAAACTATCCCCCCGTTCCAAAGGAGAATCCAGCAGAAAACATGACGTCAGAATTGGTCTCCACATCTTACGAGCTGGTCGATTCCAGCCGCCCCAAGAAGTCTATCCGAACCCCCTTAAGGATCTTGGATCCCGGTCGGTCGAAACTGAGCACTGTCGAGACCAAAAGGATCATATCTGTCTTGGATGAAACCATCTTCAAGATAAAACTGGTCAGTGTCTTCTCCTATATCATGGAGAACTTTGACGAGTTTACGGCTGTCTTAGGTCCTGACCTTACAGGAGCCTTCCGAGAACATCTACGGCTCTCAAACATCCTGGAATTTATGCTCTCACACCCGGAGGAAGAAAATATTCTCTATATAGGCTCCGGTAAAGGAACTTTCTTTGGCCTGGTGGATTCTGACGGTTGTCTCACATTGCAGGTTCAAGGCCTTAAAAGCTCGGTCCGAAATATTCTACGCCTGCTTTACACCAACACGGTCGCTTGCCAAGCTCTGAGAGAGGCCGCTCACACCAGGGACCCGTCTGTCCATAAATTTATTACTTGTCTGTCCAAGCAGAGGGGTTTCCTCTTTGAGCAGCTCCTCACCACCCCCTTGGAAGAAAAGGAGAAAGGTCGGTTTTTGAATGAAGTCTTCCAGAGAGACAAGAAAAACACGGAGACCGCTGCAAACCTGGAAGACGAACTGACTGCAGCCGTCCAGAACAGGGATGAGGAGGTACGGTGGTGGAGCTAAGCAGCAGGATTCGACTTGCCTGGTCCGCTTAGCCAGTCAAAAATTGGACCTAATTAATTGCCAAAATGGGCTGGCCCCCTTGGAAAGCCAGATGGTAGGCAAGAAAAAGAGGGGATAGATTTGGCTGGAAGAACCAGTGTGGTGTAATGGGGAAGGCATCCAGCTAGACCAGGTGTCGGCAACCCGTGGCTCTGGAGCCACATGCGGCTCTTTAGGCCCTCTGCTGTGGCTCCCCATTGGCTGGCCCCGCCGCTCGCCCTCCCCTCCCATTCACTCCTCGACTGGTCCAAGAAGGTAAAATGAGAGGGAGGGAGGGAGACCCATTTGCCACAGAAAACACCGGGAGCCATCAAACCTGGATAGGCGTGGCGGGTGTGGGTGGGTCATGTGACTTGGTGGGAGTGGTGTTGAGTTGGCCACGCCCACCCAGGTTTTGAGGCTCCCAGTGTTTTCTTTTCAGTGGGAAATGGGTCCAAATGGCTCTCTGAGTGCTTAAGGTTGCCGACCCCCTGAGCTAGACACTAAGAGATCTGGAGGTCTAGCCTCACCTTAGGCAACAAGCCAGGGGGCTGACCTTGGGCCAGTCGCTTTCTCTCAGCCCTAGGAAGGCAGCCTTGGCAAGCCACTGAAACTCTGCCAAGAAAAGTGCAGGGACTTGAGCGGGCAGTCTCGAAGAAACGGACATGATTGAACGGGAAAGAGAAGAAAAAAAGAGAGAAATCATAGGAAAACACTTGAGAAACAGGTCTGTTAGTGATTAAGGCGCCAGGCTAGAAACGGGGAGTCCGTGAGTTCCAGAGAACCAGACATAATTGGAAGGGAAGATCGATTAAAAAAAATAAAAAGCACATCTGACTACATAGTCCTTGATTTACAACCATAATAAAATATAAGGAGCCCCTGTGGTGCAGTGGTTAGAGTGCAGTATTGCAAGCTACTTCTGCAGCCAGCTGACTACCATTTGGCAGTTCAAATCCCACCAGGCTTAAGGTTGACTCAGCCTTCCCTCCTTCCAACGTGGGTAAAATGAAGACCCAGATTGTTGGGGGCAAGAGGCTGACTCTGTAAACCGCTTTGAGAGGGCAGTAAAGCACTATAAAGCGGTATATATGTCTGATTGCTATTGCTATAATTGAGCCTGGCATATTTGACAGCTTCAAGATAAGATAACCTTTTCATGCCAAACCTGGAGTGAGATTATCCATCCTCGACTTGCGACCCCTATCAGACACAGCCAATTTGGACTCAATCCTGGTCGTTAAGTTGAGGAATACCTGTACTAGTGATTATGTTTTTAGGAAGGGGAACCCTTCGACGAGAGTGGTGGCCTAGAGGTGCAGCTCTCGCCTCACAATCAGGAGGCTGTGAGTTCAATCCTCGGTAGAGGCAGATATTTCTCTCTCTGGGCACACTGACAATATATATCTGCTGGACAAAACTCCACACTGGTGACAGGAAAAGGCATCCGGCCAGTAAAAGCACTGTGCTAGCTCCATTCAGTCGCCCAGATTCCACCCCGCAAGGGATGATGGGGTCGTTAAATGAAAATGATGATGAACTGGACCCTTCAACAAACAGATCTTGTCCAGCTTCGACTGCGGTGAACAGCTTTTACTCCACTGATCCTTAACAGCGTGTAGTTTGGATCCAAGATGGATTTTTCAGAAGATTCTGCCCTGGAGAGTTGGATAATTGCAAAGTTGTTGTTCTCTCTCTCTCTCTCTCTCCTTCAGATTTCCAAGAAGAACGCCGTCATCAAAGACCTGAAAACGCACTTGCACAACCTGGCCAAGTTCTCCGAAAGCCAAATCCAGCGCACCCGGGCCGAAGCAGAGAAGCAGCACAAGACGGAGGTGCGCGCTTCCCAGGGGAAATGCGCCAAGTTGCAACAGGAGCTGCAGCAGCTGCGGGCTCAGTTCAATGCCCTGGTGGCTGAGGACCGAGAGACGGAACTCAGCCTTCGGAAGGTAAATCCCGGCGGAGGTTGAGCAGAGAAACCAGGCTCAATAGCAGGAACTGGGAGAGGGATCTTGGAGTCTTAGTGGACAACCAGCTAAACAGGAGCCAACAATGTGCTGCGGCAGCCAAAAAAGCCAATGCAATCCTAAATTGCATTAACAGAGGGATGCAATCAAGATCGAGTAAGGTACTAATACCACTCTACAAAACCTTAGTAAGACCATACTGTAAATACTGCATCCAGTTTTGGTCACCACATTATTAAAAAGGATGTTGAGACTCTAGTGCAGTGAAGAGCAACCAAGATGATTTTAGGGGACTGGAGGCTAAAAGATAGATTTTCTGACAGTAAGAACCATCAACCAAAAGGAACAGAAGTTGCCTTCAGAAGTTGTGGGAGCTTCATCCCTGGAGGTTTTCAAGAAGAGACTGGACTGCCATTTGTCAGAAATGGTGTAGGGTCTCCTGCTTGGCTGGGGGGTTGGACTAGATGACCTACAAGGTCCCTTCCAACTCCGTTAATCTAATCTAATTTATATTCGCACAACCTGGCTGGGGAATACCCAACAGCAGCGGTCCCCAACCCTTAAGGCAGGAATCATAAACCTTTGCTGCCAAGCTGTTTTTAATCCGATTTTATTTCCTTTTAGAAAAAATACAAGGTGGAAATGGAGATAGAAAATTGGGTCCAAAAGTACGACATCGAAATGATTGAAAAGCAGGTAAGATATGAGCTCCTTTTCTTTCCCCTCACAGAGCCATTTGCCTCTCAAGAACGGTGGCACAGTAGCTTAGAGGTAGTGCTCTTGCCTCACACTCAGGAGGTTGTGGGTCCGATCCTAGACAGTGGCAGATGTTTTTTCTCTATCTGGGTGTGATGAGTTTAAGTGTCTGCTGCCATCTCTACATAGCCATCAGGAAGGATATCTGGCCAGTAAATGCTTGAGTGCCATTTCATGGCCCCAACTTCACCCCGAGGCAAGGGATTAAAAGGAAAAAACAATAGCTATTTTCCTCTGGAGAGATCATTTGCAAAAAATAAGGAGCCAGGTCTTCTAACTAAGCCTTAATTATTATTGTATTTTATTTCCATTTCATTTTAGACTATATTTTATTCCAATTTCATTTTAAATCGTATTTTATTCCAATTTCACTTTAAATTATATATTTTATCTAATTCCATTTTAAATTGCTTTTATCAAATTTTAGTAATAATTTATTTCTGGAACTCTGCACTTAGAGATATGGCCCAAGGGCTAATCCACGGATCTTCAAACTTGACAGCTTTAAGACTTGTGGACTTCAGCTCCCAGAATTCCTCCTCCAGTCAGGTTAGCTCAGGAATTCTAGGAGTTGAAGTCCACCAGTCTTAAACTTGCCAAGTTTGAAGACCCTTGGGCTAATCAATCAATCAATCCTAAGTTTAATTGCAGGATGAATCTTCCTTATGGCATTCCTGCCATTGAGAGTATGACCTTAAGTTAGATTGTACCGTCCTCGCGCATTAATTGGAAAGACTCAGCTGGCTGGACAGAATATGCAGTACAATTTGGTTAGTTCTTTGTTTCCCGAGTTTTGTCAGCCTGAAGATGGGTGGACTTCAGCTCCCAGAATTCCCCAGCCAGCATAGTCCATGTCAGAGTGTTTGCGGTGCGACTACTATTGTGAGACAACCCAAGAGCACAACACAGCACACAGAGGCTTTGTCTTTTAACAGTGGTTTATATACAGACAGCCATATACACATATATATATACGTGGTAGGCAAATACCTGGCAAGTAATCCGTCTTCTTTACTCTGCACAGAGAATCAAACTGGAGACAGAACACAAGGCGAGAGAGAGATACACCCTCTCATGGCCGCCTTTATATAGACAGCTTCTTAAAGTGGCAATAACCCTGTAGGCCCCTCCTTAGTCTAAAAGCAGCAATAACTTTGCTGACTCATCCTCATTGCATTGGAGATGGGTGGACTATGCTTGGCTGGGGAATTCTGGGAATTGAAATCCACCCATCTTCGAGCTGGCAAAATCGAGAAACACTAGTTATCCGAACGTCACAAGGAAGCTACATCCTAGGCGCAAAGGGGGGGAAAGAAGTTGCCCCTCTTTTCAGCTCCATTTTAATAACTCCATGGCTGGCTGGGGAATTCTGGGAGTTGAAGTCCACCCATCTTCAAGTAAGGTCATGAACAGTGGTGGGATTCTGATTTTTTTACTACTGGTTCTGTGGGCGTGGCTGGGTGGGTGTGGCCAGGTAGTCATGTGTCTCAGGCATGGCTAGGTGGATTTTTTTTTTTTTTTCCTTTTGCAGCCCCCACCCCTGGCACCCTGGGCCTCAGGGAAGCTTCCTGGCCAAAAAGAAATCGGATGATTTCTAGCTAATGTAAATCACGCGGCACAACAGCTGATCGACAGAAACACCAGTTTGGCCAAACCGGTAGCATTTTTTTACTACCCGTTCGACTGAACCGGACTGAACCGGTAGATTACCACCCCTGGTCAAGAACCTCACAAGGAAGCGACATCATCCCCTTCCCCTATTCTGCTAGGCTTCTGGCAAGGAAAATCAATGGGGGGGTGGGGGGGATTTGGTTAAGGAGGGTTCACTTAAAGCCACTGCGATTCGCTTAACAAACCATGTCAAAAAACAAAACAAAACAAAAAGGGGTCATTAAAAACCGGGCGTGACTCCTTCTCTCCCCAGGAGGAGATCGATGAGATCGATGAAGTCTACGTGATTGAGAAGCAGGATCTGGCCCAACTGCGGGAGAAATACACCCGACTGGACGAGGAATACTGCCAGATCGTGGAGGAGAGGAGGGTGAAGCAGGAGCTGAAGGACAAAGCCGAGAAGGAGCTGGCCATCCTGGCACGAGCTGCTACTCTGATCCAGGCCGTCTGGAAGGGCTACTTAGTGAGGTCGATGTTACGGAGCAAAAGGAAGAAGAAGGGGAAGGGGAAGAAGGGTACGGGCAGGAGGTGAGGGTTGAACGTTGTTGGTTAATGCCTGGCCGTATCTAATTTTGGTGGCTGGGCTGCCCTGGGCAGCTTCGGAGAGGGATGGAGCCCTTCCGAGGTTCTGGGACATTCTTGAATAAAGTCGATCATTTAAAAAGATGGAGACCTGTCAAAATCATTTTCACCAACCCGAAATCTCTCGTCTTGAGTAGAAACAGGAGACACATCCCAGAAAGTGCCCTCAATGTCCTGGTTATCTTCTGGGCTGGAGAAAAAACTCTCCCAGGAACAGCCTTTGGCTGAAGAGAATCAAGTGCGAAACATGGTCAACAAAAACTGTAACTATAAGTCCAATCAAGGCAAAAATGAGGTAATTAGTCCGGCAGGGCAGGAGAAGGAATTCCAGATATGATGGAATAGTAATAATTCCACACAGCTGGGAAGATGCCAGGAACGCAGATAACTAAAGTCAACACAAGATAAACTCATGTTTGTTCCCAGCAGTTGCTGTGTTCAGCATGCATCTCTTTTAAACTCTCTTCCCAGCTGTGGCTAATGAAGGGAATCGGGGCCCTTTCCTTCCCCGTAAGCCACACAACTCATGTTGCTCCCTTCTCCATTCCTCCCTGCATGCCCTAGGATGAAGAGAGGGTGGGCCTGGGTCTTCCTCTGAACTCCCTCTCCCTTGTTTTATCTCTCCCCTGCTCTGCCCAGCCGGACTTTGCCCTTCCCCAGTTTCCTCCACAGCCAATGGAGCTACACTCCCACTCTGTCAGCTGTTTGTCTTCCTCCTTGGATTCAGACTCCGACAGGGGCATGACACATATGCGTGTGTATGTGTGTGTGTGTGTGTATCCAGAATCCCCCAGCTGGCAACCCTGATTTAGGAAGCAGTTCCACTTACAGGGTTGGTTGGGCTCTTCTACCTCCAAGGAGGTCTCTCTGGACGTGAACCTGTGGTCCGAGCAGATGAACCAGGCAACCCTTTCGAACGGGGCGTGAGAAGTGCCCTCGAAGAAGCAGTGGGTGTACGTTGGTCCTGCTGTTTATTGGACTTTCCTGGGCGAAATCGATCCGAAGTATCATACAGCCTGGTGGGAGACTGGGAACGTGGCCTTCTCAAGACTTGGGTGGCCCCATCTGAAGAGCCCTCAGGTGGCTTCCCGAAAGAGATTCCTGCTTTGTGGTTGGCTTCAAATCTGCCCTTCACCGTAGAGGTGATCCCTTCCTTTTCCAGACGGTGAAACAGGACTGGCCGGTCTCTTGGAGCCGAAGGTGGAGTCCAAAGCAAAGGACGAAGTTTAGCCACATCTTCTTGGGTGGCCCAGGAGGTTCTCCATTCGTGTCCTCCCGGCTTGGACCCAAACAGAGTCTCGTCGCAATAGGATGGCGTGTGGCTTTTCAACCTTCCGGAAAGAAAAAAGAGTGACAGATGTCAGCGGGGGGGAAAAAAGCTTAACTTCTCTTGAGTTTTAGTTCTGTCTCATGCGTGAAAGTCGGCTCGGTGACTTTAGTCCAATCACTAGGAGATGGGGAGTTCTAGTTCCACCTTCGGCATGAAAGCCAGTTGGGTAACTTTGGACCAATCACTAGGAGATGATGAGTTCTAGTACTGTGTTAAGCATGAAAACCAGCTGAGTAGCTTTGGACCAATCACTAGGAGACAGTGAGTTCTAGTCCCATATTAAGCATGAAAACCAGTTGGGTTAGTTTGGACCAATCACTAGGAGACAGTGAGTTCTACTCCCTTATTAAGCATGAAAGCCAGCTGGCTAACTTTGGACCAATCACTAGGTGATAGTGAGTTCTAGTCCTGCCTTAGGCATGTAAGCCAGCTGGGTAACTTTGGACCAATCACTAGGAGATGGTGAGTTCTAGTTCTGTATTAAGCATGAAAGCCAGCTGGGCTGGGTAACTTTGGACCAATCACTAGGAGACGGTGAGTTCTAGTCCCACCTTAGGCATGAAAGCCTGCTGGGTGAATTTGGGCCACTCTAGCTGTGACACAGCTCGACAGGCTGTTTTGAAACGCACAAATAACTGTACGTCGTTCACCTAAGATACTTTCTCTTTGAAGCACTCTGTCATCTTTCCCTTATTGCAAAAAAAAAACAAAACAAAACAGCACCCCAAATGTGGCCTACCTGTATTTATTCCTCTTCCGTGGAGTGCCGACCGATTGGGGGGATTTCAAAGGACTGGAATCCACCTGCCTGGTGTCCGGACTCCACAGCAGGGGTCTTTGACCAGGAGCCTTGGCCTCTTTCCAAGGGGGTTCAAACTCCGGGCCGGAAGGTTGGTGCTTTCCTTGGTTACCAAAGAGCGATTCGTCCACAAAGGAGGCCGTGGCCTTGATCCTCCAGACCCGCCCTTTGCGTTGCAGAGGAGCTCCCAAGCCTGCCGAGGCCTTCATGGAACTGACTGGGGCAGGAAGAAACTCTCATCCATGAACAGCCACCTACTGAGAATTGTGGAACGGAAATAGGACGGATTTCATGTTAATAGTCTAGACCGGGTTTTATACCCAACTTGCTGTATCTGAATTGCCAATCCCCAAAGGACTCCAAAAAGGACTCCAGGTAACCCCTTCTGGCTATTTATAGGTTGCTCAATTTTTTGGAAAACCTACCCATGGTTAGGGGACTCACCCACCAATAGGGGACTGGAGACGGAAACATATGAAGAACGGTTACAGGAACTGGGCCTGGCTAGTCTAGGGAAGAGAAGGAGACAGGATAGCAGTCTTCCAATATTTGAAGGGCTGCCCCAGAGAGGAGGAAGGGGGTCAAGTTATTCTGCAAAGCACCTGTAGGCCAGACAAGGAATAATGGATGGAAACTGACCAAGGAGAGATTCAGCCTGGAAATAAAGAGAAATTTTCTGACAGTCAACCGAACAGAAGTTGCCCTCGGAAGTTGTGGGAGCTTCATCCCTGGAGGCTTTCAAGAAGAGACTGGACTGCCATCTGTCAGAAATGGTGCAGGGTCCTTGGGTGGGTGGGGGGGTTGGACTAGATGACCTACGAGGTCCCTTCCAATTCTGTTCATCTCACCTTGGCACGGAAAGGACTCGCCTGCGAACGGATTGCTTTGCAACCCCGGCAAGGGAAGCGGCGCGCCTCCGGTTCCCCCGGGAGACGCAGCCGCGCAAGGAAGGGGGCTCTTGCGGCCAGGCGCTTCCCCCTTCTCCCCGCCCGGCTGCAGCCCAGCAAAACGGACCCCCCGCTTGCCGCCAAGCGGCCCGCAAAACGGAGCAGCCCCCCCCCCCCACCCCGAGACTGACCTGCGGGCGAGCGGGCAGAAGGACGCGTCCGGCGCCTTCCCGGCTCTGCAGCGCGGCGAGTGTGGCGCAGGCAGCTGGACCGGGCTTCCGAGGAGGAGCTAGTCTGTCCCCACCCACCCCCCTCCCACCGACGATGGGATCCAGCCTGGTGATCCCTTTGGAAGCGAGGGGGGCAGAAGGGAGGGAGAGAGATCATGTATACACACCGATGTAAATTTATGTATGTGCAGAAATAGATCTGTATATGTGTATGCACTACATCTATATTTGTTTATATGTATGTATTTATATACATCTATCTTTCTATCTTCTACATGATTTATCTATATATCACCTACCTATCATCTATTCATATCTTTCTGTCTATCTACATACCTACCTACCTATCATCCATCCATCCATCATCTATCTATATGCATGTATCTATCATTTATTTATTTATTTGATTTGCCAATTGTTTACAAGATAATAAGTATAAATGTATACATAGTTGTGAATACATGAAATGGTTACATATAAGAAAAATAAAAGAATAAGAGAAACAATAGGACAGGGACGGTAGGCACGTTGGTGCGCTTATGCACGCCCCCTACATAACTATCATCTACATAACTATCCATCTATATCTACCTATCATCTGTCTGCCTAACATCTATTCATGGCTGTCTTATCTACTTACCTACCTGCCTGCCATCCATCATCTATCTATCTATCTATCTATCTATCTATCTATCTATCTATCTATCTATCTATCTATCTATCCATCTATCCATCCATCCATCTATCTATCTACCTACCTACCTACCTACCTACCTACCTACCTACCTACCTACCATCCATCCATCCATCCATCCATCCATCCATCCATCCATCCATCCATCCATCCATCCATCCATCCATCCATCCATCCATCTATCTATCTATCTATCTATCTATCTATCTATCTATCCATCCATCTATCTATCTATCTATCATCTACCTACCACCCATCCATCATCTATCTATCTATCTATCTATCTATCTATCTATCTATCTATCTATCTATCTATCTATCTGTCTATCTATCTATCATCTATCCATTTAACTATCCATTTATCTATCCATTTATCTGTCTATCCATCCATCCATCATCATTATTTGTCTATATATCTATTCTATTTCTATCATTCTCTATCTCTATATTATATATCTATTCATACACACACAAACAAACTTCCCTTTTACCAGCCCATATTCCCTAAATTACATGCATATTACCATATGCGCTGTATAGTGTGCAAATGTACGTACTGTTTAAGAATCAGTTTGTTTCAGAAATATTGTATGCATGCAGACGAATATGCAGAAATTTATATATGCATCCATACATCAATATATAGGAGGAAGGGGCCTTCAAGTGGACAGAGTGGCTAAAACGATGATGTATGTATGTATATGCCTTAATTCTCCTTTCTTTCTTTCTTTCTTTCTTTCTTTCTTTCTTTCTTTCTTTCTTTCTTTCTTTCTTTCTTTCCTTTCCTTTCCTTTCCTTTCCTTTCCTTTCCTTTCCTTCCTCTCTCTCTCTCTCTTTTTGTTTCTTTGCTTCCACCCTTCCACCAACCCAGCCTCTTATACACATATATGTACAAATACATACTGCATATACTTATTCCAAAACTGAACCCTGAAATTTCTAAGCAAGAACGAAAAAGCCCCGCCGAAGAAAGGCGATTCAAAGGCACCCAGGAGGTGCTGAGCGAACCCGAAAGTGCCTTCCCAAATCGGAAGAAGAGACGATTCTGCAGGTTTTCCCTTTCGTTTCTCTACGGAAGCTCCTTTTCCCTTCCGCCTTCGGATTGACCGCGAGGCTAGCCATCCCCGGGCTTAACGCAAGCGCGCAGGCGGGACTTCGCAACGGGACCCGCCCACCGATGCACCAATCAGAGACCGGCTCTCCTCCAAACCCCGCCCCGCGGTACTTCCTGTTTAGCGCACGTGGCTTCGCCTGCCAGGAATCAGCTGCGATGGCTCCGGCTTTTGGGTCGGGTCGGAGGAGGAAAAAGCAGCGTTGGTGCAAAACCCGGGAGCCCGACGAGGATCAGGTAGGGGAAGATGGGCTGGACTAGCGTTCCCATCATCCCCAGCTATAGCATGGGAACTGCAGTCCAAGTTCCCATCATCCCCAGCCATAGCATGGGACCTGGAGTCCATGGACTCTGGAAAGAGTCGGGCTGGGGGAAGCATAAAGGGGTGGGGGGCTGCCCGGGATCACATCTGTGGCTTTCCCCAGAGGTTGCCCACTCTGAGCATGTGTGCGAAGGAAGCATGCTGGGAGTTGTAGTTTAAGAACATCTGGGGGAGATGCACCTCCTGAGACTTGTAGGTGGGACCCTACAAATGGATAGTGAAAGGGTTGCATCTTTGCTCCAGAAGGGAAAGCTGGATATCAATCAATCAATCAATCAGAATGGAACTGGAAGGGATCTTGGAGGCCTTCTAGTCCAGCCCCCTGCTTAAGCAGTAGAACTTATACCATTTCAGACAATTGGCTGTCCAGTCTCTTCTTAAAAACCTCCAGGGATGGAGCTACTCACAATTTCTTGTGGCAAGCTGTTCCCCTGGTTAATTGTCCTCATTCTTAGGAAGTTTCTTTTTAATTCCAAGTTGCTTCTCTCTTTGGTTAGTTTCCATCCATTGCTTCTTGTCCTGACTTTGGGTGCTTTGGAAAATAAGTTGACCCCCTCCTCTTTGGGGCAGCCCCTCAAATATTGGAAGACTGCTATCATGTCGCCCCTCTAATCCTTATTTTCTCTACACTGGCCATACCCGAATCCTGCAACCGTTCTTGGTATGTTTTAGCCTCCAGGCCTTGAATCATCTTCGTTGCTGTTCTTTGCACTTTTTTCCCCCCAAAGTCTCGAACATCTTTTTTGTCATGTGGCGACCAAAACTAGATGCAATATTCCAAGTGTGCTCTTACTAAGGCTTTATAAAATGCTAATAATACTTCACGTGATCTGGGTGCAGTTCGGTGAAAACCCCCAAACGATATCAATTTAGGAGCCTTTCCAAGTCCCCACCAACCAGTCACAGTCACCCCTAGTATGTTGCGAGGAGAGAAGAACTGAGTGTGCCTACTGGAGACCCTCCCAGCAGCCCAGATCTGAAAATTTCCATTTTTCCTTATTTCTGTTTAAAGGACTACGAGATGCCAGAAACTGCTTTCTCCAAGTCTGATGGTGCTTCCGATGTTGAGTTCGATACCCAGGAAATGGTTCGTGCCCAGAACAAGAAAAAGAAGAAATCGGGAGGTTTCCAGTCCATGGGTAAGTTAAGGAGTTCTGAAGTGGATGTTTTAAAGGGAGTGATAACTTTTTATTTATTACTTAGCTTGTGGCAACTACAGAGGTCATGCGGTCACTGATAGACAAATTTACTTTAAATAAAGAGTTAGCAAATTACATGGATGGATGGATGGATGGATGGATAGATGGATAGATAGATAGATGGATAGATGGATAGATGGATAGATGGATAGATTAGATAGAGATAGATAGATGAGAGAGAATAGATAACAGAGAGATAGGAAAATTATTGATTGATAGATAAATAGAGATAAAACATAACAAAAATAAAAATAAAGGTATGAGATGATAGATAGATATAGAGATGGATAGATTACATAGAGATAGATAGATGAGAGAAAGAGAATAGAACAGAGAGAGAAATTATTGATTGATAGATAGAGATAAAACATGACAAAATTAATAAAAATAATAAAGGCAAGAGATACATAGATGATAGATACTGTAGATATAGATGGATAGATTAGATAGATAGATTAGATTAGATAGATAGATAGAGATGGATAGATTAGATAGAGATAGATGAGAGAGAATAGATAACAGAGAGATAGGAAAATTATTGATTGATAGATAAATAGGGATAAAACATAACAAAAATAAAAATAATAAAGGTATGAGATGATAGATAAATAGATATAGAGATGGATAGATTACATAGAGATAGAGGAGAGAAAGAGAATAGAACAGAGAGAAATTATTGATTGATAGATAGAGATAAAACATGACAAAATTAATAAAAATAATAACGGCAGGAGATGATAGATAGATAGATAGATAGATAAATAGATAGATAGATAGATAGATCCTTTTGGCATCTTTCTGCCCCCTAGGTCATCTTGTCCGATAGTCTCTTGGACGGAGGCCACAAATGCAGCTGCCAGACCCAACCTGCCTCTTCTCACTGACTGTCCCCATGTTGCTCCCCATACAACTACAGAGAGTGTAGGAGACATAGAAAATGGAAGACAAGGCCATACAGGTTGTCCTTAAGTTACAACGCTTCGTTTAGTGACCGTTCAAAGTTACAACGGCACTGGGGAAAAAAGTGACTTAGGGCTGTTTTTCATAGTTACGACCATTACAACACCCCCATAATCAGAAGCTTGGCAACTGGTTCATACTTATGACCATTGCTGTGGTTGTCGTGGCCCGCCAGCAGAGCTGGCAGCATACTCGAACAATGAGGAGGTTGGGGAGGAACATGGGCCAGTCCTGGAGTCTGGGGAAGGCTCAGCTGCCTTTGGAGTCGGAGATCAATGGGGAAGAAGAACAGCTGGAACCTGTTCCCGGTGTGCGCATGCACAGAGCTGCCAGGAGAAGGGAACAGCTAAGGAACAAAGGTCAACTCGGGAGTAAAGCCACAGGTGGACAGTGAAGGCCCCTCCCATAGGGAATAAAAAGGAGCGAAAGGGGAGTGAGGTTTTGCAGGAGACAATTAGTTCAATTCATTAGAGTGAAGATCTGTTCATGACTCCTTGCCAAGTATTTTCTGCTCCAGCGTGGCGTTTGGAAGCTATCGGCCTGGCAACTCTCCAAGCTTGATAAAGATCTGTAGTTGTAAAATCTCTTGAAAGACTTGTTGGCCGGGACTTTGCTGGAGAGGAATTCACTGTAAACTAAATAAAAGGGTTTTTTTTTTTGGTCAGGACAGAGGAGTCTGCTTCGCGATTTTGGGAAGCCTAGATCAAAACAGAGGTCCCAAGATTCAATAACCCCCTTTTCTTAATTTCTTCCATCTTTGCAACTTGCTGGCGTGCTAGGAAGACCTAAGAAGTGTCTCTCTTGAGCTTGTAAAGAACAAAAAGGGAAAACATCTCTTACCTTGGTTTTCTCGCTCCCCCAGGTCTCGGCTATCCGGTGTTCAAAGGAATTATGAAAAAAGGGTACAAAATACCCACGCCCATCCAGAGGAAGGTGAGAACACGGGAAGCCCCTCACCCAAACTTCTTTAGAATCATGTTTTTTTCTTCCTCCTCGAATTCTGTTCGGTCAGATCCATGAAACGGACCCTAAATCATCTATCCATTAGTGAGAAAAAGGACTGGAACAGTGTTAGCGAGAGAGAAACGTAGAAAGAATGTCTTCTCCTCTTGGGATGGCCTTGAAGGGCCTAGTTTCCTGTATGCTTTATCAAAATTTATACGGTGGTTGTGGAGGAAACTGGGGAGAAGGGCACAGGCCAGATGGGCATTCAGAGGAAGGCCCAGGCCCTCTTCATCCTAGGGCACGCAGGGAGGAGCAGATAAGGGAGAAACATGAGCGGCGTGATCTATGGGGGAGGAAGGGGCCCTGATCCCCTTCATGGGCTGCAGCTGGGAGGACTGTTTAAAAGGACAAACTGTGCATGGCAAAGTTGCTGGAAGCAAAAGTGTGCCTTCTAGTCGGAGCTTATCTGTGTTTTGGGTTCCTCCCAACGGTGGTTGCTGCATTATCAGATAGAAGTCTGCAATTAATCATCCTTGCCTGCCGTATAGTCATTCCTTCAGTGTAGTTTGTGTTGGGTTTTTTGTTTTTGAATTAAGTTTACTTTGGGTGAGGACTGCATTTACTCCCTCCGTAAACTGTTTTCTTTAAGAGTTTGATATCCAGCCGAGGATAACTGGACACTGGGGCCACGTTAGAGGCATTAAAGGGACTTTCTTCTATTTTTGTGACTTGGTTATTTTTGTGTCAGGCTCCAGGTCATCACAGCTCCATCACTTGGAGGCTTTTAAGAAGAGACTGGGCAGCCTGGCCAGAATGGCAGAGACTCTCCTGCTTGACCAAGGGTGGGGGGGTTGGACTAGAAGGCCTCCAAGGTTCCTTCTAACTCCCTTATTCTGTGATTTCTCCCTTAACTACCTGGGTTATTTGTAAAGCTGTGATTTAAAAACTGGGCAGTGTGGCTGTTGGATTTCCCTCCTCTTTCCTCACTTGGAAGTCGGCTTCTTCTGCAGACCATTCCTTTGATCTTGGACGGCAAGGATGTGGTGGCCATGGCGAGGACCGGAAGCGGGAAAACGGCCTGTTTTCTGATTCCCATGCTGGAGAAATTGAAAGCCCGCTGTGCCAAGACAGGAGCCCGAGCTCTCGTCCTGTCTCCAACCCGAGAACTTGCTCTGCAGACTCTTAAATTCACCAAAGAGGTACTTTCAAAAATCAGAGGGAGAAGTGGGCACTGGGGAACTCAACCACGGCCCCTTGGGGGCTGGACTTCAGCCTGATTAGCACTGATGATGCTACTTAGTTGGGTAAGAAAATGTCTGCATGAAAACTATAAAGCTCAGAGGGCATAAGGACTACAGTCCTCTTCCTCCTCCCCCTCCCCCTTATAAACACCACTCCCTTCTAGCCTGGATGATGTTACCTAGTTGGGTAAGGAAATAACCACCAAGGACTCAACAATCCTCCTCCCCTTTCCTTCTCCTCCTCTCCGCAAACCCCATTCCCTTGTAGTACTGATGATGTTGGGTAATGAAACGTCTGCAAGAAAGCAACCAAACTCAGCCCTAGAAACCCCTCATTTCAACCCTGAGCTACAAAGATTCTCCTTTTTTTGGAATTAACTTGGCATTCAATTCTCCTTCCTCTTTTTCCTGCAGCTGGGTCGGTTTACCGGCTTAAAAACCGCTCTGATTCTCGGAGGTGACAGGTCAGTTGTGTATTGACATGCATGCTTTAGGTGCACAAATGTGCGTTGATGCTCAATAAGCACTTAGACTTACGTACCGCTTCACAGTGCTTTACCTATTTGTCTTTAATTGTTCTTCATTTCACGGTTTAAAATATATAATAATTTTTAATTGATCTGCTTCTCTGTAGCCAGAAGTCGGAATGTATGTATAAATTATCTTTGACCATTGGCAAGATTGGATAGAGAAGATACAGCACTGAGTTTAGCATTGCCAGAAATGATAAGGAAGTTTAACTTTGTTTTTGATTTATCTGTTCACTAATTTTATATATATATATATATATATATATATATATATATATATATATATATATATATATATATATATATATATATATATATATATATATATATATATATATATATAATATATTTTGTGTGTGTGTGTTAATTGCAGCAGGTTTTTTTTTAAATGTCATACTTTAGGTGAAAAATTAATCTTATGCCTGTCATATTGACACCTTAAAATTGCAATTTATACTGATTGAATGTTTACATGTCTTTTGCATTTTATTTTTTACATTTACGTTTACATTTCAGTGCTTTAAGCTTTCTAGCTGATAGAATGTGAATAATTGTTGATCATGTTTTGGAAACATTACCGTGTAGAAATATGCATTGAAATAAGGCAACTTATCAAGATTCATGACATTACAACAAAGGGAAGGGATAAATCTGTCTCTTCCTGGGGTTTTTTTCCCCTCCCTCTGGATCTAATAGTTTTTAAGGGCTGTATTGGGCCAGTTCCTTGTTCAAAACTACATTTTATTCATTTACCATGTTTCCCCCCAAAATAAGACCTTGTCTTATATTTTTTTGCCACCTAAAAGGCACCAGGTCTTATTTTGGGGGGGATGTCATCCACTGACTAACCTCACTTGTGTGCATCACCCCTGGCCTCCTTTTCGCGGTCCAAGGCCTTCAGGAACTTCTTCTTCTGTGGCTGGCAAGGCTTTCAGGATCGATCCAGAGCTTTATTATCAGCTACAGAGGCTTTCAGGAAAGCCTTGCCAACCTTGCTGGCTACAGAAGAAATGGGCTGGCAAGGCAGGTGTCAGGGTGCGCAAGGCCTGGCTCCAACTGTCCAAAGTAAGTAGTAGGGCAGCTCCACCATCCCCACCCTGGTTTAATTTTTACTTCTGCACTTGAGTGGGTGGGATCTTAATTAGGGCTTATTTTGGGAGTAGGGCTTATATTGGGCGCACATGTAAAAATCAAGCTAGGACTTACTGTCAGGGTAGGTCCTATTTTTGGGGAAACGGGGGTGTCACTTTTTCAACCGCTTGTCTGCCTCACCACGCGAGTCTTCTCTCCTTAAATAGCCTCTGAATTGTTTTGTTTTTTTCCCTTCTTCTTTCTTCCTTCTAGGATGGAAGATCAATTTGCTGCTTTGCACGAGAACCCTGACATGTAAGTCTGGATTTTCGGTCGGACATCCGATGCAGGCCTTAATGTAGGCGATGGTGGCTAAAAGCTTGCTGTCTCTGCAAATGGAGGCGATGCTTTCCAGTAGGGAGCGCCCACACTTAGCACAGTATAATCCTAGGGCTGGAAGGGGGCTTGGAGGTCTTCTAGTCCAACTCCCAGCTCAGGCAGGAGACCCTATAGCCAGGGGTCAGCAACCTGCAGCTCTGGAGCCGCATGAGGCTCTTTCCATCTCTCTGCTAGCGGCTGCCTGTCGCTCGAAATATTGGTCGCAACCACCAATGTGTGACACCCACCGGGATTCGATTTTATTGAGCTTTTCGACCCCCTGTTGGCCAGCCATGGATAAATCCCCAAAAAGAAAAGTTTCAGAAGAAAACAGAACATCTAATTCAACTACAGATGCCTAGTTTTGCGGCCGCTCGGGTAAACAGTCAAGCACAGGAAGGGTTTTGTGGCTCCCGGTGTTTTCTGTGTCAGGATTCCAGCAATCACCCTAATTAAATCATGATTCTCGAGCCAAGCTTCAAAAACTCCAAGGGATTCATTAGAAGCAACATACGGGCACTGCCCTGTATGAAGCCAACTCTGGCATACATGATTTACAGTCCCCTGTGACCCTGTTTCCCCCCTCCCCCCAGGGTGGTGTCATAAGTCAGATTCTCCAACTGAGCACCTTCACGGGCTGAGTGTCATCATTCATGTTCTCCAAATTAAATATATTCGCGGGCAAAAACTCCCGGTATTTTAGTTACAATCTTTTAAAGATAAAGAGTTGGAATGTACTTTTTGTGGCAACTACTAAAACAGGCATAGGAATGTTTTTATGAGTTGACATTCTGTTGAGAAACAGGTCCAAATGGCTCTTGGAGTGTTTAAGGTGCCGACCCCTGCCCTATGCCATTTCACACAAATGGGCTGTCCAAACTCTTCTTTAAAAGCCTCCAGGGATGGAGTACCCACAACTTCTGAAGGCAAACCGTTCCACTGATTAAGTGGACCTCAGCCAGTCCTGGAGTATTGAAGATTTGTCCTGAAATGAATACAAACTCCAGCTCCTTTGTCGTGCAATGGTGGTTTATTCATTAGCTCAGCAAACAACAAACACTCTTCTCTGACAAAAATGGCTAAAAGCCAGACCAGGTTAGAGTTGGGTTCGAGTTTGCTCCCTTTCCTTTTATTACACTTATCATGAGACACACCCCACCACACCCAGGCCTATACGCAGTTCTAATTCTGGCTACGCCTAACCCATTATCCCTAAATGCTGTTAACGCTATAACATGTCTACATCCCTACCCTCACTAACTGATCCCCACCTGGTGCCGCCTTCACCATGTTTTAACCTAAGGCTTAACTACCACCTATATGTGCCCCAACCCCCATTTAACAATATGCACCACATCAATACATAAAAAGAGCCATTTCCAGCAGCCCCGCAGTTGCTGCAGAATCCATCCTCCTTCCCCGTAGTTGTTGCAGAATCCATCCTCAGCTCTGCTGAGTCATTCCAAAGCCATCGGCCAGCACACAAGCAGAAATGCAGATCCAGCAGCGGTAGAGATAAGGTGATATGGCCAAGCTGACTTGCTGCGCAGCATATTTGGAGCTGAAGGGCTCCGAGTGAACCCGGAGCCTGATAGGCGGTCCCCTCTACCAGAGATCCACCTGTAAAGCAAGTTCACTTGGAGCCCGTCAGTGGAATCATTAAACAAATAAATGAATTGGAAGCGGGGGGGGGAAGCATCCATGCAGCCCACTTTTGCCTCAATTAGGCGAGAGAAAGAATTGGCCCTTGAATCTGTGCCTTGTGCTTTTTTGTGCAGAATCATTGCAACCCCTGGCCGGTTGATGCACGTAGCTGTCGAGATGAAACTGCAGTTGCACAGTGTGGAGTACGTGGTCTTTGACGAAGCAGACAGGTGAGCCGTTCTTCCCAACCCTCCATTAGGGGACTCCTGGGTTCCTCCATCTTGGGGGTGAGACGCTATTCCTTGCCAATAACTCCCCCCGCCCCCAAAACTCAACCTCATAGTTTGCTCGTATACAGTCCTCACTTAGAGACCATTTGAAGATGTGAGCAACCCCCCAAAAAGGCTTTCTCACGCTGGATTTTTGGCAGCGGTGCAGGAATCTTGAGTGTCAGGATTCCGGCGATTGCCCTAATTAAATCATGAGCCTTGAGCCAAGCTTCAAAAGAATCCAAAAAGATTTATTAGGAACAACATGTTGGCATTAACCCATAGGTAGCCCACTCTGCCACACGTAATTTAGGGTCACCTGTGACCCTATTCCCCCCCCCCCCGGGTGTGTCATAAATCAGATTCTCCAGCGAAGCCAGGCTGGTGTCATCAATCACATTTCCCGATGAAGGATTTTCATGGGAAGAAGATCCAGTAGCCTAGGCTACAATCTTTGTAAGATAAGCGTGGAATGTAGCTCTGGTTTTAATTGCCGTACTGCTCTTTCAGGTCCCCCCCCCGCTTATGGCTACTCGGAAACAGGCAGAGGAATGCTTTACGAGTTGACACCAAGGCTGTCTGGATCTCCTACAGAATCTGTTTCAAGGCCCTGTTCTTCTCTCACCCTACCAGGTTGTTTGAGATGGGCTTTGCCGAACAGCTGAAGGAGATCGTCTCCAGGCTGCCTGACGGCCGCCAGACGCTGCTCTTCTCTGCCACCTTGCCAAAACTTCTTGTGGAGTTCGCTCAAGCCGGTGAGAAGATGGTCCAGGCTGTGATTGTTTTCTCGTGGGGTGGTTGGGGAGCTGGACGTAACGTAGAGGAACGTATTGGGGTTCTTTCTGACATGAGTCTCTTTCTTGGCTTGATACAAGCTGAGATCATCTCATCTTCTTCCTCTTTGCCTGCATTCTGTGCCTTGAAACGGATACATGGTTCTTGAAACTGGGTTGAGTAACATGTAGACTGCCAAAATTATTACTGTGCAGCATATGATGAGAGCGTGGCCTAGAGGTGGAGCTCTCCCCTGACAATCAGGAGGCTGTGAGTTCAATCCTAGGTAGAGGCAGATATTTCTCTCTGGGCACAATGAAACTATTATCTGCTGAACAAAACTCCGTATTGGCGACAAGAAAGGCATCCGGCCAATAAAACACACTGCTAGCTCCATTCAGTTGCTCAGACTCCACTCCGCAAGGGATTATGGGTTCATTAAACGATGATGACGATGAGAGCATGACCGAAGAGAAGTAGACATATATAGAGTCTCATCACCCTCATGGTAGCCGTTGTCCATCTGTTGTGGGATGAAGGCCTCTTCGGCCTGTTTCCAATCCAGATGGTCCTGGGGCTTTCTTTGGCCAATTGGGCCTGCTCTACCTGCTGAAGCCCACTGGTCCATCTTGTTATAGGTCTCTTTCATGGATGCTTTTGATCAAGTGGGATCCATTTTAGGACCTGCCGTCTGTTCTTCGTGCTGACCCGCCCTTGACTTGAAACCGTTCCATCGTAGGGTCTGCTCGCGCCCAGCGACTTGACCGTCCGTTCCTCTTTCTCTTAGGTCTCACAGAGCCGGTATTGATCCGACTGGATGTGGAATCCAAGCTGAGCGAGCAACTCAAGGTAGGAACGGTCAACATCTCCTTATAACGGCCCACTTGGGATAGGGTAGAGATGATTCAGTAGGAGGCTTGGGTTTCTGGGATCTTTTTTTTTTAAAAAAAGTTCAAAAAAATACGGTTGTTCCTGGTTGTTGAGATAACCTCTCCAGGAAGGAAGAAAATTAAAAGAGAGCAATTGATTGTTAAATAAAAGGTAAAGGTTCCCCTCGCACATATGTGCTAGACGTTTCTGGCTCTAGTGGGGCGGTCCTCATTTCCAGGACAAAGCTGAAGAGCCAGCGCTGTCCGAAGACGTCTCCGTGGTCATGTGGCCGGCAGGACTAAACGCCAAAGGCGCACGGAACGCTGTTCCCTTCCCACCAAAGTGGCCCCTATTTTGCTACTTGCATTTTTTTACGTGCTTTCAAACTGCTATGCTGGTAGAAGCTGGGACAAGGAACGGGGGGGCACTAGGGATTCGAACTGCCGACCTTTTCTGATCGACAAGCTCAGCATCTTAGCCACTGAGCCCCCCCGTGTCCTAGATGGCCTCAAGTCAGACCAGTTTCAGAGTTGACACCTTATTTTGATGTAGGCTATTTATTTGTTATGGCCGAATAATAGGCCCATTTTGTGACTTCCTGTAATACCAGAAGTGATGAAACAGGCCTATTATTTGGCCTGAAAAGCCTTGCTTTTCCCAAGCCTCTGGGAGGCCAAAAAAGGCCTCAAACCAGCTGGAAAATCAGCTGTGAGGCACAGTGCAGGTAAGGGGGGGGGTGGGGATGGCGCGCGCATGCGCAGGTGGTGTGGTGCATGTGCATTGCATTCTGGGTGCTGGCATGTGAGTGTGCGTGCTAGCACGCACAAAATTTTGGGCACAGGAGCCCCCAAAAGGTTAGCCACCACTGGTATAAGGTCTCCTGCCTTATAAGCATGGGGTTGGACTAGAAGTCCTCCCCAGGTCCCTTCCAGCCTTGTGATCCTGTGTCCTGACCTCCTTTTCCCTAGCTCTCGTTTTTTCACGTGCGAGCTGACGACAAGCCCGCCCTTCTCTTGCATCTGCTGAGAACAGTGGTCAAGCCACAAGACCAGACCATTGTGTTTGTGGCCACCAAACATCACACAGAATACCTGAAGGAGGTATGTGCCCTACAAAGAGGGTTTGTAGTTCTCGCCTAACGAGGGTCCACGTAGCAACACCGTTCAGACTTACAGCGGATTTCTTGCACAAAATCTGGGGAACGGGGGCATTTTTTTTCCCCCGTAGGAGTTTGGAGTTTTCTCTCGGTGCCCAGGTGAGAACTAAAATGTATGCCCTAAGGAAATTAAAAAAGGGAAGGGAAAGGGAGGAGAAAAAAAAACCCCATTCAGGTAGTTCTTGACTGACAGCATTCATCCAATAACCGTTTGAAATTACAGTCCTCGACTTAAAACAACAATCGAGCCCAAAATGTATGTTGCTGAGTGAGTTTTGCCCCATTTTATGAGTTTTCTTGCAAGAGCGGTTAAGGAAATCATTGCAGTTACTAAATTAGTACCTGGTGGTTAAGCAAATCTCTTCCGTCCCAAGGTCCGGCCCATAGATTTCCACTGCTCTCCTCTCCTCTCTGCCTTCTGTGCGTCTGCAGTCAGGCACTGGGCCCAGCTGTTCCTCCTCTTCCTCATCAGCCACCTCCAGACCTGGGGGCTGTTGACTTTCCATCTGAGGGCTGACGGGCGGCCCAGGCTACCTCCCTCCCTCTCCCTCCCTCTCCCTCTCTCTCTCTGCCAGCTCCATTCCCTCTTCCCGCTCAGAACTCCCAGGTTATCCGGATTCTGACCCCGATTCCCACGCCTCCTCCGATTCGGCTGCCTGGCCACAACAGCTTGCTGACTTTTTCCCGGCATGACGGATGCGTGTCTTTTGCAGCTGTTGACCCTGCAGGGGGTGAATTGCACCAACATCTACAGCTCTCTGGACCAGACGGCTCGCAAAATCAACATCGGCAAGTTTGCTCATGGCAAATGCTCGGTGCTGATTGTCACCGATCTCGCTGCTCGCGGGATTGACATCCCTCTTCTGGATAATGTGATTAACTACAGCTTCCCAGCCAAGGCTAAGCTTTTCCTGCACCGCGTCGGTAAGTTTCTTAAAGTCTGGAGCCTTCCAGGGTTATTTTTATGATGCTGTGGAGAAGAGGAGGAGGTGGAGGAGACTGTGGGGGCTTTGATGTTCTCTGAGCTTGGATGTTTTCTTGCAGATGTTTCAATACCCAACTAGGTAACATCATTTATTCAGGGGTCTTATTTTATTTTTTTAAAAGGGGGGAATCTTGGTAGGTTGGGTTGGTTTTGGTTTTTTTGTTTCCCTGTCCCTGCGTTTCATGCTAAAATCGCTTCGTTCTTTTTTGTGTGTGTCTTTTTTCTTTGTGCGCGTGTGTGTTTTTTGGTCCTTTTTATTTAAAAACCCCTTTCGACTTTTCGTCTTCTCCCTATAGGCAGAGTGGCTCGTGCGGGGAGGACCGGAACAGCCTACTCCCTTGTGGCTCCAGATGAGATCCCTTACGTTTTTGACCTGCACCTGTTTCTGGGACGGCCACTGGTCTTCGCCAGTCCTCATCAGAAGCCCACAGGTAAGTACAGCTAGTCCTCAACTTAACAACTGTTCGCTTAGTGGCTGGAGTAATAAATAAAACGGCGCTGAATAAAGTGACAGGACCATGAGACGTGGTGACTCAAGGGTTAGAATGCAGTAAAGGTTCCCCTTGCTCCTACATACAGTTAGTCGTTTCTGGCTCTTAAGGCGGTGCTCACCTCCGTTACAAAGCCGAAGAGCCAGCGCTGTCCGAAGACGTCTCCGTGGTCATGTGGCCGGCAGGACTAAACGCCTTCGAAGGCGCACGCAACACTGTTACATTCCCACCCAAGGGATTCCTATTTTTTCTCCTTGCATTTTTTACACCTTTTGAACTGCTCAGTTGGCAGAAGCTGGGACAAGGAACGGGAGCTCACTCCGTAGGGATGCGAACCGCCGAACCGCTGACCTTTCTGATCGACAAGCTCAGCATCTTGGCCACCGCACCACCGCGTCCCTTTGTGTCTGCAGTATTGCAGGTTGATTCTGCCCACTGCCAGCAGTTCGATTCTCTCTTATGACTTACTGAATTTCTGGCAATAATGGAGCTCCTTTCCTGTCCCCCTCCCAGATTCAGATGGCGTTTTTGGCCGTGTTCCGCAAATCGTCCTAGATGATGAGGAGAGCTTGCTACAGACTGACCACGAGCGTTCCCTTGACCTGCAGAGCCTCCGTCGTGTCTCCGACAATGCCCTGAAACAGTACCAAAAATCCCGGCCAAGTTCGTCCTCCGAATCCATCAAGAGGGTCAAAGAAATGGAGTTCAGCCTGGTAGGGATTCATCCCCTCTTCAGTGAGTATTTCCGGATGTTGTGAAGTACTATAAGGAAGTTCCTTCTCAACTTTGGCCACGTTAAGATGGGTGGACTTCAACTCCCAGAATACCCCAGCCAGCAGGCTTCACCCATCTTAAAGCATCCTGGCTGGGGAATTCTGGGAATTGAAGTTCACCCGTCTTAAAACATGCTGGCTGGGGAATTCTGGGAATTGAAGTTCATCCGTCTTAAAACATGCTGGCTGGGGAATTCTGGGAGTTGAAGTCCACCCACCTTAACATTGCCAAATTTGAGGAATGCTGTTTCAAGGACTGGATGAAACCTGGTTTTATCGTTGGCTCATTTTGAGGCGGACTTTGGGCCTTGCGTGAATCTAGTCTCTTTGGTTAGAGAACTTAATGGTCCATGCATGTGTGAGCAATGGATTCCTCCAATCAGGAGTAAATAGGATGTGGGAATCCAGTTGTATAGGCTTCCTAGAGCACCACAGTTGACCCTTCTTTCATTTTTGGTCTCTTTTAAGGTTTGCGTTTTGAGGAGGATGAGATGGCGCAGCTGAAATTTGTGGACAGCATCAAAAATTATCGTTCTAAAGCGGTAGGTGTAGCCAGGACTTTGGGTTCCAGGTTTCAATTCTGCTTTTGTGATCCTTTGGAAGTCCTGTGACATCTTGTAGGGTTGGTCTGTTCTTCCGCCATAATTTTTGCAGCCGAGAGCAGTTTATAATTTTCATTCATTCATTCATTTGTATTTCACCTTTCTGTCAATAAGTCAAGGTGGATTAATCAGTCAATGCTACTTCCTTCTTCTGTTTCCTCTCAAAAACTAACCCTGTGAGGTGGGTTGGGCTGAGGTAGGTGACTGGCCCAAAGTCACCCAGCTGGCTTTTATGCCAAAGGCGGGACTAGAACTCCCAGTCTCCTGGTGATTGGCCCAAAGTCACCCAGCTGGCTGTCATGCCTAAGGCGGGACTAGAACTCCCAGTCTCCTGCCGATTGGCCCAAAGTCATCCAGCTGGCTTCCATGCCTAAAGCAGGACTAGAACTCCCAGTCTCCTGGTGATTGGCCCAAAGTCATTCAGCTGGCTTTCATGCCTAAGGTGGGACTAGAACTCCCAGTCTCCTGGTGATTGGCCCAAAGTCATTCAGCTGGCTTCCATGCCTAAAGCAGACTAGAACTCCCAGTCTCCTGGTGATTGGCCCAAAGTCACCTCGCTGGCTTTCATGCCAAAGGTGGGACTAGAACTCCCAGTCTCCTGCTGATTGGCCCAAAGTCACCCAGCCGGCTTTCCTGCCTAAGGCAGGACTAGATCTCCCAGTCTCCTGGTGATTGGCTCAACATCACCCAGCCTTTTTCTGTTCTTTTTTCAATAGACCATCTTCGAAATCAACGCCACCAACAAAACCCTGGCCAGTGACGTCATGCGGGCCAAACGGATCCGTGACCGGCAGTCCATCGACCGGCACCAACGGAAGCAGGAGGAACGGCTGTCCTTGGCGGCTGTGAAAGCTCAAGGCGTGGCTGTCCGAGAAGAACCGATGGAAGACGGAGAAGACCACATCCAGGTCACATAAACTCATATCAACCAGGGAGGGACCCTAACTGTTTGAGAACGTGTATTTTCTTAACAGATGTTTTTATCCACTATTAATTATAACGTGTCAGTATTCTTTTTTTTTTTAATGTATATTGTAAATAGTGACGTCCATGGCTGGTCTAAGACCGTAATAAAGTTATATTCATTCACATCCAAGGGAGGCGAACCTCTCGCGCATCGTGAGGGTGATGCTCCTTTTAGTCAGGGAGGTGCTGCTCAGAGGGACATAGCCAGCTAATGGCTTAACAGAATGATAGAAGAACCAGGGTTCATAAAAATATTTCCGTGGTCTTTCAGAGTCGCCAGCAGAAAGGGAGGGGGAAGCAGTGGGCAACTTGCATTCCATCAATGTTTTCAAAGATAGTTTCTAGGCGACCGAGGTTTATTCTGCCCTGCAAAATTCTAACAGGGAGAGCATGATTGATGATTCTTGGCTACGGAGGTGTCTCAGTGGAGAATATGAATTATGATACACCCAGGGGAGTGGGGCGGGGGGGGCGGGAAACCAGGGTCAAACCAGGGTCAAGGGTGACAATGAATGATGTGCCTCAGAGTCAGGCAATGCCGGCATGTTTACTCCTAATAAATCTTTACATTTGAAAATCCAGCTAGAGACTCATGATTTAAATGGGGGTAACTACTGGAGCCCTGACATCTAGCCAGCTCTGAGACACATAATTCATTGGAATCATTGGAAGGGCCCTTAGAGGTCTTCTAGTCCAACCCCCCCCCCCCCTCAAGCAGGAGACCCTATACTGTGGCAGACAAATTGCTGTCCAGTCTCTTCTTAAAAGCTTCCAGTGATGTAGCACCCACAACTTCTGGTGGCAAGCCGTTCCCCTGGTTAATTGTCCTCATTCTTAGGAAGTTTCTCCTTAATTTCCCGGTTGCTTTTCTCCTTGGTTAGTTTCCATCCGTTGTTTCTTGTCCTGCCTTCAGGTGCTTTGGAGAATAGCTTGACTCCCTCTTCTTTGGGGCAGCCCCTGAGATAGTGGAAGGCTGGTATCGTGTCACCCCTAGTTCTCCTCTTCTCCAGGATTTTCTCTTAATTTGTTCTCCTGAACTTCCACACCAGGATGTCTTCTCCAGCGTGGTGGGAAAGAAACGAAAGCGTCCTTCAACAGAAAGTAGAGCAGTGAAGAAAAAGAAGACGACGCCGTCAGCGGAGGAAGTTAAGGAGTTTTATGTCCCTTACCAACCCAAGGACTTTGCTTCAGAACGGGGGTACGTGCAGGACCTTTCCAAATTTTTTCCTGACTGGGAAATTCTGGGAGTTGAGGTTCACAGGCCTTAAAGCATGCAAGATCTGGGGGATTCTGGGAATTGAAGCCCACAGGTCTTAAAGCATGCACGCTGGGGGATTCTGGGAATTGAAGCCCACAGGTCTTAAAGCATGCTATAATTTTTGGCGTTGAAATCTACCAGGTTTAAAACATGCAGGCTGGGGGATTCTGGGAGCTGAAGTCCACAGATTTTAAAGCCTGTAGGCTGGGGGATTCTGGGAATTGAAGCTGCCAGGTCTTAAAGCATGCACGCTGGGGGATTCTGGGAATTGAAGCCGACAGGTCTTAAAACATGCTATAATTTTTGGCGTTGAAATCTACCGGGTTTAAAGCATGCAAGCTGGGGGGATTCTGGGTGTTGAAGTCCACAGATTTTAAAGCATACAAGTTCTGGGGGGTTCTGGGAATTGAAGCCCACAGGTCTTAAAACATGCTTTAATTTTGGGGTTGAAATCTACAGGGTTTAGCAGGCGGCTAAATCTGGCAACTTTAAGACTTGTGATGCACTGAGATTCCCAGACATTCTCAGCCAGCAAAGCTGGCTGAGGAATTCTGGGAGTTGAAGTCCACAAGTCTTAAAGTTGTCAAGGTTGGACACCCCTGGTTCAAAGCATGCAGGCTGGAGGATTCTGGGAGTTGAAGTCCACAGGTCTTACGCAGGATCTCCAAAACCACAAGAGGGCAACTGACTGAACAATATTCCTCCTCCCCCCCCCCTAATTTTGCAGGCTCTGTGTTGGAGGGGAAGGCACCGCCTTTGAACAGCAGGCCTCGGCGGCTGTCCTGGACTTGATGGGTGACGAGGACCGGAATCTAAACAAGAACAAAAAGCTTTTGAAATGGTGAGTCACCCAATCGCTGAGCAATTTTTTTTTTTTTTTGCCGATTTCCCCTCTTTCCTTCTCCCCAAAGACATAGACTTCTTCATGAATCAAAGATCCTTTGGTCCCCAGCTTCCTTTAATTGTGCCGTCTTATTTTTTTAATTTTATATATATACTGTATATAAGCGAAAAAGCACTCACGCATCATCACAAAATCTCCAGAACCGTAAAGCCCACAAACTTGAAATTTGGCACCTATGTTCCTCTTGGCTTCTAGGGGCTCGCTAAGAAAGGATTTTTCGAAATGACCATCAGAGTGTTAGTATTTCCTATATTATTATTATTATTATTATTAACACGCTCTGATGCTAAGGAGTTCTACTCCCCCTCCCCACCTGAAAAAAAAGAAACCTGTTCCAACTGCAAAACACAAGCAGAGGAGTTTCAGTTTCAGTTTCACAGCAGCAAGCAGCTTTAGTACAGAACAGTTGAGCTAAGCCACGCCCAGGCTCCTTGCTGTCTCCTTGCTCACACAGCAAATACTGTTTCAGTTTCCAAACAGCCCTCAACTCTCTCACACACTGACAGGACGCTAGCCAGGTGAATACCGATGGATGCTGGTAGGCAGAGACAGAATTTTTCCTCCCTTATTTTGCTCCCAAAAAACTAAGCCTGACCACAGTTTCGTAGCAAAACATGGGTATCGAGTGCTCTCTCTTCTCTCTCTCTCTTTCTCTCTCTCTCTTTCTTCTCTCTCTCTCTTCTCTCTCTGTCTCTTTCTTCTCTCTCTCTCTCTCTCTCTCTCTCTCTCTCTCTCTCTCTCTCTCTCTCTCTCTCTCTCTCTCTTCTCTCTCTCTCTCTCTGTCTCTCTCTCTCTTCTCTCTCTCTCTCTCTCTCTCTCTTCTCTCTCTCTCTCTCTCTCTCTCTCTCTCTCCTCTCTCTCTCTCTCTCTCTCTCTGTGTATATATATATATATACACACACACACATGCACATATATACACCACACACATACACACACACACACACACACACACACACATATATATATACACATATACACACTACACACACACACACATATATATAAAGAAAAAAAAGGAAGGATTTTTTTTGTTGTTTAAAACCATTTATGTGGTGTCTTGGGAGTGTTTCCTGCCTGCAACAGGTTTTTGCCCCTGTTTGATCTCACAAAAATCAAAGAGAGGGGAAGCCGATTGGTCCTCGGAGGCCACGAGGAGAAACCGAGGAACTGGAGCCGGGCAGGAAACGATGGGAAACAATTGCAGTATTGTTAAAACAGAGGTTGTAAAAACTTGTCCATCAAAGCGCTGGGATCGGTTTGACTGGCTTGTCATTGTTTGAAAGACTTAATGGTTGACGGAGCACGTTAAAAAAAAAGAAAAAAGGTTTTCTGAGAATGCAACTGCAGCTAATTCTTTTCCTGCTTGGCCTGCTGCAAAGATTGAATAAGTCTGGGGTTGGTTTTGTTGTTTTTGTCTTACGTCGGTTCTTTTATACTTCTGTTTTTGACTTCGCTGAAAGGAGGAGAGAAATGCTAAGAAAGGGCACTTCAAAATAATAGACTTGCAGAGTTTGGAAGGGACCTTGGAGGTCTTCTAGTCCAGCCCCCTCCTCAAGCAGGAGAACCTTATCCCATTTCAGACAAATGGCTATCCAGTCTTTTCTTTTAAAAAAACAAAACTCCAGTGCTGAAGCACCCACAATTTCTGGTGGCAAGCTGTTCCACTGGTGAATTGTCCTCACTGTTAGTAAGTTTCACCTTTATTTTGACATCGGTTCTCTCCTTGGTTCGTTTCCATCCGTTGCTTCTTGTCCTGCTTTCTGATGCTTTGGAAAAAAACATCTTGACTCCCTCTTCTTTGGGGCAGCCCCTCAGATACTGGAAAACTGCTCTCATGTCCCCCTTAGTCCTTCATTTCATTAGGCTAAACATAGCTAGTTCCTGTTCCCATGGCCACTCCTGCACCCCAATATTGCAAGGGTGATAAAGACATTATTCACATATATATTTAGCAGAGGGTCATTTCGATGACCTATAACAGAATAGCGGAGCTGGAAGGGACCTTGGAGGTCTTCTAGTCCAACTCCCTGCTTTGGCAGGAAACCCTTATCCAACCTCTTCTTAAAAACTTCCAGTATCGGAGCATTCACAACTTTTGGAGGCAAGTTGTTCCACTGATGAATTGTTCTGTCAGAAAATTTCTCCTTAGTTCTAGGTTGCTTCTCCCCTTGATTAGTTTCCACCCGTTGCTTCTTGTCCTGCCTTCAGGTGCTTTGCAGAATAGCTTGACTCCCTCTTCTTTGGGGCAGCCCCTGAGATATTGGAAGACTGCTATCCTGTCACCCCCTCGTCCTTCCTTTCTCTAGATTAGGCATGCCCCATTCCTGCAACTGGGCATCACATAATCCCAGAACACAGCCACTGTCCTAATGGCAAGAGTTGATCGTGCAACTGTGGGAATACTGCAATTGGGTCATAAGTGTGAAAAACACAAATCATTTTTTTTCAGTGCCACCGTAACTTTGAGAGGTCACTAAATGAACTGTTGTAAGTGGAAAGGATAACCTGGTGTTTTTTTTTGTTTTGTTCTGCAGGGATCGGAAACGGAAACGATTTGTCGGTCAAACGGGTCAGGAGGATAAGAAGAAGATCCGTACGGAAAGCGGCGCCTACATCAGCAGCTCCTACAAAACCAACATGTATCTTTTCAAGTTCATCCCAGGACGGAAAAAAAAGTCTTTATCTTGGGTCTTTCTTTTCCCCCCCACATGCATTTTAATCCAGGTGGGTGGGATAAGAAACAAAATAATGGAGTTAAACAGATAATCAGAGTTGGAAGGGACCTTGTAGGTCATCTAGTCCAACCCTCCCGCCCAAGTGGGTGACCCTACACCATTTCTGACAAATGGCAGTCCAATCTCTTCTTGAAAGTCCCAAGTGAGTTGGAGAGTTGGTGAGGGCTACTCGGGAAGACTTGCCTAAGTTGAATTTCCTATTCGGCTCCAGCTACGACAAATGGAAAAAGAGAAATAAGATTGACGAACAGGATTCTGACACGGAGGTTGGTGGCAATCAGAAGAACAGGAAGAGGCAGAAAGGCAGAGGTGAGCTTTGAGAGAGAATGGAGGCGTCAAAACTCTCACCTTTTGGTTCCCAGGGGTTCCCATCATTATCCGAAGGTGCTTTCTCAAAAGGGCAGTTTGGACTTTTATTTGGCTTGAAGGCCTTTCACGTCTCACCCAAGTGGTTCCTTCAGTTCTTCAGGATTGAAGAAGCTTCTTGGAGGAGAAGCGAAAGCCCTTCAAGTAAAAACAAAAGGCAGTCCGGTTTGTCTTTGGGAACTGAAGAAGCTTCTTGAATCAGAAGCGAAATGTCTTCAAGCAAAAAAGAAAACGAAAAAGCACCTTTGGGACAACTGTGGCCTGGATGACTGAGGCTCTCCATAGACGTGTGATCATAGATGGGCGGCAACCAGAGGCGGGATTCAAAAATCCCAACAACTGCCCAGTTGCTGGGTAGGCGTGGCCTACCAGAACATCCGGGAGGGCTGTTTTTCGTCTTCCCCATAGTCCGGAGGCTTCACTCGGGCTTCTTGGAGGACAAAAACAGCCTCCCCCCGGGCTCCAGAGGCCTTCCGGAAGCCAGAAACAGGCCTACTTCTGGGAGATCCATTTTTCACCCTCTCACAGCCTCCATGCACATCCAAAATGGGCCACGTGGAGACTCCGGGGTTGGGCGGGGCCATTCGGTCGGTTCAACGACCAGTTGGGCAAACCAGATGCCAATTTAACATCCAGTTCGCCTGAACCGGCTGAATCCCACCCCGTTCAACTGATTTAAGTGCAAGCCAGTTTCCCATTGCCGACATTGTGTTCACGTAATGACGGGGGTTGCTGAGACAGCCAAGGAACAAACCGCCCTTCCTTCATTTCAGCCTGCCCGTAACTTCGCGTGAAAGGGCGTTGAGCCCACTAACAGCCATGTGGTTTCTGTCAGGATTCCGGCGGTCGCCTTAATTAAATCGTACGCCTCGAGCCAAGCTTCAAACAACTTCGAAAGTTTTATTAGGAGCAACGTGCCGGCATGGCCTGTATGAAGCCAACTCCGAGACGTGTAATCACTATGACCCTGCCTTCCCAAATTCCCCTGGGCGTATCCTAATTCAGCTTCTCCAATGAAACACCGCGTTCATGGCCTGGGTGTGTCGTCATTCACTTTCCCCAAAAAAGGAACTTCCCTGTTGTCTTAAGTTACAATCTTTGTAAGATAAGCTTGGAATGTGCTTCTGATTTTATTTGCTGTATGCTCCTTCAGGTCTCTCCTCCCCCACCCATCTCATGGCAACTTGGAAACAGGCATAGGAATGTTTTACAAGTTGACAGTTTCATTATTCTGCGCCGGGGCTGCCCGTTATTAATTCGAACTCCATCCCAACCGTGGTTTTTTTTTGTTCCCTTCCAAAGGGCCCCACCCGGCCTCCTCCCAGCGAGGCAAGGTCCGCTCCGAGCTGAAAACCAAGGAACAGATCTTCAAGCAGAGGAAAAAGGCCTCCAAGCAACGTTTCCTGCAGGGCGGAGGGATGAAGCGCTTGAAATCTCGTAGCCGGCAACGGGTGCGAGAGATGCGCCAAACGGCCTTTGGTCGCGGAAACGTCAAGAAAGGCAAGCTGCGGAAACGGATGTAGAGGTCCTGCTTGCCCCGTGGTTGATCCTCACTGATTTACTGGGTAAACTTTGGGTCTAAAAATAAATAAAGATTTATTTCAGCATCCAGCTGCATCATTTGGAATGGGTTTCTTATCATGCCACATCCTCTTGGTTTTGGGTTGTTGTTTTTTTGAATTATTTTGGAGTAGAGAGTTATCTTGAATTATGTGCTTAGAGAAATGCAGAGTCCAACTTGGGGTGGGGGGATTTGCTTGATCATGTGACATGCTAGAGACTCAAGTGTCCATTAAGCTAAAGTAAGATTAAAAAAAAACACCAGGTGTGTTCAGAGCAAACCTGTTGACATCCAAACTTATACCAATAGCGTTTAGATTTATATACGGCTTCGTAGTGATTTACAACAGGCTCTGGGCGATTTACAGGTCGGCCTCTTGCCTACAACAACCTGGATCCTTGTTTTACCAACCTCGGAAGGATGGAAGGCTGAGTCAACCTTGAGCCGGTCAGAATCGAATTCCTGGCAGTGGGCAGAGTTAGCCTGCAATACCGCCTTCTAACCGCTGCAACATCAGGGCTCCTAACCTCCTGTCGCTTTGCAAATTAATTAAATTGAACTGACGAAGCTTCTTGGATGAGAAGCGAAACGTCTTCAAAAGAAAAACCAGCAGAAAAAGCACCTGCTCTGGATGACGGAGGATCTCTCCATAGACAAATTAATGTTTTGACTCTTTAGCAATCCACCATGTTTCTTGATTCGAAAGCAGCTTATTTTTTTTTTAAAACCAAATCATCTGTTAAACTACAGCACGATGCCTGAATTTAAACATGACACAGATAGGGATAAATTCCAACTTTTCCACACCTGTTATCCCAAAGTAAAATTGCTCCCTTCGACATGGGACCAATTTAAGTAATTAAAAATATCACGGGGTCTTCTCCCACAAAACTGCAACCAAGGGGATTCTGCGGCAATGTGGAATTGTAGCAGCAAGTCATATGTCGAAGACAGGACTCAAGACCACGGAAAAGGTGCAGGAAATCAGGTTTATTGCGCAACACGTTCAGAGCATTAGCATGACAAATTCTGAACACCCAGCTGCATCTGGGGTGGTTTCTTTATACCCAGAATGACCTCAGCATAGGTCTGGGCGTTTACCTTTAACACTTTCACAAATTACGGACAACTGATTATACACGCATCTTAGGACAGATAAATGCAATATCCTGTGTTACGGCAGGAACACAAAAGAGGATATGTTTTTCTTGCTTATTCTGTTATCTTACACCAACAGTAATTTTCCATTCCCATCCTTAGTCGCAAGAGAAGCAGAGCTTTACTTCCTTAAAATATAAGTTCCTTATTTTCGCAACAAACAAAATACAGAAGTAAATGTGACCCTGAGTTGGTTCTAACCTATGACCTAGATTTCTATAATGTCCATATTTTATATGCCTTAATTGGTCCTGCTTCAGAATAACATCAAAATGAGAACGTTGGAATGCAAATCCCATCCTTGCCTACTTCTACACTGCTATCAGGACAGTATTGGTGTTAGGAGGCAGTTTGTGTCATTCTGTCATTGTCAAACTGAATTCGTACGATTCCACCACCAACATTGATCTTGTAAGATGAATTCCTAACCTGAAAGTTCTCCTGATGTAGTAATTTCAACGACTATAAGCCCTCCAATCTATGTGATTCCTGCTAAGAGTTTCATGAGTTGATCTGAAGGGCACCAGTATTGCAGAATATTATTTTTTTGAAGTTAATTAAGAAGAATTGGAGGCTTGCCTAGGCTTAAGATGGAGATTGGGGAGGGAACTGGTGGGGTACTATCCAAGGTGCTGAAACCATGCTGGATTCTCCCAATTCCATAGTAGAATTGTAGAATTCTTGATTGGCCAAGTGTGATTGGACACCCAAGGAATTTGTCTTTGGTGCAAATGCTCTGGGTGTACATTTTAAAAAAAGATACATTGATCAAGAACCATAAGATGCATAAAAAACTCTTCTTGTAAAGTTACATTAACAATTTTGCAAATATGAAGGTACATTTCTCCCTCCATCACCTTTACAGGTTAAGAAACTAGGGAAGGCCTCTCTGAGGTGTTTGCAATGTTGACATTCCTTCTATGGGCTCAGCTGCCTCTTATCTGACCGTTGCCTAGTCTGTAGCTCTTCCTCCAGTCTCCCAAGGCCGCTCGTACTTACCGTTAGAAAGTTTAATTTTTCCTAAAATCAGGAGATCCGTAGTGCAAGTTACAGAGGATGTAGTTGGGGCAATACGCACCTTAGATAGTAGTGACCGGCTGGCAGATGTACTGGCCTGAGATGGCACCCTTTTTTCTGGCTGTGAAGGTTGTGGAGGCTCTGCTTTGCGGAAATCGGCGAGTATTGCTGTTAAGTCTTCCACGCAAAGCTGCACCTGGAGGGATGGAGAAACAGAGGGGGTGGCTGTTGCTAAAATTGGGAGGAGGAAGTGGTGCATGCATTACCTTCCGTCGTCATCCTCTTTTAACAACCTCGTAATCCCTTGCGGAATGGAGTCTAGGCAACTGAAAGGAGTTGAGTGTTTACTGGCCGGATGCCCTTCCTATTGAGTTTTTTTTTCCAGGAGATCTATGTAGGAAAACCACTGCAGTTGGGGATTTAATAACCCGGTCTTAAGTGAATCTGGCTTGAACAGGGGGTTGGACTAGATGACCTCCAACTCTGTTATTCTATTCTATTCCCCACGGACTTTACTTGCTGGAAGGTCACAAATATGAACTAGTTTCCAAGCGTCTGAATTTTGATCCTGAGACCATGGGGATGGCGTCAACGGTTGCTGTGTGTGATAAACGGTCACAAGACACTTCTTCAAGAGATGTTGTAACTTCAAACGGACACTAAATGGATGGTTGTAAGCCAAGGACTACTTGCACCCGGGTATATTAAAGGCACTGAGATCAGCCAAAGGTCAATAAAAATTTCACAGCTTGGAGCCATGGCTAACAGACAAACATCTTACATTACTTCCCTTGGCGAGATCCATTGTCAGCGTATTAATAATTTAAAGACTCCCACGGGGTGAGTTTGCTGAAGCTAACATTGTTTATGGAAACACTACGAGAGCTGACCGCATCTAGTTGGGCGTCGGTGTCCTCTTGGGGCACATTCATGGGTAGCTTCCTATGCTTGATCACCATCTGGAAAAGGTTCAGAGCTGCAAGCTTGATCTGCCCCAGTTCCAGGGTCTTGCTTGCAGCCGTGTTCTGGATGCAAATCCAGTTGGACTCCTAGAAAGGGTGAAGCAAGAGAAGAAAAAAAATCTTAGTCCAAACAACTCTTGTTTTATTTCACTGCTGGGAATTATGTTCATTCCCAGCCGGTAATGAGTCCCAAACAGTCCCTCGAGATAAGCACCCACCTTTCTCTCCTTTGAATGGCTGCCAACAACTAAAGTGCCAAATGAACTGTAAAATGCCAACCGAAGTACAAAGTCGACACAGAGCTTCAAGGATTAATCCAAACAGAATGAATGACTTTGCTTCCTGCAAAGGTTTCTTTACATTTGCCTGACTGTTATACCTTAGGGGAGGTATAAAAGCCTTACTCCCGATTCACCCCTTTTTTCTCAGCTGCTCTCACCTTCTAGCAGCTCTGCGCACATGCGCACTGGGAACAGCCTCCACCCTGTTCCATGGTGACAGTAGGACAGGGACGGTAGGTACGATTGTGCACTTATGCACGCCCCCTTACAGACCTCTTAGGAATGGAGTGAGGTCCACGGTAGACAGTTTAAGGTTAAAGTTTTGGGGGCTTGAGGATGTAACAACAGTCAGGGAGTCAGTTCCAGGCGTTGACCACTCTGTTGCCGAAGTCGTATTTTCTGCAATTGAGCTTGGAGCGGTTTACTATGAGTTTGTATCTATTGTTTGCCCATGTGTTATTGGGGTTGAAGCTGAAGTAATCATTGACAGGTAAGACGTTGTAGCAGACAATTTTACGTATTAAGCTTAGGTCAGACTGTAGGTGGCGTAGATCTAAGTTGTCTAGGTTCAAAATTTCAAGCCTCATGGCATAAGGGATTCTATTCTTGTCCTCTCTTCAGGTACTTTGGAGAATAGCTTGACTCCCTCTTCTTTGTGGGAGCTCCTCAAATATTGGAAGACTGCTATCATGCCCCCTCCTCGTCCTTCTCCTCATTAAACTAGACATACTCAATTCCTGCAACCATTCTTCCTTCTTCTCCAGTCCCTTAATCATCTTCGTTGCCCTTCTCTGCACTCTTTCTAGCCCACCAGGTCGCAATGGGTCGGACACGACTTCGCAACTAACAACAACAATGATGTCCTGGCCTTACCAATTCAAGGACCTTGCCCTGGGTTTGCTCCAGCTGATCTTGGAGCTCTGCCACCATATTATTTTGCTGCAAAATCCTGTTACTGCTTTCATCCAGGTACTGTTGCAGGCGGCTGCGTTCCTCCTCCACAGCTTCACGGGCAACTTGTTCTCTCCGGACCAAGCTGACCTGGGTGGCCCTCAGAGTCTCGAACCGACCAATCAGCTCTGAGATGTCCTGAAACTGCAGGACGAGAGAGAGAGAGAGAGAGAGAGAGAGAAGAGAGAGAGAGAGAGAGAGAGAGAGAGAGAGAGAGAAGGAGTCTCCCTCTCCAACCTTCCCTCCAGTTCTGCCCCCCTTCCCCTCCCCTGCCCTCCTCACCTGCTCCGTTTTCCCCAGGACTTCCTGCAGATATTCACAGAAAGGCTTATGAGCTGCCAGGCGTCCTTGGAGTCTGGTCTTCGCCGTCGTTAACCGGGCAATTTCCTCTTGGAGGCGTTCCGCTTCCACTTTCTTATGAGCCATCTGCTGCTTTTCCTGCTCAGCTTTCCGCATCGCTCTGCTCCGTTTGGCATCGTTCTCCTGCAGGGGAGAAAATGGTCCTGGATCACACCTGAAAGCCTTTCCTCCTTTGGGGTGGATGCCAGCCCCTTCAAATCATATTAAAAATTTTTTTTAATATACCCTGTTTTTATGTCTGGAGGCTAAACCATATGATGGATGATTGAGGCAACTACTTTGCGTTGTGGTCCATCGGCAGCCTGCGGAGAGGGCAGCAGAGTCAGACAGTGGGTAGGAACATGGGCCAGTCTGGGAGTCTGGGGAGGACTTGGATGAGGGTCCTGCGTCCGACACAGAGATGGGGCCAGGACCATCTGGGAGTGGGATGCTGACTCTGGAGCCTCCAGAATCTGACAGCAGCGAGGCAGAGGAACAAAGGGAGCCTGTTCCCAGTGCGCGCATGCGCAGAGCTGCCAGAAGGCAAGAGCAGCTGAGACAAAAGGGGTGACTTGGGAGTAAGGCTTGGAGGCGATTGGCCCTCCCATAAGACATAAAGAAGGAGCAAAGGGACAGGAACCTTTGCAGGAAGCAACTTTGTTCATACTGGTCGGTTTGAAACCTGAAAGTTGGTGTTGAATTTGTGTTCTGTTTGGCCTTGTATAACTAATTGGAAATTTAGTCGTTGGCAGCACTTCAAGGAAGATAAAGGTGGGTGCTTATCAGGCTTATCCTGAAGGACTTTGTAAATAGTCCCAAGGAAGTCTGCCAAACTGTTTTAGGCTCATTACGGGCACTTTACTGTCATTGCACCTCATACAATGAAATGAAATGCCATCTTCAGTGTACATTATACGTAAGAAAACTATAAAAAATAAAACACAAACACCCATCCTTCACCTTCTCTATACAATTGACACTGCATTAACATTGCACTATACGGTAGAATTCAATGGACTTATTGCCCTGGGATAGAAGCTGTTTTTCAGCCCATTTGTCCTTGTTTTTATTGTCTTATACGGTCTGCCAGATGGTAATAGTTCAAAAAAAGAAAAGAAAAGGTGCCCAGGATGAGATGGATCTCCACTAGGTATGTCTCGTCCAGTGGTCTCCAAACTTGGCAAGTTTAAGACTGGTGGACTTCAACTCCCAGGATTCCCCAGTCAGCATGGGGAAGTGAAAGGAAGTCCACCAGTCTTAAAGTTGCCAAGTTTGAAGAGCGCTAATCTAGTCCAACGAGGAGAAGAACTAGGGGTGATATGATAGCAGTCTTCCAATATTTGAGGGACTATCACAGTGATGAGAGGGTCGATCTATTCTCCCAAGAACCTGATGCCAGAACAGGAAGTAACCAGTAGAACATTAAAGAGAGATCCAACCTAGAATATTTTCTATCGATCAACCCGTGGAACAACTTACCTCCAGAAGTTGTGGATGCTCCATCATTGGAGCTTCTCAAGAAGACACTGGACAGCCATTTGTCCAGGATGGTATAGCATCTCCTGCTTGAGTAGAGGGCTGGACTAGAAGACCTTCAAGGCCCACTCCAACCCAATTATTCTATGTTCTGTTTTCATATTTTATTGTCCCTCTGTGAGGGACATGGGCGGTTCCAAAAATGGAATAAACAAATAAATAAATTCCAAATCTAATTCTGTATTACTCTTGACCGAAGATTGGTTACACTCCTACCTGGCTTGGATTAGAAGACCTCCAGTGTCCCTTTCAGCCCTAAGATTCTATGGATGTTCTAGTGCTGAGCTTCAAGAACAAACCTTCAAGAACTTGTCAAACTTCAGAATGGCCTGTTTGAGTTGACCTTCTTTGCGTTCCAGCTCTTGCCGTCGCTGCTGCAGATGATCCATCTTTTTCTGAAAGTCCTGGAAAGGGACAGGGAGAGTTAGAGAAGAGCAGCTGAAGAAAAGATACAGCCAAAGGCTTTTGAACAAAGAAAAATAAGAAGCTTGATCTTCTTGAAGTCAATGGAGATTCTGAATCATCCATGTCATGATCGTTCCAAAAGGCAACTGGATTTAGGGGAAAAAAAAACAAGACTAACGCCAAGGGCTCCTACAAAGATGAGGGTGGTCAAACTATTTTTCAAAGCACCAAGAGGCAAGAGGAGAAACAATGGATGGAAACTAATCAAGAACTAACAAGAAATTTCCTAATGGTGAGAGGAATTAAACAATGGAACAACTTGTTTGCAGAAGTTGTGGGTGCTCCATCGTTGGAGGCTTTAGAAAAAAGACTGGACAATCATTTATCTGAAATGGTAGAGGGCCTCTTGGTCAAGCAGGGGGTTGGACTAGAACAGGGGCCTCCAACCTTAGCAACTTGTGGACTTCAAGGAACTCTGGCAGTTGAAGTCCACAAGTCTTAAAGTTGCTAAGGATGGAGAGCCCTGCACTAGAAGACCTCCAAGGACTTTTCCAACTATGTTCTAAGAAAGTCCAACTATGTTCTAAGAGACCTTCAATGTCTCTTCCAACTATGTTCTAAGAAAGTCCAACTATGTTCTAAGAAAGTCCAACTATGTTCTAAGAGACCTTCAATGTCTCTTCCAACTATGTTCTAAGAAAGTCCAACTATGTTCTAAGAAAGTCCAACTATGTTCTAAGTCAGAGACCTTCAATGTCTCTTCCAACTATGTTCTAAGAAAGTCCAACTATGTTCTAAGAGACCTTCAATGTCTCTTCCAACTATGTTCTAAGAAAGTCCAACTATGTTCTAAGAGACCTTCAATGTCTCTTCCAACTATGTTCTAAGAAAGTCCAACTATGTTCTAAGAGACCTCCAATGTCTCTTCCAACTATGTTCTAAGAAAGTCCAACTATGTTCTAAGAAAGTCCAGTTACCTTTTGCCAAAGGTGCACAGAACACTGTTGCCTTCCCACCAAAGGGGTCCCTATTTTTCTACTTGCATTTTTTTTTACATACTTTCAAACTGCTAGGTTGGCAGAAGCTGGGACAAAGTAATGGGAGCTCACTCCGCGACATGGTGCTAGGGATTCGAACCGCTGAACTGCCGACCTTTCTGATTGACAAGCTCAGCATCTTAGCCACTGAGCCACCACGTCCCTAAGTTTAAATTGGCTTCCCTATCCCAAAGCTGTCCAGTTGTGGCACTTTTAACCCCTGAAATTATGATGAAGAGCCCTGCTGCTTGGGGAATTCTGGGGAACAAAGTCCACCCCTGTTGGTGCCCTTCAGGTTAAGCCGACGTTTGTTTTGTGTACCTCTTTGGTGGCTGAGAATGTCTTCTCCACTTCTGCCAGTTCTCTTTGCTTCTCTAAGAGGCAGCAAGACGACGGTAAAAAGTCGTTTTCCTTCTCTGGGATTTTCCTGGAAAGGAGCGATCCAAAGACTCAAGACCAGAGATAGGTATTCAGCCGGTTCGGACTGGTTCTCCAGAACCGGTGGTGGAAATTTTGAGTTGTTTGGAGAACTGGCAAATCCCACCTCTGACTGGCCCCACCGTCCCCATCTATTCTCTGCCTCCCGAGTCCCAGCTGATCGGCTGGGTCTTCTTTGGTTGCCCTGCCCGGGAGAACGGAGCTGGGAAGCAGGTTAGTGGGATTGGGAGGGAATGGAGATTTTGCAGTATCTTCCCCTGCCATGCCCACCAAGACACTAAGCCACACCGACAGAACACCACACCCATCAAGCCACGCCCACAGCTGATTGGCTGGGTCTCCTTTTGTTGTCCTGCACAGGAGAACGGAACTGGAAAGCAGGTTAGTGGAGTGGGGAGGGAATGGAGAACCCACAATTTCTGGAGGGAAGCCGTTCCACTACTACTGCTAATACTACTACTACTAGTAGTAGTTATTAACAACAAAACAACAACACTAATACTAACACTAACACTAACACTAACACTAACAATAATAATAATAATAATAATAATAATAATAATAATAATCGCACAGTCGGCCAGATGTTCAGACTGGGTTTGGCATTTTTGTCTCCCTATTGAGTCCTTCCCAAGGACCTGGGATAGGTAAATCTGGATGTTTGTTTTGTGTTTGTTGTTTGTTTTTGGTTATCAGTTGTTGGTTGTGTTTATTGTGTTTGTTGTTGTGTTGTGTTGTTGTGTTGTTGTTGTTGTTGTTAGTATTAGTATTATACACAAAAATGACAGTATACACAGCAAATGAGATAACTATGCTGCGTTTCTTATCACAAATCACTAGTCGAACCCTTCCCAAGTGTTTAGGACTGCATGATGTATCGATGGATTATGCAAGCAGATCCCAGTAAGGTGGCCCTCTGCAGCTGACCAGTGGTGATCTTGTCAGCGCCAATTATTTTCAACTGCTTGCCTAGGTCTTTAGGCACAGCAGCACCCAGTGTGCCCAGTACCACTGGAACCACCTGCACTGGTTTATGCCAGAGTCTCTGCAGTTCGATTCTCAAGTCCTGATATCGGGTGACTTTTTCAAGTTGTTTCTCGTCGATTCTGCCATCACCAAGTATGGCAATGTCAATGATCCACACTTTCTTCTCCTCCACAATCGTGATATCCGGGGTGTTGTGTTCCAAAACTTTGTCAGTCTGTATTCGGAAGTCCCACAGTAGTTTTGCCTGCTCATTTTCGACCACTTTTTCAGGCTTATGATCCCACCAGTTCCTTGCTAGAGGCAGATGGTAGTTGTGACACAAGTTCCAGTGGACCATCTGAGCAACTGTGTTGTGACGTTGTTTGTAGTCAGTCTTTGCTATTGTCTTGCAAACAGCTCAGTATGTGATCAATGGTTTCGTCTGCTTCTTTATTATTTATTTATTATTATTATTATTATTATTATTATTATTATTATTATTATTATTATTATTATTATTATTATTATTATTTCTTTTGCAAGTGGTAAAACTTTGCAGACTCCCTCTCTCCCCCTCCCCACTGCCACCCCTTCCCCAGCCTTACATCATCGTCAGCTTCTCCTGGATGGCGGCACGGACCCTCTCCTCCAAATCCGAAGCCATCGCTTCCCTTTCTCCCTCTTCCCCACCAGCTGCCCCGGTGCAACCCCAAATGGGGCCAAGGACGCGACAGCTTGCAGGAGGGGCGGGGGAAGCAGTCCCGGGAGTTCCCAGGCGGTTGCCACGGAGACGGCCAGCACAACGTTCTGTTGCCGCGGCGACGCGTCCAACGAGCTGAGCAAACGCCTCCCCCCCACCTCTTCCTCATCCCTCTCGCCCAGCCTGCGTTGAACCGGCAGGTTTCTGTCGTGAGTTTGGATGGGTTTGTCGACAACTCGCGAAAGCCACAATCTCGGGTGATGTTAGATTAAACAGAGTTGGAAGGGACCTTGTAGGTCGTCTAGTCCAACCCGCCCCCCCCTCCCCCAGGGAACAATGAAAAATGAAATTCAATGCAGAGAAAAGGAAAGTCCTACACTTTAGGCAAGAAAAACCAAAAGGACACATAGAATAGACTGGGTGAAACCAGGCTCCATAGCAGGAACTGGGAGAGGGATCTTGGAGTCTTAGTGGACAACCAGCTAAATAGGAGCCAGCCGTGTGTGGCAGCAGCCAAAAAAGCCAATGCAATCCTAAATTGCATTAACAGAGGGATGCAATTGAGATCAAGTGAGGTACTAATACCACTCTGTAAAGCCTTAGTAAGGCCACACCTAGAGTACTGCATCCAGTTTTGGTCACCACATTATAAAAAAGATGTTGAGGCTCTAGAAAAAGTACAGAGAAGAGCAACCAGGAGGTTGACGGGACTGGAGGCTAAAACATACAACGAACGGTTGCAGGAATTGGGCCTGGCTAGTCTAGTGAAGGGAAGGACCAAGGGAGGCAGGAGAGCAGTCTTCCAATATTTGAGGGGCTGACCCAGAGAGGAGGAAGGGATTTTTATTTATTTTCCAAGGCACCCAAAGGCCAGACAAGGAATAATGGATGGAAACTGATCAAGGAGAGATTCAACCCTAGAAATAAGGAGGAATTTTCTGACGGTGAGAACAATCAACCCATGGAACAGAAGTTGCCTTTGGAGGTTCTGGGAGCTTCATCCCTGGAAGCTTTCAAGAAGAGATTGGACTGCCATTTGTCAGAAATGGTGTAGGGTCTCCTGCTTAGGTGGGGGGTTGGACTAGATGACCTACAAGGAGGGAGGGGAAGGGACTTGTTAGAAAGCCACATTTGGCTGCCCCACTTGCCTTTTGGCTCTCTCCAAACATTGCACACTTACTGCTTGTCCACTCTTGGGTGACACAGTCGAGTTGTGAAAGAAGGGGCAATTGAAAACACTTCCTCCTCACTTTTAACATCCGGCCCTGTGATGTTTTGCAAGAAGGGGGGGGGGGGAAGGAACTTTCAGACACTCTGGGGTTTCCCCCCACCAACTTTCTCTCCCCTGCCAATATTTATTTCACCTTCGTTCAGCGTTTTTAATAGCGGTGAGGCAAGTGCAAAACTTGAGAAGAGATGCACCCCTGTGTAAGGGGCACAACTGACCTTCACAGCTCCTTATCACTGATTTTCTCATCTCAATCAAATTGCACATAAAGGATTTCACCGTAATATGGAGAGAGTGAGAGAGAGAGAAAAAAAAACTTCCATAATTCAACATCCCTGAAATTATCTCAATAGCGGTAACTGAAAGGGATATGGGAGGCCTAATGGAGCACCACTTAAACAGGAGCCAGAGGTGTGCTGCGGCTGCCCAAAAAGCCAATGCAATTCTAGGCTGCATCCACAGTGGGGTAGAATCACATGAATGCATGATATATGTGCGTATATGCGTAATTTCGTATATAGAATAGAATAGAATAAAAATGGAATAGAATGGAATAGAATAGAATAGAATAGAATAGAATAGAATAGAATAGAATAGAATATAGAATAGAATAGAATAGAATAGAATAGAATAGAATAGAATAGAATAGAATATAGAATAGAATAGAATAGAATAGAAGAGAAGAGAAATGAATGGAATGGAATGGAATGGAATGGAATAGAATAGAATAGAATAGAATAGAATAGAATAGAATAGAATATAAATGAATAGAATAGAATAGAATAGAAATGAATGGAATGGAATAGAATAGAATAGAATAGAATAGAATAGGATAGAATAGAATAGAATAGAATAGAATAGAAATGAATAGAATAGAATAGAAATGAATGGAATGGAATGGAATGGAATGGAATAGAATAGAATAGAATAGAATAGAATAGAATAGAATGGAATGGAATGGAATGGAATGGAATGGAATGGAATGGAATGGAATGGAATAACAGAGTTGGAAGGGACCTTGGAGGTCTTCTAGTCCAACCCCCTGCCCAGGCAGGAAACCCTACTCCACTTCAGACAAATGATTATCCAACATTTAAAAAAAAAAAAAAATCCAGTGTCGGAGCATTCACAACTTTTGGAGGCAAGTTGTTCCACTGATGAATTGTTCTCACTGTCAGAAAATTTCTCCTTAGTTCTAGGTTGCTTCTCTCCTTGGTTAGTTTCCACCCGTTGCTTCTTGTCCTGCCTTCAGGTGCTTTGGAGAATAGCTTGACTGCCTCTTCTTTGGGGCAGCCCCTCAGATATTGGAAGACTGCTATCATGTCATCCCCTAGTCCTTCTTTTCATCAAACTAGACATATCCAATTCCAGCAACCGTTCTTTATATGTTTTTGCCTCCAGTCTCCTCATCATCTTCGTTGCTCTTCTCTGCACTCTTTCTAGAGTCTCTACGTATTTATTTTGTCAATTTATTTGCTCCATTCATTTATTTATTTATTTTGTCAAGTTTATGTAGTCTGTATGGGAGATGGTGATCCTTTGAGTGCTGTATGTAATGAAATTTACATTTTAATGCATGCCAATTAATGTGCATTAGTGATAGATGCCATTTTACAATGCGTTGGTGAGGCCACGCTTGGAATGCTGCATTCAATTCTAGTCACCACTGTACAACAGAGATGCTGGATTGAGGATGGAGGAACCTCCATCCTCATCCTCCACCTGAGCTACAGATATTCACCATCATTGCAAGATGCTGAGGCATGTCTGGAGCTTCTCAGTCCTCCAGGTCATGATTGTCCCAAATGTGCTTTTTTTCTTCCCCCCCCACCCAAGAAGCAACTGGACTTTCTTGGTTTCTCTTCTCATTCAAGAAGCTTCTTCAGCTCTGACTGGATGATCATTTCCCACCATCCAGTCAGAGCTAAAGAAGCTTCTTGGTTAAGAAGTGAAATGTCTTCAAAGAAAAACCAGGAAGTTCAGTTACCTCTTGAAAAAAAAAAGCACCTTTGGGACAAGATCTTGCATCATCCCCTCTTTTCTCATTATTTCTCCTTCATTTACAGAAAATTTTGGTGTTGCTTGTTCCCCTAATTCTGGTATCATTATAAAAACTTTATCTTGCCCCATGACTCCTGCTTCTGTGGCTTTTTCATCTGCTAAGATACTTAGTTGTTCTTCTTTGCACTTTTTCCAAAGGCTCAACATCTTTTTACAATTGGGGCGGAAGGGGGAATGTTTTAAAATTTTAACCTGACCTAGTTAACCGTGTTGTGTGAATAAAGCCTGAATTTTTTACACCTCAGTTTCACAGGTGAGATGTGTGATAAAGGAATGAGGGAAATGCACATTCCTGCAGCCTGTTTTCTCTCTCTTTCTTTCTTTTTCCTTTCTTTCTCTCTTTCTCTCACTCTCTTTCTCTCTCTTTTTCCTTTCTTTCTCTCACACTCTCTGTCTTTCTCTCTTCTTTCTCTCTCTCTCTGTCGCTCTCTGTCTTTCTCTGTTTCTGTCTGCCTGTCTCACTCTTTTGTTCTTCCTCTCCCTGTCTCTCTTTCTTTCTTTCTCTGTCTCTGTGTCTCTTTCATTTTCTCTCTCTCTCTGTGTCTATCTCTCTCTCTCTCTTTCTCTCTTTTTTTCTGTCTCTGTCTCTGCCTGTCTGTCTGCCTGCCTGCCTGCCTGTCTGTCTGTCTCTCTTTTATTCTTTCTCTCTGTGTCTCTCTCCCCCACACACATATTATTGCAAACCAAGGTGTCCAAGCAGAAACTCTGCCTAACTTCTGAGTCCATGAGCCAATCAGACCACAGCATTTAATTTATAATAAAGAGCCCCCCCCTCCATATCTTCCTCAGCCAATGGTCTGGTTTACAACAAATTCAAGTCTGTGTCCTGAGCTATTCCTTGTTTTTCTGTGTCCTGAGCCATTGGCTTGTTTTTCTCCCTTCTCTTTCTCCCACAGAACAGCATTTCTGCTGTCCTAAGGACATTTCCTGCCCCGTCAAAAGGTTGCATTCCAAAAACAGAGTTTATTTTTAGGGGATGTTTTTAAACACTTGCAATACCTTTGGCCCTTCTGAACTCCTTAAAACCCTCCGAAAGGAGGAGGAAAAATAAATAAAGTTTAGTTTAGTTTAGTTTAGTTTATGGTCATTGCACCTCTTACAACGAAATTAAATGCCATCTTCGGTCTACATCATAACTACAGAAATAAAACACAAACACCCACCCTTCCCATTCTATACAACTGAATTGAAGCCCCCATGATCTTGCGTTAATATTGCATTATACAGTAGAATTCAACATAGTTACTGCAAGAAAATAAGAAAGAAAAGAAAAGAAAAAGAAAGACAGGAAAAAAGAAAGGGAAAGGGAAGGAAAAGAAAGGAAAAGAAAAGAAAGGGAAAAGGAAAGGGAAGGAAAGGAAAGAAAGAAAGAAAAGAAAAAAGAAAAGAAAAAAGAAAAGAAAAGAAAAGAAAGAAAATGAAAGGGAAAGAAAGAAAGAAAGAAAGAAAGAAAGAAAGAAAGAAAGAAAAGAAAGAAAGAAAGAAAGAAAGAAAGAAAGAAAGAAAGAAAGAAAGAAAGAAAGAAAGAAAGAAAGAAAGAAAGTTTTGCTGGCTGAGGAATTCTGGGAGTTGAAGTCCTCAAGTCTTAAAGTTGCCAAGATTGGACACCCCTGTCCTAGGAAGTTTGCTGACTTAGCGTGCAATAACTCTCTCCATACTTCACTTATCGCACAAACCCACCAATTTGAGAAAGGTGAAGTCTATCTGCGAAAGGTGAAGCTGAGAGTTTATCTGCGTAGTAGAAGAGGCAGCTTAACTCTGAATTCCAGTTGCTAGGGAACATTAGCTTGAGGGCGCTTTCTCAGGTCCTGGGTGTTTACTGAGGCATGGATAACTGCAGCCAGATTGTTGAGCTGAAACTGGTAAAAAGGTTACTGAGAATGGCTCAAGGATCCAGGCAGGTGTTGGGATTAGCAGGTAATCCCTAATCATTCCATGCACGGCTCTGGAGTTTTAGGACGATGGCTTTCATAGGGCCAAAGAGTCCTGCCCCAATCAGGCTACTTAGCAGTCCGAGGGTGGCATCTTCCGCCTTCTATTTTTGAAACCCCGGATTTATAGGCCAGGGCTGTTTTGAAACCCAGAAGGCGTACACTTTACAAACGCAATCTCTGGAATCCTTCCAGAGTTCAGGGAGATTCCATGTACCTGGGTCTGCAAAATGCGGGGCCACCACCAGGGGGTAGCAAAGGGCATTTCTTTCTACCTCTGCCACCACCTAGAGGTCACTTCGCCAGCCTTATCGCAGCACACATCTGGCAGTGCTCAGTCCACCTCTTGTGCTCTCCTCCAACTCATGTGTTTAGAAGCAACCCCGTTGCACCCCTGCTGGCAGGAGAGTAGAGTAGAGTAGAGTAGAGTAGAGTAGAGTAGAGTAGAGTAGAGTAGAGTAGAATAGAATAGAATAGAATAGAATAGAATAGAATAGAAATTAGAATAGTAGAGTAGAGTAGAGTAGAGTAGGGGATAGAATAGAATAGAATAGAATAGAATAGAATAGAATAGAATAGAATAGAATAGAATAGAATAGAATAGAATAGAATAGAATAGAATTAGAATAGAGTAGAGTAGAGTAGAGTAGAGTAGAGTAGAGTAGAGTAGGGGATAGAATAGAATGAATGAATAGAATAGAATAGAATAGAATAGAATAGAATAGAATAGAATAGAATAGAATAGAATAGAATAGAATAGAATTAGAGTAGAGTAGAGTAGAGTAGAATAGAATAGAATAGAATAGAATAGAATAGAATAGAATAGAATAGAATTAGAATAGAGTAGAGAGAGTAGAGAGTAGGATAGAATAGAATAGAATAGAATAGAATAGAATAGAATAGAATAGAATAGAATAGAATAGAATTAGAATAGAGTAGAGTAGAGTAGAGTAGAGTAGAGTAGAGTAGGGGATAGAATAGAATAGAATAGAATAGAATAGAATAGAATAGAATAGAATAGAATAGAATAGAATAGAATAGAATTAGAGTAGAGTAGAGTAGAGTAGAGTAGAATAGAATAGAATTAGAGTAGAGTAGAGTAGAGTAGAGTAGAGTAGATAGAATAGAATAGAATAGAATAGAATAGAATAGAATAGAATTAGAATAGAGTAGAGTAGAGTAGAGTAGAGTAGGGGATAGAATAGAATAGAATAGAATAGAATAGAATAGAATAGAATAGAATAGAATAGAATAGAATAGAATAGAATAGAAGCTGGAAGGGACCTTGGAGGTCTTCTAGTCCAGCCCCCTGCTCCAGCAGGAGAACCTATACCATCTCAAACAAGGGACCGCTTAGCCCTAGACTCTTCTTAAAAAACCTCCATGGATGAAGAACGCATGATGTTTGAAGGCCAGTTGTTCCACTGGTTAATTGTTCTCACTCTCAGGAAATTCCTCCTTAGTTCTAGGTTGCTTCTCTCCTTAGTTAGTTTCCACCTGTTGCTTCTTGTCCTGCCTCCTGGTGCTTTGGGGAATTGCTTGACTCCCTCTTCTTTGGGGCAGCCCCTCAGATAGTGGAAGGCTGCTATCCTGTCACCCCTAATTCTTCTTTTCTCAAGACTAGCCAAACCCAAATCCTGCAGCGGTTCTTCCTATGTCTTAGTCTCCAGGCCTTTGATCATCTTAGTTGCTCTTCTCTGAATTTCTGTAGAGATTCCCCATTATCGAGATCATGGTTGTCCCAAAGGTGCTTTTTCAGGAGGCAACTGGACTTTCTGGTTTTTCTTTTCCCCTTCTCTGATTTTTTTCCCCAAAGTCTCAACATTTTTTTTTTTTTTTGTAGTATGGTGACCAAACTTGGTTGCAGAAGGAGGAGAAGGGGATGAGGAAGGAAGAAAGAGAAGAAGGAAGAAGGAAAAGGAGAAGAGGAGGAGGAGGAACAAAGAAGGAGGAAAGAGGAGAAGGAGAAGGGAGGCAGAGGAAGAAGGAAACAGGAGGAGGAGGAGAGGAGGAAGAGAGGATGAGGAAGAAAGAAAGAGAAGGAGGAAGAAGGAGAAGGAGAAGAAAAGGAGGAGGAGGAAGAAGAAGAAGAAGAAGAGGAGGAGGAGGAGGAACAAAGGAGGAAAGAGGAGAAGGAGAAGGGAGGCAGAGGAAGAAGGAAACAGTAGGAGGAGGAGAGGAGGAAGAGAGGATGAGGAAGAAAGAAAGAGAAGGAGGAAGAAGGAGGAGGAGAAGAAAAGGAGGAGGAGGAGGAGGAGGAGGAAAGAAGAAGAAGAGGAGGAACAAAGGAGGAAAGAGGAGAAGGAGAAGGGAGGCAGAGGAAGAAGGAAACAGGAGGAGGAGAAGAGGAGGAAGAGAGGATGAGGAAGAAAGAAAGAGAAGGGGAAGAAGGAGAAGGAGAAGAGAGGAGGAGGAGGAGGAGGAGGAGGAGGAGGAGGAGGAGGAGAAGAAGAAGAAGAAGAAGAAGAAGAAGAAGAAGAGAGAAGAGAAGAAGAAGAAGAAGAGGAGGAGGAGGAGGAGGAGGAGGAGGAGGAGGAGGAGGAGGAAAGAGGAGAGGAGAAGGAGAAGGGAGGTAGAGGAAGGAGGAAACAGGAGAAGAGGAGGAGGAGGGGATGAGGAAGGAAGGAGAAGGAGGGAGGAAGAGGAAGGAGGAAACAGGAGGAGGAGGAGGAGGAGGCTGGGCTGGGGTAGGTTGGACTGGGCGGGCTCTGGCAGCTGAGCTGGCCGGCTCTCCCCTTCTCCTCCCTCCTTCCTCCTCCTCCTTCCTCCTCTTCAGCGACGAGCTGCAGGGCAGCCGATTCTTGCCACAAGGAGGCGGACCGGCCATCCCTCCGCCTGGGCTGGGCAACCTGTAGCCTCCTCGCAGCCTCCTCGGGGCCGCCCGGCGCGAAGCAGGCAGAGCGAGCGCCAGCTGGCAGGTAGGCGCTGGACGACCCGGCGGAGCTCCAACCTCCAGCTGGACGGACCGGTTCCTCTGCTTGCTTGCTTGCTTGCCGGCCTGCCTGCCTGCCGCCTACCTGGGGAGGCGGGGTGGGGTGGGGGGATTTCGGGGTGGGGTGTGTGTGGGGTGGGCTGGCAACGTTCCGGCTTGCAGAGGCTTTTCGGGGTGGCCGGGAAAGCGACCTCCCCGTCCAGGCTATTTCTTCCTCCCGCCTCCTTCAGCCCTCTCCTCCGGCTGGGTCGGTGCGCGGGGATCACCAGCTACCTGTCGCCCGCCCTCCTCACCTGCCGCGGCATGGCCAGGAAGACGGCGCTGCACTTCCGCGTGGTGGAGGGACGAGACCTGCCCGCCAAAGACGTGTGAGTTGGCCGGCACCGGGCACCCCCCCCCCCAAAAACCCAACAACAACCCGCCCACCCCTGCGCCGTTCCCCCCTCATCCTTAGCAGTGGGGTCACAAAAAAGGGACCGACGAAGCTGGGTGGGGTGGGGTAGCGAGTTTACAGAGAGATTAATAGAGTCGGAAGGGAGCTTGGAGGTCATCTAGTCCAACCCTCTCCCCCACCCACCCCCAAAGCAGGAAACCCTGCCTACACCATTTCTGACAAATGGCAGTCCAGCCTCTTCTTGAAAGCCTCCGGGGATGAAGCTTCCACAACTTCCGAAGGCGAGTTCTTTCCCGTTGAATATAGAATCGCAGAGTCGGAAGGGACCTTGGAGGTCATCTAGTCCAACCCCGTCCCCCTGTCCGCCAAGCAGGAGACCCTACTAGAACCATTTCTCAGAAATGGCAGCCCAAGTGTCTTCTTGAAAGCTTCTAGGGATGAAGCTCCTACAACCTCCGGAGGCAACTTCTGTTCTTTACAGATTAACAGAGTTGGAAGGGACCTTGGAGGTCTTCTAGTCACATGATTCTGCCATGGTCTCCTGCTCGGGCACAGGGGGGGGTTGGATTAGATGACCTCCGGGGTCCCTTCCAATTCTTGCCTTTCCATGATTCTGCGACGGTCTCCTGCTCGGGCAGGGGGGGCGTTGGATTAGATGACCTCCGGGGTCCCTTCCAATTCTTGCCGTTCCATGATTCCGCGAGGGTCTCCTGCTTGAACGGTGTGTGTGTGTGTGGGGTCAGACTAGAGGTCCTCTGTGGCCCCTTCCAACTCTTATCATTGTGTGTAAGGGGCAAGGAATCAAAACAATCCTTTTTTAAGCCTTGGAGAGCATCACCTCAACGCCGGTTTCCCCTTTTTTAACCAGGCGTTGATGCACCCATTTCCGAGCCGAGGTTGGTTCTTGTCCCAGCTCGCTTGGAAGGAGGGAAGCGGGTGGTCCTTGGACCCCTCGTTTCAATCTTGAGTTGCCCATGTTCCCCTTCGTTGAGTAGCGAAAGAGGCTTGGTCAACTCAAAGGGAAATATGTCCAACCTTGCGGCGATTTGGACGGCATCCACCGTAGATGAACAAGGGTTGATGTCCTTCGGCAGCAGGGATTTTGAGAGAAACTGACCGGGATCGATGCTGGCGATTCAAACGCCTCTATCTTGAATCTAACCCTGGTTTTCAAAAAAAGCACTTTGAGCCTTCCGATTGAAGGGGACTGCCTGTTCCCAGGTACGGGAGTCAGCTTGCTTGGAAACAGGGAGCGTCATTTCCAAGTAGAGGGATTGACTCTCCATGACAAGAGTATGGGGGGGGCGGGGGGAGAATAGGAGGGGCAAAGCTCTCCCCCCTCCTCAAAAGTTCCTTCATCTCAGGCACAGTTGCTTGGAGACGGCGTCATCACCCATTCCCCCTTTTCTTCCACAAGTCGAGAGAGAGAGAGAGAGAGAGAGAGAGAGAGAGAGAGAGAGAGAGACTGGCCTAGGTTAGGAACGGGTTAGGACAGGTTCTGGAAAACAGAAAGAAGGAAGGACAGAAAGAAAGAAAGAAAAGAAAAGAAGGAAGGAAGGGAAGATAGATGGGAAGGGAAGGAAGAAGGGAAGAAAAGAGAAGGGAAGAAAAGGAAGAAGGGAAGAAAGAAGAGAAGGAAAGGAAAGGAAGAAGGAAGGGAAGGAAGAAGGGAAGGGAAGAAAAGCAAGAAGGAAAGGAAGAAGGGAAGGAAGAAGAGAAGGAAAGGAAAGGAAGAAGGGAAGGGAAGGAAGAAGGGAAGGGAAGAAAAGCAAGAAGGGAAGGGAAGGAAGGAAAGGAAAGGAAAGGAAGAAAAGGAAAGGGAAGAAAGAAGGGAAGGGAAGAAAAGGAAGAAGGGAAGGGAAGGAAAGGAAGAAGGGAAGAAAGAAGAGAAGGAAAGGAAAGGAAGAAGGGAAGGAAGGAAGAAGGGAAGGGAAGAAAAGCAAGAAGGAAAGGAAGAAGGGAAAGAAGAAGAGAAGGAAAGGAAAGGAAGAAGGGAAGGGAAGGAAGAAGGGAAGGGAAGAAAAGCAAGAAGGGAAGGGAAGGAAGGAAAGGAAAGGAAAGGAAGAAAAGGAAAGGGAAGAAAGAAGGGAAGAGAAGAAAAGGAAGAAGGGAAGGGAAGGAAAGGAAGAAGAGAAGGAAAGGAAAGGAAAGGAAGAAGGGAAGGGAAGGGAAGAAAAGCAAGAAGGGAAGGGAAGGAAGAAGGGAAGGAAAGGAAGAAGGAAAGGGAAGGGAAGGAAAGGGAAAGGAAGAAAAGGAAAGGAAAGCAAGAAGGGAAGGGAAGAAAAGGAAGAAGGGAAGGGAAGAAAGAAGAGAAGGAAAAGAAGGGAAGAGAAGGGAAGGAAAGGAAAGAGGAAAGGGAAGGGAAGGGAAGAAAAGAGAAGGGAAGGCAAGGAAGAAGGGAAGGGAAGGGAAGGAAAGGAAAGGGAAAGGAAGAAAGAAGAGAAGGAAAAGAAGGGAAGGGAAAGGAAGGAAAAGAAATTCACAGTGATTGAATTCACACACCACGCTAATCTTGGCCAGCCTGAAAACCTGGGTTTGTTTTCTGGGAACTAGTGTCTTGTACCAACCCAGCCTGGTTTGGTTATTTTACAATTCCTTGAAAAGCCACTCCAGAGACAAACTAATCTGGTAACCCAGGTTTGTGTGAACCCCCAGCCCTGGTTAGACAACTCCAGAAATATGTGTGTAAGAGGCATAGAAAATTGAAGACAAAGGAATATAGGTAAACCTCAACCAGGGGTAGGATTCAATTTTTTTAACAACCGGTTCTGTGGGCGTGGCTTAGTTGGTGGGTGTGGCTTGGTGGTCATGTGACTGTCTGGGCGTGGCCAACTCAACATCACTCACACTGAGGCACGCATCTCTTCGCCTGGCCTCTCATGACTGTGGAGATGCTGCTGCAACAGTCGTAAGTGTGAAAAATGGTCATAAGTCACTTTTTTCAGTGCCATTGCAACTTTGAATGGTCACTCCACACAAGCAAAGTAGCAGCAAAGGAGGGGAAAAAAACTCCAGAGAAGTTCCTGAGACAGGAAGTCTAGTCCTGCCAAGAATGTAATAAGGGTTAACGGAGAGGCAGTTTCTGTAAGCAACACCAGAATGTTTCCTTCCTGCCTTCCTTACAGGATTAGCCCAGTAATTTCTTCTAGCAACCAGTTCTCCAAACTGCTTAGAATGTTAACAACCGGTTCTAGCGAATAGGTGAGAACTGATAGAATCCCCTCCCCCTGTCCTCAACTTACAGGCATCTGGCCAGTAAACACTCTGTTCCATTCAGTTGCCCAAACTCCACCCTGCAAGGGATTATGGGTTAAGAAGAAGATGCAATGCAATCAACCTAAGGCCCTGTTTCTTGGTCTCTTCTGTTAATCCAAGAACTTTCAAGCAGGCAGTGGGAAAAAAAATCTGCCTCTGAATCTTGGGTTTGATAAGCCTGGATGAGGGCACCCAATTCTAGATGAAAAATTCTGGTTTTGCTTGTGAACCAACAACTCTGTGTATTTTATTTTATGCTATTATTATTTTATTTTATTTATTTTATTTGCCCTGGAGTGATTTATTAGCACAGGGGAACACAGGTAGTGCTCAACTCATGCCAATAGAAACTAGAATTTCTGCTTCTAAACAAGTTGCTAAATGAAATATGCCCAATTAAAAAAAATATATCCATATCCTTAAAATGGATCAGGGCAATTGTGAAGTAAACCACAACAATTACGTGTATTGGCCTTACTCGCATTGATTTTGCTTGTGGAAAGCCAGCTGGGAAGTTTGCAAAGGACCTTTCAACTATTGTAAATCCACGCTGGTTATGAATTTGATCACATGCGGAATGCTGCAACGGTCATAAGTGTGAGGACTTTTTTCAATGCCACTGTAACTTCAAATAGTCATTGGTCAAATGATCGTTAAGTCTACCTCTGATGATTGAGCCCGTTCTGACCAGTTCTGGAGAACCGGTAGCGGAAATTTTGAGTAGTAGAACCAGCAAATCCCGCCTCTGACTGGCCCCGCCCCCATCTATTCTCTGCCTCCCATTAAGTCCCAGCTGATCGGCTGGGTCTCCTTTGGTTGCCCTGCACGGGAGAACGGAGCTGGAAAGCAGGTTAGTGGGGTGGGGAGAGAATGGGGATTTTGCAGTATTCTTCCCCTGCCACGCCCATCAAGCCACACCCACCAAACCACGCCCACAGAACCGGGAGTAAAAAAAATGAATCCCACCACTGGTCAGGATACAACAGTTAGCAGGTGGTCCTAAAATTTAATCCCAGGAAAGGTAGCCCCATTCTTTCTGATAATTATAACCCCTTCCTCCAACTCCTCCCTTCCTAATCCAGTTTCAGAGTCCGAGCAGATTCAGTGCAGCCCAGAATTGTCTTACACCACAAAATCAGAGCAGAACCAATTAATAGAGAGTCAGAAGAGAACTAGAAGCATGAATATCTGTCAGCCATGATACTTCTTTTCTAAGTCTGACTTTGTACAGCCAGACCCAAGATTTATAAACTGAACATCTCTAGAACATAGAATTATAGAGCTGGAAGGGACCTCAAAGATCTTCTAGTCCAACCCTCTACTAAAGGCTGGTGACTATACCATTGCGGTCAAAGGGTTGTCCAGTCTATTTTTGAAAACCTCCCACAACCTCTGGAAGGCAAGTAATTCCATTGAGTAACTGTTCTCGACGTCAATACATTTCTCCTTAACTCCTCGGTTGAATCGCTCTTGATCAAGCCTGCATTCATCATGACTAATCTTGCCCTCTGATCCCACGTGGTTTATTTCTACATTTCACACTACGTTTAAACAATCCCCGACTTTGTACTACGGAGAACCCCACTCCTAATCCTGAGTAACGCAACCCAAAGCTGTAAGCAAATAGTAGCTTGATTTTATCAATAGCGTCTTAGTTTTTTTTTTTTATGATCTCTCTGCAAACACGGCCCCCATAGGAGTTAAGCATAATCAGATGTTGAGAACGAGAAACTCTTGAGTAAACTGTCCTTCCCATAATGCATCTCTCGGAAATCTTCTGGGCAGTTTTTTGACTCATTTCATGTTGCAGAGGCCACACCTACAAAGGAAGCTTTGATTGATAGAGAGAGAAATATTTATCTCTGTATAATTTATTAGATATAATTATACAGCCAAGATGACACTGTGGTTAGAATGCAGTATTGCAGGATGACTCTGCCCACAGCCCGGAGTTCGATTCTGACCGGCTCAAGGTTGACTCAGCCTTCCATCCTTCCGAGGTGGGTAAAACGAGGACTCGGATTGTTGGAGGCAAGAGACTGGCTCTGTAAACCACTTAGAGAGGGCTGTGAAGCACTGTGAGGCGGTATATAAGTCTTAAGTGCTACTGCTATTGTCGTTCCTTCCTTCCTTCCTTCCTTCCTTCCTTCCTTCCTTCCCTCCCTCCCTCCCTCCCTCCCTCCCTCCCTCCCTGTCAATGTTCTTCCTTTTCTCTTTCCTTCCTTTGTTCCTTCCTTCCCTCCTTTCCTCCCTCCCTCCGTGTGCAGTGGTTAGAATACAGCATGGCAGGTAAACTCTGCCCACTGCCAGCAGTTTGACCCTAACCAGCTCAAGGTTGACTTACTCTTTCCATCCTTCTGAGGACCCAGATTGTTGGAGGCAAGAGGCTGACTCTGTAAACGACTTAAGAAACAGTTGTAAAGAACTGTAAAGCAGTATATAAGTTCTGTAAACCTCTTAGAGAGGGCTGCAAAACGCTATGGAGCAGTTATATAAGTCTAAGCGCTATTGCTATTTAAGTCTATAAGTCTAAGTGCTATTGCTATTTATACAGAATACAGAATAACAGAGTTGGAAGAACCTTAGAGATCTTCTAGTACAACCTAACCAAGGAGAGAAGCAACATAGAACTAAGGAGAAGCAATCAACCAATGGAACTCCATCACTGGCAGTCTATGGAGACTCTCAGTCATCCAAGCCATGGTTGCCCCAAAGGTGCTTTTTTTAAAAGAGGCAACTGGACTCTTCTGGGTCCATCACTGGAGGTTCTCAAAAAGAGATTGGACAATTATTTATCTGAACTGGTATAAGGTCTCCTGCTCAAGCGGTGGGTTTGTGATGACCCAAAGGGGCATGGCACAAAGGCAACACAGTCAGATAATCAGTAGGAATCCCTTTGTTTGCTCCCACATTGCCCCCAATGTCCTGGTTACCTTCTGGGCTGGAGAAAAACTCTCCCAGGAACAGCCTTGGGCTGCAGAGAATCAAGTCCAAAACGTGGTCAACAAAAACTGTAACTATAAGTCCAATCAAGGCAAGATGAGGTCATTAGTCTGGCAGGGCAGGAGAAGGAATTCCAGACGTGAAGGAACAGTAGTAATTTAACACAGTTGGGAGGATGCCAGCAATGCAGATAACCAAAGTCAACACAAGATAAACTCATGTTTGTTCCCAGCAGACATCACACTCAGCATGCATTTCTTTTAAACTCCCTTCCCAGGTGTGGCTAATGAAGGGAATCAGGGCCCTTTCCTCCCCCGTAGGCCACGCAACCCACGTTGCTCCCTTCTCCTTTCCTCCCTGTGTGCCCTAAGATGAAGAGGGGGTGGGCCTGGGTTCTTCCTCTGAACTCCCTCTCCCTTGTTCTACCTCTCTCCTGCTCTGCTCATCCAGACTTTGCCTTTCCCCAGTTTCCTCCACAGCCAATGGAGCCACACTCCTACTCCCTGAATCCTCCTCCTCGGATTCAGACTCCGACAGGGACATGACAAGGTTGGATTAGAAAACCTCCCAGGTCCCTTCCAACTCTATTATTCTATGTTCTAACAACCTCCTGATCAAACAGGAGGCCTGTACCATTCTGTCCAACCTCTTTTTGAAAACCTCCAGTGACGGGGCACCCATAACTTCTGCAGGCAAGTCGCTCCACTGATTCATTATTCTCGCTGATCGGAAATCTCTCCTTAATTCTAGGTTGGATCTCTCTTTGATAAGCTTCCATCCCTTACTTCTTGTCCTAATCTTTGATGCTTTGGAGGATAGGTGGACTCCGTTCTTCTCTGAGGTAGCTACCCAAAGATTAGTTTGTTTCCTGGTTCACAGAAAGCCGCCAAGGAAAACACTTTCTATCGGGGGTTGGCCTTGCTTGTTGCCAAGGGCTTTTGACCAGAGTTTCCATGGGACCCACCTCTGTTTCCATTTAAATGGGCCCAGGATCTAAAGAATCGGATTCATTTCAAGAGGGGAAAACCTTCTCCATAATTTTTCAGCATCGCAACAGTGGCTTATCTCTGATGTGCATGCACACACACACACACACAATCTGGTGTGTGTCCACTCGCCGTTTCCATGGATTTAGCAAAGGATGCTTTCGTGCGCTGCTCATTCAAGAGCTGGAAAAACACAACCAGGAGGCCCAAAACGCTTTATATATACATAACTAGCTGGATATCCGTGCTTCACTACGAAACTATGTGGCCGGGCTTAGTTTTGCGGAGGGAAATAAGGGGGGGAGGGAAAAATCTGCCTCTGCCTACCAGCATCCATCAGTATTTATCTGGCTAGCGTCCTGTCAGTGTGTGAGAGGGTTGAGGGCTGTTTGGAAATGGAAAGAGTATTTGCTGTGTGAGCAAGAAGGAGACAGCAAGGAGCCTGGGCGTGGCTTAGCTCAACTGTTCTGTACTCAAGCTGTTTGGTGCTGTGAAACTGAAACTGAACCTCCTCTCCTCTGCTTGTGTTTTGCATTTGGAACAGATTTCTTTTCAGGTGGGGAGGGGTAGTAGAACTCCTTAGCATCAGAGCGTGTTAATAATAATAATAATATAGGAAATACTAAATGCTCTGATGGTCATTTTGCAAAATCCTTTCTTAGTGAGCACCAAGAAGCCAAAAGGAATATATGTACCAAATTTCAAATTTGTAGGCGTTATGGTTCTGGAGATTTTGTGATGTGTGAGTGATATTTCACTTTTACAGAGAGGAGGGGGTCAAGCTATTCCCCAAAGCACCTGAGGGCAGGACAAGAGGCACCGGATGGAAACTAATCAAGGAGAGAAGCAACCTAGAACTAACGAGGAATTCTTTCACAGTGAGAACAATTAATCAGAGGAACGACTTTCCTCCAGAAGTTGTAAATGCTCCAACACTGGAGGTTTTTAAAAAGATGTTGGATAACTATTTGTCTGAAGTGGTGTAGGGTTTCCTGCTTAGGCAGGGGGTTGGGCTAGAAGACCTCCAAGGTCCCTTCCAACTCTCTCGTTTTATTCTATTCTAAAGAACAAATTGATCAATTGCAAAAGGCAGTTTTTCAGAGAGTCCTCAACTTACGGCCATACATTTCTGTTGTGAAGTGAAACATTTGTTCAGTTTTGCCTGTTTTTATGATATTTAGGACCGTCGCAATAGTCCCAGGATTATGTGATCCACCTTTGGTGACCTTCAAACAAGCAAGTGTCAGCTTTAAAATTCAGCTGCCAATTTTTTTTTTTTTGAGAGTTGGAGGAGTTGAAAAGTTCAAGGTTATTCCGTATGTCGTATTAAGTAATTCCAGTGGCAGTTAATTGGTTCTCGTGATTTATGAAGTGTAGAAGCGGGAGGAGAGAAGGGAGGAGAGAAGGTGGATTCTATGTAAGGCACGAAAATAATTTCACTTGGGAAATTGCCTTTGACATGCCAGATCTGTTCCTAATAAATTCAACCTTGGAGAGAGACGTCTCGGAGTGATTTATATCATGGATACTTTCTGGGATGCCTTACACAAAGTCAACGGGGAACCTGGATTCACTCAACGCCCATGGCTGCTCACTGAACGATGGCAGGGATTCCCTTAACCGCCGTGGCCAGTAAGGTCGTAAAATGGGGCATAATGTCAGGGCTCAGGCAGTTTCCCCCATTTTAATCATGAGTCTCTAGCTGGATTTTCAAAGCTTAAAGAAGATTTATTAGGCGGACACATGCCAGCACTGCCTGGGTGTAGCCGACTCTGAGACATTTCATTGTCACCCTTGAGCCTGGTTTTTCCCCCACCCCTCTGGGTGTGTCATAAGTCATATTCTCCAATGAGACACATCCATAGCCCAGAGTCATCAATCGTGCTCTTCAGTTAGAGTTTTGCACGGCAGAAACTTCAGTCACCTAGTTACTATCTCTGAACAACGATTTATGGAATGCACTTTCGATTTCCAAGCTGCCACCCTGCTCTTTCAAACCTTTTCCCCCCCCTCCCTTTCTGTTGGCAACTCTAAAAAGACCATAGAAATATTTTATGAGTTGACACAAAATTCATGGAATCAGGGAAAGGAGGGGCTCGCCTGTGGTCATACATTGAGGAAGAAGATTTATTTGGAGAAGACATGCCGGTACTGCCTGGATGTAGCCGAGTCTGAGACACATCATTCATTGTCACCCTTGACCCTGGTTTTCCCCCACCCATCTGAGTGTATCCTAATTCATATTCTCCAATGGGACACATCCATAGCCAAGAATCATCGATCATGTTCTCCAGTTAGATATTTGCACAGCAGAAACTTCAGTCGCCTGGAAACTATCTATGAAAACATTTATGGAATGCAGTTTCCATTTTGCAAGCTGCTACACTGCTCCCCTCTCCTTTTCTGTTGGCAACTCTAAAAACACCATAGAAATATTTAATGAGTTGACACAAAATTCACGGAACAAGGGAAAGGAGGGTCTCTCCTGTGGTCCTTAAGTCAAGGACTCCCTGCGTTTCCCTCCCAACCTGATGGCGAAGTTGCTCTCGGCGGAGAAAGTTTGCTTTTGAACTTTGTCGGTGTGCTTGTAATTGGCCTCGAACCCTCACCCGCGGTGTTGTTTTCTTCCCTCAAGGTCTGGCACCAGTGATCCCTATTGTATCATCAAAGTAGACAATGAAATCGTGGCAAGGTAAGTGCAAGGTGAAGGCGTGGCGTTTTGGCAGCCGCTCCGTTCTCCCTTTCCCAGCAGGAAGTGTTGAGCCAGGACTGAAGAGCATGAAATGGGATTTGTGTGTTGCTGTTGGAAGGAGGTGTGTGTGTGTCGAGGGCTTAAAGGAGAGGGGGAAAAAAATCTTATGATTTGCCTTCGAAAACAACATTCTACCAAAGATGAGACTTCTTGGTAAACCTTGCATTAGTCCAAGAAAAAGATCAGGAGAGACTCTGTGTGTGTGTGTGTGTGTGTGGTTTTCACAAGAAGTCACAACGCCATGATTGTACAAATGGGGTGGGTGTAATAAATATCAGACTGATGGATAGAAAGGGATATTTATGGCTCAGGGTTGAACAGTGGTGCTCTCTGAGCTTGGTCATTTTCTTGCAGACGTTTCATTGCCCAACTAGGTAATATCAGCAGTGCTAGAAGGGAGTGGGGTTTGTAGGAGGGAGGAGGAAGAGGATATAGGACATAGAGTTGGAAAGGGAGTTGGAAAGGGAGCTTGGAGGTCTTCTAGTCCAACCCCCTGCAGGAAACCCTACACCACTTTAGACAAATGGTTATCCAACATCTTTTTAAAAACTTCCAGTGTTGGAGCATCCACAACTTCTGGAGGCAAATTGTTCCACTGATTTATTATTCCAACTATCAGGAAATTTCTCCTTAGTTCTAGGTTGCTTCTTGATTAGTTTCCATCCAGGAGGAGGAGGACTGTGGGGTCTTTGGTGTTCTCTAAGTTTGGTTGTTTTGTTGGAGACAAAATTACCCAGCTTGGATAGCATCATCAATTGTAGAAAGGAATGGGATTTGTGGAGAGGAGGAGGGGGAGAAGGAGAAGAAGAAGTACTTAGTACTACTCTCTGAGCTTGTCATATTCTTGCAGATATTTCATTGCCCAACTAGGTAATATTTTCAGTGCTAGAAAAGAGTGGGGTTCCCCCCCACGCCCCCCATTTTATATACTAAAGCAAACCCCACTCTCTTTTTTTTTTACTGGGGTTTGCTTTAGAATGTAGGTAACACTGATGCTGTTACCTAGTTAGGTAATGAAATGTTCGCAAGAAAACCACCAAGGTCAGAGTGCACCAAAGACCCCTCTATCAATGTTTATTTGACATTCCTGGCTCTTTCAAAAATGTAATTGCATTAGTGCTAGAGATTCCATATGGATACCTCTGTCTGTAACCAGCAGGTTCTGCCTTGTTTGGCCTTTTGTTATATCTTTTTTTTAAAAAAAAAAATCTTGCAAATGAAGGGGAAGAAAAGGAATTGCCTCTATTTCTAAGAATGCTGTCTAGGAGAACCCGTACTTTAAGAAAATAAAGATGGAACTGACTGTTTCCCAGTGTTTTTCCCGGAAAAGTGCTCATGTTTCCAGGGGGAAAAAAATAAATAAAGACGAGAGAAGCCAGGATGCTACAAAGCATCTTTTTAGCTTTGCAACTGACAATGTTCCCTGTAGCAGCTGGTTTGCAAATAGTAGATATTGTTGTTGTTGTTGTTATGGTCGATTGCACGGATTGCCAGATGTTTAGACTGGATTTGGTCTTTTGGCCCACCTATCCAGTCCTTTCCAAGGACCTTGGAGAGAGGCAGATGTTGCCAGTTGATGGTGTTAAAATTCTTGTTGGGAGCTGTTCCGAGCAACACTGCCTCTTTGCAGTGGATCAGAGGAGATTTTGTCAATGCCAACGGTGATCAAAGTGGATTAAATTTGACATTTTTATTTATCTATTGACCTCTTCTCAAGGACCTGGGGTAGGCAGATCCTGTTGCTGCTCTTATTATGAGTGTAGTTGTTGTTAGTCACAAAATGTGCTCACTGGTCCCCAAAGAGGTTTATCCCGAGATTGTTCCTAGGAGGCTGTTTATCAATAATAAGAATGTGAAGGTGGAAGTGAGCTATCTGTGTAAAGTAATTGGGGAGAAAATTATGAGTTGGGTAGATAAAATAACAAGTTGATAGATGACAGGTAGGTAGGTAGATAGATAGATAGAGATGATAGATAAAAAGATAGAGGATAGATAGAGGATAGGTAGGTAGATAGGTAAATAGATGGATGGATAGATATATAGATGAGAGATAGATTAGATAGATAAAAAGATAGGTGGATAGATGGATGGATGGATGGATGGATGGATGGATGGATGGATAGATGATAGGTAGGTAGGTAGATGAGAGATAGATTAGATAGAGATGATAGATAGATAGACAGACAGGCAGACAGAGAGAGAGAGAGAGAGATGATAGACAAATAAGTGATAGATGATAGATGATAAATACCATAGATGAGATAGATAGATAATAGGTAGGTGGGTAGGTAGGTAGATAGATGAGAGATAGATAGAGATGATAGATAGACGATAGACAGATGATAGATAGATATAGATGGATGTATGGATAGATAGATAATTGGAGAGAAATATGAAAGTTAAAGGTAGGATAGGTAAATAGACAGACATAGATGTATGTCTGTATATACGTATTTGTGTGAATACCCAAACTATTATATATATATATATATGTGTGTGTGTATACATATACACATATACACACACAGAGAGTATATGTAAACATATATGTGTGCGTGATAAAATCTGTGTACTGTATGCATGTGTGTGTGTGTGTGTGTGTGTGTGTTAGAAAACAATTCTAGAAAAGAAGGTTTTTAAACTTGGATTGAAGCCAGTAAATGTCCTAAAAGAGCTCTGGTCAGCCTCTCTTGCATTTGTTTTAATGTTATGTGTAAAGAAAGATTTCGAAAGGCAACATAATAAAGGTGATTGATAGATTGGCTGATTTGCTTCACTCCCTGCAAAACAAAGCCATCTTCTGTGCAAAAATGTTAGAAAAAGCATATTTTGTGTCTATGTTTTCGTGCCTGGCTGGGCTGAACATTTGCTATTTTTCTATCGTTTTCCACCTGTCCATAACTATTTGTCCAGAATTAAGAAAGCAAAATACTGCAGCTGTTCAAAGCTTTATCCTCCCAGAATGGCACAGAAAGAAACCTTGATCATTCAATGTGGGCAATTTAATTCATTAAACCAAATCAAAGAATGCATTAAGAGTAGAGTAGAGTAGAGTAGAGTAGAGTAGAGTGGAGTGGAGTGGAGTGGAGTGGAGTAGAGTAGAGTTGTGGAGTGGAGTGGAGTGGAGTGGAATAGAATAGAATAGAATAGAATAGAATAGAATAGAATAGAATAGAATAGAATAGAATAGAATAGTCCCTTCTCATTGCTTGTTAATTTGATAACTGATTATCAAATCAGTTTTAAAAGAGATGCTTTTGAAGTTTTGGAGAAGAATGGTAGCATTCTTCTCCCAGGGAAAACACCTTGAAGACTTCAAGAGTTTTCGCAGAGAACTATTCTCACAATTCCGTTTAATTTTCGTCCAAGCCCTTGCCCTCCCTTCTATTCCCCCTCCCCAGGGTTCATGGCAGACTGGCATTGTGGTAGCCGTTCTGACACTTTAAGCAAGTCAAGAGGCTTCCTTCCTTTTCTTTTGTCCTTCAGGACAGCCACGGTTTGGAAGAATCTCAACCCCTTCTGGGGGGAAGAATACACCTTGCACCTTCCCATGGGGTTCCACAACCTCTCTTTCTGTATCTTGGATGAAGACACCATTGGGTGAGTAGAATGCAAGAAACAGGAAAGAAAGAAAGAAAGAAAGAAAGAAAGAAAGAAAGAAAGAAAGAAAGAAAAAGAAAGAAAGAAAGAAAGAAAGAAAGAAAGAAAGAAAGAAAGAAAGAAAGAAAGAAAGAAAGAAAGAAAGAAAGAAGGAAGGAAGGAAGGAAGGAAGGAAGGAAGGAAGGAAGGAAGGAAGGAAGGAAGGGAAAGAAAAAGAGGGAGGGAAGGGAGAAAGGGAAAAAGGAAGGAAGGAAGAAAGAGGGAGGAAAGGGAGGAAGGAAGGAAGATGGAGGGAAGGAAGGAAGGAAGAGAGAGGGAAGGAAAAAGGAAGGAAGGAAGAGGGAGGGAAGGAAGGAAGTGGGAGGGAAGGGAGAAAGAAAGAAAAAGAAAGGGAGAAAGGAAGAAAGAAAAAAGGGGGAAGGGGGAAGGAAGAAAGGAGAGGAGAAAGAAAGAAGGAAGGAGGGAAGGGAGAAAGAAAGAAAGAGGGAGGGAAGGAAGAAAGGAAGGAAAAAAGAAAAAGAGGGAAAGTGGGAAGGGAGAAAGGAAGGAAGGAAGAAGGAAGGAAGGAAGGAAGGAAGGAAGGAAGGAAGGAAGGAAGGAAGGAAGGAAGGAAGGAAGGAAGGAAGGAAGGAAGGAAGGAAGGAAGGAAGGAAGGAAAAAACCAGAAAACCTTGAACTGAACCTGAAAGCGAACTGGCAGCCAGAAAAGCAATGTAACACGGACAACTTTAGGGCCTCCAAGAACTGCCCAGACAGCTGCGTTCTATACTAACTGAAGCTTCTGGATACTCTTCAAGGGTAGCCCCATGTAGACCATGAAGTGCAGAGTAGTTGTAGAATGAAGGAAGGGAACAAAGGTATTGTTTTATTCATTTTTTTCTCTCTCCCCCGGCAAAACTTTTGTGATCTCAGGTCTCTCCTTCGGCTTCCTTCTCTTGCAGGCATGATGATGTCATTGGCAAAATCTCCCTGAGCAAAGATGAGATTTCATCACAGCCAAGGGGTAAGTAAGTGGCCTGGGAGTTACTCCTGAAGGATGCTGTCCTTGGTGACAGCACTGAGAGACTTAAGACTTAGAACAGGGGTTGACAACCGGCAGCTCCGGAGCTGCATGCAGCTCTTTTCACCCCTCGGCTCCCTGTTGCTAGTCGGTGCCACAATTTTGAGATGGTGTGGGGGGAGGGGAAGCACGGTGCACCAGGAGGGGACTCTACGGCAAGGGGCAGGTTTTCCAGATGGATCCACAATTGATAGGGCTTTCGGTGAGGACAGGTAGAGGAAAAAGGAGGCCACGCTAGGAGAAGACTCTATGGTGGGGGAACCGGCTCTCAAAGGGTCTCCATCTCCAATATACACTACATTTTATTAACGATGTACATACATAATATTAATTATGTAGTAAATATTAAATTTAAAAAGGTCAATACTAATGCAGTATCAGGGCTTTTCAATTCAATTGTATAGAAAGGGAAGGATGTGTGTTTTTGCTTTATTTTTTATATATAATGTAGACGGAAGGGTTGCATTTAATTTCGTTGTACGAGGTGCCATGACAAGAACGTAAACTAACTAACACAAGGCTCTTGATTCATCTTGCAACGTTAAGAAGAGTTTGCTCTGCTTAGATAGGGGATGTGGGAGAAGAGCACGTGGAACCGGGGGCGGAGTTAAGCATGTTATCAGCTTAGAGTCATTCCATTGCCACAAATGGTCTGAATTCAACTCCTCATGACCCATATTGGGTGCAAATTTAGCATCCAAGCTTTAGTGGACCTGTCATGCCCTTGTTAGAGTTGGACTCTGAGGCAGAGGAGGAATAGCCGACAGGGAGTGGAGGTGTGGATCCGGATGTTGTGGAGGAGGCTGGGGAAGGGCAGAGGCCGGCTGGGCAGTCAGAGGAAGAACCAGGCCCATCCCATCTGCATCCTAAGACATGCAGGGGGGAATGGAGAAGGAAACAACTTGGCTTACAAGAGAGGAAGCGGCCATGATCTCCTCATTGGTTGCAGCTGGGGAGAATAGTATATAAGAGAGACAATTACAACACAGCATTGCCAGAAGCAAACCGTGTTTTATTTTGGGCTGAAGTTATCTTAGTTGGTGTCCTTCCAACAGACTGTGCCTTGTTATCTCCTTGAAGTTGGTAAATATTTCTCCTGTTCTGTTGTGGAAATTCCTTCATTGTAGTTTGTTTTAGTTTTTTATTTCACCTCTATCTGCTCATTAAGTTCGGACTGTATTGCTTTCTTTCGAAGACTATTTTTGAGTACGTTTTATCCCCAACTGAGAATTATTGAACAGTGGGGCCAAGTTGGAGGCATTAAAGGACATTTATTTACATTTTGGATTTTGTTACGTTTGTGTTACACTCCGGGTCATCACAGGACCAGAGTCTTGTGTTTGAATGAACCTTCTTTTGCTGCTCTTGGAAAGTTCCTTGAAGTTAAGTTGCAGGGTCCCAAATGAAGCCATTCATGCACCAAGGTGCAGTATTTGGAGTAGGGGGAAAGGATGGAGTGTTGGGCAGATTCAATGCAACTATGAAAGGGAGGAACTCACTGAGGATGTGATGAAACAGAAACTAGGTGGCCCCTAATTTCTCTTCATGGCAGGAATCGATAGCTGGATCAACCTGAGCCCCGTGGACCCCAACGAGGAGGTGCAAGGGGAAATCTCGCTGGAGTTGCAGGTGGTGGAGGAAGCTCACCAACGGTTGCTTTGCTGCCATGTCCTTGAAGCGAGGTAAAGTAAGAGACAGAAGGTAGATCTACAGGGGGAATGGGAGGCTGGCTGTGTTTCCCTGGGAATAAGAGCGACACCGATAGCACTTATATACCACTTGACAGTGCATTACGGTCCTCTCTGAGCGGTGTACTGGGTCAGCCTGTTGCAAACCCCAACAATCCGGGTCCTCATTTACTGACCTTGGAAGGATGGAAGTCTGAATCAACCTTGAGCCGGTCAGGATCAAACTCCTGGCTGTGGGCAGAGTTAGCCTGCAATACTGCATCCTGACCACTGCGCCACCATGGCTCCTATCTATCTATCTATCTATCTATCTATCTATCTATCTATCTATCTATCTATCTCTAGCTATCAATCGATCTATCTGTCTATTTATCATCATCTATCTGTCTGTCTGTCTATTTATTATCTATCTATCGTTATCTATATTATCTATCTAGGGTATCTATCTATCTATCTATCTATCTATCTATCTATCTATCTATCTATCTATCTATCTATCTATCTATCTATCATCTATCAATCTCTATCTATTTAGCTATTGATCTATCTATTTATCTATCATCTATCTATCTGTCTGTCTGTATAACTATTTATTATCTATCTAATCTATCTACGGTATCTATCTATGGTATCTATCTATCTATCTATCTATCTATCTATCATTTATCTATTTCTATCTATTTAGCTATCGATCGATCGATCGATCTCTCTATCTATTTATCATCTATCTATCTGTCTGTGTCTATTTATTATCTATCTATCTTTATCTATCTATCTATCTATCTATCTATCTATCTATCTATCTATCATCTATCTATCTATCTATCTATCTATCTATCTATCTATCTATCTATCTATATCTATCCAACCAACTAACCAACCAACCAACCAACTAACTAACTAACTAATTATCTCTAGCTAGCTAGCTAGCTAGCTATTTATCATCTATCCATCCACCCATCCATCCATCTACCCATCTACCCTGCTGGTGGTTTGCAGGGGTTCGGGAGAGCCCCCTAGCTAAGATTCTGTGCAGTTTGGAGACCCCCCAATCCAACTCCTGGATGGCTCCGCCTCCCAGGAGTCCCCATGTGGCCCATTTTGGATGCAGGGCGTGTGGCCCATTTAAGTGCAGGGCCCGCATGGAGGCTCAGGGAAGGTGAAAAATGGGCCTCCCAGGAGTTCAGGAAGGCCGGAAATGGGCCCCGTTTCTGGCTTCCAGAGAGCCTGGAGCCCACCACGGCCACCCCACCCAGCAACCAAGCAGAGAACCCTTCGCTAAAATTTTTGAAGCCCTATCAAGAACCTACCTGAGCAGAACCATCTGCCAGCTCTTTTTCCCCCCCCAAATTAGACAAGCGATCAAGGGGTGTGAGGTTTGCTAATGCCACCCCATCCGTGAAAATGCAGAAGGTGTTGTAATAGAAAGGTGTCGACGTTGCTGTAGGGAGTGTGATTTTTATTTTATTTTTTTATTTTTCTCTCCGTCTCCTATAGAAAGTGAGATAATTAACAGTTTATGATTTTTTTAAAAAAAATAATAATAATCCTGTGAACATTTTTGGCAGTTGCGAGAGCAGGGGTGGGATTCAAAATTTTTAACAACTGGTTCTGTGGGCGTGGCTTAGTTGGTGAGCGTGGCTTGGTGGTCATGTGACTGGGTGGACATGGCTTGGTGGTCATGTTATTGGCTGGGCGTGGCCAACTCAATATCACTCACATCGAGGCGCGCATCTCCTCGCCAGGCCTCTCATGACTGTGGGGATGCTGCAACAGTTGTAAGTGTGAAAAATGGTCATGTCACTTTTTTCAGTGCCATTGTAACTTTGAATGGTCACTCCACACAAGCAAAGTACCAGCAAAGGAGGGGGAAAAAAGTCCAGAGAAGTTCCTGAGACAGGAAGTCTAGTCCTGCCAAGAATGTAATAAGGGTTAACGGAGAGGCAGTTTCTGTAAGCAACACCAGAATGTTTCCTTCCTGCCTCCCTTACAGGATTAGGCCAGTAATTTCTTCTAACAACTGGTTCTCCGAACTGCTTAGAATGTTAACAACCAGTTCTAGTGAACTGGTAGAATCCCACCCCTGTGCAAGAGTTGGGAGATAGCATTGGAAAGTGAATGGCGAATCCATTTGGTTTGACAGGAACAACTGATGGAGATCAAACCTGGTTTTTCCACCAATAACTTGCAATCACTCATGGAGATGACCTCAAGATTTTCCAGCCTTCTTGTTCAACTAAGCTAAAATTCTATGTAATGTTCTTACATCAGAACTTATTCTCCTTCGCTGCTGTGTTGCTTGTTCTTGTCCTTTGAAAGTTAGGCCATTTCTATTATATGCAAACTGGAAAACTGATTAAACATTTCTAAACAAGCTAGGATCCATATCCTGTTTGCAAATAACTGAGAAGGTTTGCAATGCAACAGAAAATGATGGTTTTACTAGGTCTTCACTGGAATGAATCACAACCAAAGGTCTATCCACTGATGACTGGCTTATTCTTGGAAAAAAAATTACGACGGTGCGATTTTTTCCTGCTTTCCTGCTTTTGATCTGTTTTTTCCTGCCCTTGATCCGCTCTTGCCTTCTTGCCCTTAGAGATCTAGCACCACGTGATCTCTCAGGAACTTCAGATCCCTTTGCCCGCGTGCTATTTAATGGACAGATCCTGGAAACAGCTGTGAGTATTTTTGGATATGCTTTGCAGGCTAGGGCAGAGATGTTGGGTAGCTTCTGAATGGCAGAGGAACCTACAAGAAGCCACAATGGTTGGGAAGAGATCCACTGGCCAGGAGATCCATTGAGCATACAACTCTTTAAAGCCATAGCTTTAAGGAGTTGAATGCCCAGAAGTCCAAAATATTTCCAGTAAAAAAAAATATTATAGAATAAGTTTCTCAAAGATTCTACTAGATGTGTTTTCTCCAATCTAACCTTTTTCCAGATCAATGCTCATCTTCATGGCAAAGCAGATGGGCACTGTTAGAAGCAGCGTCTTCAAGGAACGTCCATCATTATTTATTAATTCTTGGACTGGCCAATATTTCCCACTTCAATTAAAAAAAAACCACACATAACCAAACAAAGCCAGGAACCATGAAAAAGCACCTTAAACGAAAAGCAGCGGAAGCATAAACTATTCCTGTAAATCAGCTAAGCAGCCAGTCATAAGTTAATAACTGGTGGAGCCCAAGATTTTAAGTAGAAAACTCACCTTTCCCTCTCTTCAGATCATCAAGAAGACCCGTTTCCCACGTTGGGAGGAAATGCTGGAGTTTGTCCTGGAAGATGGGGCTGATTCCGAGATGCCCCTTGTTGTAGAAGTCTGGGATTGGGACATGGTAGGCAAGAATGACTTCCTGGGACAGGTAAGGACAAAGAAGACTCATGGATGAAGGAGGTTGACTCTTGACTTGAGTTTCACCAAGCATCCCAATTGTGTAGGAGACCTGGGAGAACATTCAACCAACACAACTCTTTAGCTTAGAAGTTGACATGCCATATATGAACCCTGTGTTTGCAGCACCCAGAGGTGATATTCAGCTGGTTCAGACCAGTTCTGGAGAACCGGTAGCGGAAATTTTGAGTAGTTCAGAGAACTGGCAAATCCCACCTCTGACTGGCCCTACCAACCCCATCTCTTCTCTGCCTCCAATCAAATCCCAGCTGATCGGTTGTGTCTTCTTTGATTGCCCTGCACAGGAGAATGAGCTGAAAAGAGATTAGTGGGTTGGGGAGGGAAGGGGGATTTTGCAGTAGAGTAGAGTAGAGTAGAGTAGAGTAGAGTAGAGTAGAGTAGAGTAGAGTAGAGTATGGAGCTAGAAGGGACCTTGGAGGTCTTCTGCCCTCTGCTCAGGCAGGAAACCTACCATTTCAGATTAATGACCACCTCGTTTCTTTTTAAAAACCTCCAGCACCTACAATGCCTGGTAGCAAGCTGTTCCACTGGTTAATTGTCCTCCCTGTTAGGAAGTTTTCCTTAATTCCAGGTTGCTTCTCTCTTTGATTATTTTCCAACCATTATTTCTTGTCCTGCCCTCCGGTGCTTTGCATTTTGGTCGGTGCTTTGCTGTTTTTCCTTTTTCTCAAGCAGCAGAAAGATCTTTGATCTTGGTCTATGACTGCAGAGGCAAATCAATCAATCAAAGGAAAGAAGCATTTCTCAGCTGCGATTTAACTCTGATCCCTGGGTTGATCTGCATTTTTCTTGTTTCCATGCAGGTCAAGTTTTGTCTGGGCTCCGTGCAGAAGACCATTCTCAAAGACTGGTTTCGCCTACTTCCTCTGCCCAATGCAGGAGAGGATGCTGGGTAAATAAGAAGCTGTCTCATGCGATGTTTGGGATTGGAGCACCCTTTGTTGACTAGTCAAAAGACTCTGTCTCATTTCGGAGACCTCTCAGTTATTTTTGTATCTGTTAGCTAGAGAGTTGCTGAGCCTATTAGATTAGAATTCTTTATTGGCCAAGTGTGGTCGGACACACAAGGAATTTGTCTTGGTGCAAATACTCTCAGTGTACATAAAAGAAAAGGTACATTCGTCAAGTGTCAAGAATCAATAAGGTACAACACTTAATGATAGTCATAGGGTACAATAGTTCAGATTTAAAGGGATCTAATGAGAGATAAGAGGGATGCAGTGGCTCAGTGGCTAAAACGCCTAAGCTTGTTGATCAGAAAGTTCAAATCCTTAGTGCCGTGTCACGGAGTGAGTTCCCGTTCCTTGTCCCAGCTTCTGCCAACCTAGCAGTTCGAAAGCACATAAAATGCAAGTAGAAAAATAGGGACCCCTTTGGTGGGAAGGGAACAGCATTCTGTGTGCCTTCCGGGTTTAGTCATGCTGGCCACATGACCACGGAGACGTCTTCGGACAGCGCTGGCTCTTCGGCTTTTTAACGGAGGTGAGCACCGCACCACAGAGCCAGAAACGACTAGCATGTACCTTTACCTTTAATGAGAGAGAGTTTGGTGTAGCAGTTCAAGAAGCCAGACCAGGAGTAGGGAATGATTGAGCTCTAGATCTCTGTTAGGTGCCAAGCCAGTAGAATGACTTTTAGCAAATCCCTCTTTGACTCAGGAAGAAAGCAGAGGCAGGTCATTTCTGAAAATATTGCCCAAAGCTCATCAGCAGCAATTTTAACACGTGGATTTCACTATTCCTTAGCCAGTACAAGACAACTTCAATTCCCAGAGTTCCCCATCTTACATAGGGTTAGGGTTAGGGTCCATTGGATTCTTGAAGTTGAAGTCCACTCACCTTAAAGTTGCCAAGGTAGAGAAGTCCAATCATAAGTTTCTGAAAAAGGTTGAAAAGTCAACTCAATGTAATGTTCATCAACATCCAGTTCCTGATTTTAAACTGTTGCCTTCCTTTGTAAAACTCTCTTTGCAAAGCAAAACATGCCAGTTAGATGTAATGTTGACCTCTGCTCTGCTTGCAGGGATAAACTGGGTCAGCTAAGATTGCAGGTTCGGCTTGCTGAAGACAGGATCCTGCCTTCCAGCTGTTATCAACCCCTGATAGACCTCCTTGTGGAATCTGTCTTGTATCCTCCAGAGGTGGGAAGTTGAACAGAACCTATAAAAAGATGAACAATTTTGGCTGGATTTTTTAATGTGGGGAGAAAGGGGGATTATAAAAAGAGACATCCTAAGTATGGGACAAAATGAATGTGAATAAGACAGTAAGCCATGGTTGTTTTTAATTGTGGTTTGTTGGGTAATTCACATTGGCTGGGCACCTAGGAAACGAAAAGCTATCAATTATAGCTTAAAAACTATAATGGATCTGGATTCACACCTAAGGTTAAACCTCAATCAGAAAAAAAATTACATTAGGCTTAGCATGATTCTAAACCCAATATAACAGCCAACAAACTAAAATAACAATATTTCTTTACATAGATTGCATTTCAAAACAAGAGTTGTTCATTTCCAGTTTTAGTATCAATTGCCGCAGTGCAAACAGGAAAGAACAGAGTTTTCTCCATATAGGGATAATTTGAGATTACAGGACCTTGGAGAGCTCCCTGGGAATGCAGGAGTTGCTCTTGAGAAATCCATCTCAAGTCTGAAGTTTTGAGAGGTCAAGAGGGATTCACATCGATTATACACATCGGTGTGAACTTTCAAGTTCAAAGTTGGTTTGATCCGATTATTATTTGAAGTCAAACCTTCAGATCGGTGCATTGGATGCCTTTGAACTGACTCAAAGATTGGACAGGCTTTGCAGATCAACATGTCTAATTGAATCAATCCGATCATCTGAAGCACAACGTTGAAAGAAATCGCAAACGGAAACTATTCAATTATTTGAACTGAATTGAAGATTCCAATTAGACCTTACTTGATTTACGCAGTAATGGGTCCATCTCATGATGAATACATACAGTTCTACTTCTCCATCAACATCCTCAGCCAAATGATTGAACTCAAGGCCTTTTGCTATATCAGGAAGGTCTGTGTAGGTTTTCAATTATCATACGTGTGTGTGTACGTTAGTGATAGGTATTGTGCTACTCTGCACAGGAGGCAGATGACCTCACCCCACTTGCCCTTCTGGAAGAAGTATGTTTGGTGGAGAGTCGTCAAGATGTATCCATCAAGCTTGTCAAGATCTTCCTTGGGCAAGGCTTGGTTATACCTTTCTTGGATTACCTGAATTTCCATGAGATTTCAAGAACAAGTAAGTGCCTTCAAATATCAAATTGTATTTCACTAGTGTGATTCAGGAACTTGGCCAGAAAGTTGACCAAGGTTGTGACCAACTACTTTCTGCAATAGATGAGCGGGACTGAGGGGGGGAGGGTTTGGGTGTGTGTGTGTGTGTGCGTGTGTGTGAATCTATGGGAAATGATGTATTTATTTTATTTAAGAAAATTTGTATAGCTGCCTACTACACTCTCAGTGTCAATGCCAAACGCAATCTTGGAACGATGATCACGGGCGTCGCTTACTCATCTTCAAATAATTAGAGGAGAAAATGTCACGTTCCTCCGTGTTTTTTTTCTTTTCCAGAGGATCCCAACACCCTCTTCCGTTCCAACTCGCTGGCCTCCAAGTCCATGGAGCAATTTATGAAGGTGAGCGAGGAGCAGTGAGAACGTAAGAGAGGGCGATTAGGATGGAGAGAGTTGAAGCAGAAGGATCAGTCTCAAAAAATTGCTAGAAAGAAAGATAATGCCGTGAATTGTGGAATCTGTTCCAAATTGAGGGTGCCAGGTTTTTCTCTAGTTTGATTTCCTATGCCAATTGTTTCTTTTTTTGGGGGGAGGAGGGTTAGAATGGGATAAAGCTGGATGCCAACTGTGTTGCCATGGTGGAGAAAAGGGTGCGCCAGGTGGCAAACATCCCACAATAAGATACGGCAGCGCAGCCCTTGTGAACATGTTTAATTGTACCCTGGGTTACCGATGGTCACGATGTGGTCAAACTGAGCTGCTTAGTAATACGTTATCCCGTTTTGTAGAGGACCCTCTGTTTGTCTAGAATATCAGTTTTAAAAATTGCCATAACATGCACTGACAGGAGGTGTTTGTAAGGTCCGATGAAAGCTTCGATAGCTCAAGGACAAAACAATGTTATTGGATCTTGAACTTTATACTGCACTGGTGAGGTTACTCTTAAAATACGGCATCCAATTTTGGTTGCCAGGATGTAGAAAAGATGTTGAGACTCTAGAAAGAGTGCAGAGAAGAGCAACAAAGAAGATTAGGGGACTGGAGGCTAAAACGTATAAAGAACGGTTGCGGGAATTGGGTATGTCTACTTTGATGAAAAGAAAGACTAGGGGAGACATGATAGCAGTCTTCCAATATCTCAGGGGCTGCCCCAAAGAAGAGGGAGTCAAGCTATTCTCCAAAGCACCTGAAGGAAGGACAAGAAGCAATGGATGGAAACTAACCAAGGAGAGAAGCAACCTAGAACTATTGATTGATTGATTGATTGATTTGATTTGATTTGCCAATTGCTTACAAGAAATAGATATAAGAATAAACAGGAGTATGAATACAATTGCTTACAAGAAATAGATATAAGAATAAACAGGAGTATGAATACAGGAACTAGGTATGAATAAATGGGGACATTAGGACAGGGACAGTAGGCACGATTTGTGCGCTTATGCATGCCCCCTTACAGACCTCTTAGGAATGGGGTGAGGTCAATAGTGGATAGTTTGAAGTTAAAGGAGTGGGGGTTAGAGGATGTAACAGAGTCAGGTGGTGCATTCCAGGCATTGACCACTCTGTTGCTGAAGTCATACTTCCTGCAATCAAGTTGGGAGTGGTTTACATTGAGTTTGTATCTATTCTATGCTCTTGTATTGTTGCAGTTGAAGCTGAAGTCGTCATTGACTGGTAGGACATGGTAGCAGACAAATTTATGTACTATGCTTTAGTCCAACCGTAGGCAGCATAGTTCTAGGTTGCCCAAACTAAGGGGACATTTCCTAACAGATCATCAGTGGAACAACTTAACGTCCAGAAGTTGTGGATGCTCCAATAGTGGAAGTTTTGAAGAAGAAGAGATTGAACAACCATTTGTCTGAAATGATAACAGGGGGTTGGAGTAGAAGACTCTGCTATTCTATTCTAGTCAAAGAGAAAGACTAGGGGGTGATAGGATAGCAGTCCTCCAATACTTGAGGGGCTGCCACAAAGAAGAGGGAGTCAAGTTATTTTCCAAAGCACCCGAAGGCAGGACAAGGACTAACAGGTGGAAGGTTAAAGAGAGATCTAATTTGGAACTAGGGAGAATTTTCCTTAGAAAGAATTAATGAGTGAGCTGGCTTCTAGATGGCGTCTAGAACTTGTGTGGGTGCTCCATCATTGGAGGTTTTCAAGAAAAGATCGGACAGCCATTTGTCAGAAAGACTGTAGGATCCCCTGGAGGTAGTGGGGCAGGTGAGAAGCTCACAAACAGTGATCGCACAACCCTGGAACACTACAACCATTGTAAATTCATGCCGGTTGCCGGGCATGAGTTTTGAACCCAAGACTGTGGGAATGCTGTGAGAGTTGCAAATGTGAGGGCAGGTCATAAATTTGCACAGCGTTGTGTGTTTGAATGGTTATTAAATGAATGGGTTATAAGTGGAGTACCATCTCAAAGAAGATTTTGGAGTGTAAGATTCCTTCTTTAATAGCAACTCTTACTTTTTTTTTTTAAACTAATCTGTTTTATCTCGCCTTCCACACCTCCCCAATTTCCTGGTCCTTTGTAGATAGTGGGAATGCCCTATCTCCACAAAGTTTTAAAAGTTATCATACATCGGATCTTCGAAGAGAAGAAGTATGTGGAACTCGATCCCTGCAAGATTGAACCTAGCCGGGCCAAGTAAGGAAATAAATGCATATTTATTGAATTGATTCAATAATGTTTATGTTAATTGTCCCAATAGCGCTTAGATTTATATACCGCTTCACAGTGCCTTTCCAGCCCCTCTCTAAGCTGTTTACAGAGTCAGCCTCTTGCCCCCAACAATCTGGGTCCTCATTTCACCGACCTCGGAAGGAGGGAAGGCTGAGTCAACCTTGATCGAACTCCTGACAGTGGGCAGAGTTAGCCTGCAATACTGTTTTCTAATTACTGCACAGGAAGGAAGGAAGGAAGGAGAGAGGGAGAGAGAGAGGGAGGGAAGGAAGAAAGGAAGGAAAGAAGGAAGGAAGGAAGAGAAAAGCAATAGCACTTAGACTTATATGCCACTTCAATGTTTTATATGCCACTTCAATGTAGACTTATATGCCACTTCAATGTTCAATGTTGCCACTTCAATGCTCTCTCTAAGTGGTTTACAGAGTCGTCATCATGCCCCCAACAATCTGGGTCCTCGCAAATATCTCCCTTAGCATCAGAAATTTTGGACTCCATTGCAGTTGAAAGACCGAGAACTACTGCACTTGTGCTATCTTATGGTTGGGATCACTCAAAATAATTGGCTCACGGCTAACTCAAGAGTCGTGAATTTGGAAGACCTTTGTAAAAAATGTCCTTTTTTCCCCTCCTGGGAGGTGTCAGGGGCAGCGAGAAAGGATTAAAAGAGTGGGTCAGAGGACCACGCCTCCTTCGCAAGCAGCTTTTCTCACCCCACTGGGCTAATTAAAACAGAAGCGGCAACGTTTGCTTGGCAGATGATTTATGAGTCTAAAAATAATGGGACAGAATGTTACTGAGTAAGATAAATCGCACCTCGGATGTGAATTGGGCAGAAAACTCTAGGAATGAAGGCAGGATCTCTTCATGCAAGAAGGGATCTCGGGATTGTTCGGTGGTTGTGATGGGATACTCGGTTGTACATCGTTCTTGGCAGAGGAACAGTGGGAGCCTGTTCCCGGTGCATGTGTGCGCAGAGCTGCCAGAAGGCAAGAACACTTAAGACAAAAGGGGCGGCTCGGGAGTAAGGCTTGGAGGTGATTGACCCTCCCATAAGACATAAAGGAGGAGCAAAGGGAGAGGAATCTTTGCAGGAAGCAACTTTGTTCGTACTGGTCCTTTAATTTGGAAGAATAACAGAGTTGGAAGGGACCCTGTAGGTCATCCAGTCCAACCCCCCACCCAAGCAGGAGACCCTACACCAAGGGTCTTCAAACTTGGCAAGTTTAAGACTTGTGGACTTCAACTCCCAGAATTCCTGAGCTCACACGACTGGAAGAGGAATTCTGGGAGTTGAAGTCCCCAAGTCTTAAAGCTGTCAAGTTTGAAGACCCCTGCGCCATTCCTGACAGATGGCAGTCCCGTCTCTTCTTGAAAGCTTCCAGTGATGAATCTCCCACAACTTCCGAGGGCAACTTCTGTTCCATCAGTTGATTGTTCCCACTGTCAGAAAATTCTTCCTTATTTTCAGGTTGAATCTCTCCTTGATCAGTTCCCATCCATTATTCCTTGTCTGGCCTTCGGGGGCTTTGGAAAATAGCTTGAGACCCCTTCCTCCTCTCTGTGGCAGCCCCTCAAATATTGGAAGACTGCTATCCTGTCTCCCCTGGTCCTTCTCTTCCCTAGACTAGCCAGGCAACTGTTCTTCATCGTAGGTTTTAGCCGCCAGTCCCCTGATCATCTTGGTTGCTCTTCTCCACAGAAGGTGATAGTTTGAGGGAGTGGGAGGGAGGCTGTCAGTCCCAGGACCCTTTGTGATCCAAATAAGGGGAGGTCCGTGGGTCAAAATGGTGCTTTGAGGATTAAACCCCCAGGGTATCCAAGCAAGAGAATGCATACACCACTCTTAAAGACTAAAGTCCCTGAAAATCAAATAGCACGCTCGTCTTCACAAGGAAAAAAAAAACCTGCTATCCTGTCACCTTCCCGTTCAATGCATGCATGCGGAAAGGCTGTCACTCGTGTTGCGAGCGTGCGGGGTTGTTTGTTGGGTGTGAGGACTCGATTTAGGTGAGTGCTGATGGCACCAAGCCTCGGGTTTTTTTGAGAAGAGTGCCAACGTGATTGAGGGCTTTGAGAACAAGCTGCCCAAGCTCGCTGCGAGATTTTTTTCCAATACTCCAAAGATAGCGCGGTCCTTGGGATGCTTGTTCACTCAGGTTGCTAGGCAACCCTGTCTCCGGGATGCTGCTGGGGAAGAACGACACAAGCACTGCATCAAGATAGCGTGGAAGCGGAGTGTGCCCGCTAGAGGGTGCGCCTTGCAGACGCAGTCAAAGAGCACACGAGCTGGGAATGACGTAGCTCAAGACATGGGAGGGGAGCCGTCATACTCTGGGCAGCTGGACCCATTTCCGAGGTCCACCTGCCCATGAAAGAGCTGAGTAGGCATCCTAGCCTAGAATCCCAGCGGTGGAAGGGATCCTTGAGGTTCTCAGGTCCATCCCTTCTACGGGAACCTAAGAGAATTTACATTACATTGGGGTTTGACTAAACTAGGTGAAATGTTATGGCTAGTCCATGTACGATAGGCCATGCGCTAAATAAATGTTCATCTTCACCAAGCCAGCTGTTGGAGGCCGTTATCTTGTTTATCCCATCGAGTAGCTAACCAAAGTTTAGAGGCATTTGACTGTCTGGATTTGTTCCGAACATTTAGTTTAATGTCTTCCAAACGGACATTTGGAAATGGCTTTGCCAGGACCAGTCTCGGTGATCGATAAGCCACAAGGTTTATGTTCGTGCCTTGTTCTTCAAATCTGTTGACTTTCAGATGTATGGACTTCCAACTCCCAGAATTCATATCTAGCTGGGGAATTCTGGGAATTGAAGTCCACGCATCCTAAAAGTTCAGCACTCTTTAGAAGCTTCTTGGATAAGAAGCAAAACAAAACATCTTCAGAATAAAAGACAGAAAGTCCAGCTGCCTCTTGAAAAAAGCACCTTTGGGATTCCAGCTGTGCTGTAGACTTGAGTTGCTTTGATGATGCTGTTCCCTTTGAAAGTGCAAATTCCTGTTTTTTGTTGTTTTTTTAACACCTCTTTTGGGTATTTTGTTCAGGTGGATCTCTTTCAAAGCCTCCCTGTCTGAGGCCCAGATCCGAGAAGGCAGTTTGGAAGTGCTGAAGGGGTATTTGGATGAGATCATGGATGCCATTGTGGGTTCAACCGAGAGCTGCCCTTCTCTCATGCGGGTGGCTTTCAAACAGCTGTACAAACGAGTGGAGCAACGCTTTAAGGAAGCAGAGCACCAGGTAAGAATCAATTAAAAAGGAATATTTGTAGCGCAGGATGGAACGGTGTCTTCCTTGGTGCTCTCTGAGCTGGGTGGTTTTCTTGCAGATGTTACATGACCCAACTAGGGAACATCATCAGTGCTAGAAGGGAGTGGGGTTTGTGGAGAGGAGGAAGACGAGAAAGGAGAAGGAGTAAAGGGGGAGGGGAGGCAGGGAGGAAGAAATGAGAAGTAGGGCCTTGGTGCTCTCTGAGCTTGGTGGTTTTCTTGTAGACGTTTCATGACCCAACTAGGGAACATCATCAGTGCTAGAAGGGAGTGGGGTTTGTGGAGAGGAGGAAGACGAGAAAGGAGAAGGAGTAAAGGGGAGGGGAGGCAGGAGGAAGAAATGAGAAGTAGGGCCTTGGTGCTCTCTGAGCTTGGTGGTTTTCTTGTAGACGTTTCATGACCCAACTAGGGAACATCATCAGTGCTAGAAGGAGTGGGGTTTGTGGAGAGGAGGAAGACGAGAAAGGAGAAGGAGTAAAGGGGAGGGGAGGCAGGGAGGAAGAAATGAGAAGTAGGGCCTTGGTGCTCTCTGAGCTTGGTGGTTTTCTTGTAGACGTTTCATGACCCAACTAGGGAACATCATCAGTGCTAGAAGGGAGTGGGGTTTGTGGAGAGGAGGAAGACGAGAAAGGAGAAGGAGTAAAGGGGGAGGGGAGGCAGGGAGGAAGAAATGAGAAGTAGGGCCTTGGTGCTCTCTGAGCTTGGTGGTTTTCTTGTAGACGTTTCATGACCCAACTAGGGAACATCATCAGTGCTAGAAGGGAGTGGGGTTTATGGAGAAGAGGAGGAGGAGGAGGAGGAGGATTGTGGAGTCCTTGGTGCCCACTGAGCTTGATGGTTTCCTTGCAGATGTTTCATTGCCCAACTAGGTAATATCATTAGTGCCAGAGTGGGGTTTGCTCTCTGTTTATATACAGTGGCTTGCCTTGTTGACAAATAACCTATTCCCTTCTAGCACTGATGTTGCTACCTAGTTGGGTAATGAAATATCTGCAAGAAAACCACCACATTCAGAAAGCACCAAGGACACCGCACTCAAGAGTCTAGGGACCTAGCAGGCCAAGGGCCTTCAAACTTGACAGCTTTAAGACTTGTGGACCTCAACTCCCAGAATTCCTCCTCTAGTCATGTCAGCTCAGAGATTCTGGGAGTTGAAAGCCCACAAGTCTTAAACTTGCCAAGTTTGAAGACCCTTGTAGCAGGCTGTCTCAAAGAGGAGAACTTAAAAGCTCTTCTCTCAATATGTGTTGTTTTCTAGTAAACAGAAGTTGGGAAAGAGCTAGAAAGAGGTCAGGGTGTTGATCCAAAGAACCTGCAAAAGATGTCGAGACTCTAGAAACAGTGCAGAGAAGAGCAACCAAAATGATGAGGGGACTGGAGACTAAAACATACGATGAACGGTTGCAAGAACTGGGCCTGGCTAGTCTAGGGAAGAGAAGGACCAGGGGAGACAGGAGAGCATCTTCCAATAGTTGAGGGGCTGCCACAGAGAGGAGGAAGGGGTCAAGCTATTTTCCAAAGCACCTGAAGGCCAGATGAGGAACAATGGATGGAAACTAATCAAGGAGAGATTCAACCCTAGAAATAAGGAGGAATTTTCAGAAAGGGAGAGCAATCAACCCATGGAACAGAAGTTGCCTTTAGAAGTTGTGGAAGCTTCATCACTGGAGGCTTTCAAGAAGAGACTGGACTGCCATCTGTCAGAAATGGTACAGGGTCTCCTGCTTGGGTGGGGGTTGGACTAGTTGACCCACAAGGTCCCTTCCAACTCTGTTAATCTGTTAATTTCAGAGGTTCTGAGGTTGTTTTGGGTGTTTTCACATTTATAATTCAAATTTAGCAGCCTTTTTCCCCCCCATAAGGGTGACTGGCCCTGTCTGTGCCTTCTTCATTCTTGGTGATTTCCTTCCAGGAAACCAAATACATCGCCATCAGTGGTTTCCTCTTCCTCCGCTTCTTCGCCCCTGCAATTTTGACCCCGAAACTCTTCAGTCTCCGAGATCATCACGCGGACACACAGACCAGCAGGACTCTCTTACTTCTGGCCAAGGTATATCGGATGAGTTTCACCTCGGAGTTCCCCCAGATGATGGTTTTTTTTTCCCCAACCTTGTGGACCCTTTACTAGATGTGTGGACTTCCAACTCCCAGAATTCCCTGACCAGCATGCTGCCTGAGGAATTCTGGGAACTGAATCCACACATCGGAAAACTTGATGGCGGGAGAATTCTAGAAGTTGTAGATCTTAAAGCATGCTGGCTGGGGAATTCCAAGAGCTAAAGTCCAGGCATCATAAAACATGGTGGCTGGCAAATCCAAGGAGTTGAATTCCACCCATCTTAAAGTCCCCAAGTTTGAAAAAAATACGGCTCTAAAGGGGGCATTTGAATTCAGGAGTTTTGGAGTGAATGAATGAATGAACAAAGTGGAGAAGGAGAAGCTGGAAATCACCCTCGCCAGATAAAGATGAGAGGAAAGGTAACGTAGCATAAGATTAAGCAATGTTTGTTGAAGACATTGAGTAATATTTCTGTTGTGGCCCTTCAGCTGCTGGTGGAGTGGCAGCAGAGTCGGACAGTGAGGAGGTTGGGGAGGAACCTGGGCCAGTCCTGGAGACTGAGGAAGGCTCAGATGAGGGCTCTGCATCAGAGGCAGGGATGGGCACAGGGTAGGCTGGCAGTCATCAGCTGCCTTGGGAGTCGGAGATCAGTAGGGCAGAAGAACAGCTGGAGCCTGTTCCCAGCTTGCGCATGCGCAGAGCTGCCAAAAGAAAAGAATAATTAAAAACTCAGGGTTGACGTGGGATTAAGGCTACAGGTGTACGGTGGATGGCCCCTCCCATAGGGATTAAAAGAGGAGCAAAAGGGGAGGGGGCTTTTGCAAGGAACAATTCGTTCATTGCAGAGGTGTGAAGATCTGTCTGTGCATCTCAGAGACTCTGTGCTGAGACCTTCCTTGTCAGCACTGCGTTTGGAAATATTTACTTGGCAGCTCTCCAAGGTAGACAACGTCTCAGCTAATAATTATACCTTTGCAAGACTGTTTTGCCAGGCCGTTTGGCTGAACGTGAACGCAATAAATTCACATTCATTTAATAAAAGAGGTTTTGCCGGGACTCAAGAGTTTGCTTAGTGCTTTTGGGGGAAGCCTAGGACAGAACCATTTCGAATTTTAGAAGCATGCCGTGGGTGCTGTTACCAAACGGCTATTCACATGCAGAAGAAGTTGAGTGTTAACTCGTGTTTGGTATGTTGGCTTGTTCTGGTGTGAGTCCACTGGCATTCCCCTCCTGCCTCTCTCCCTGGCAGGCAGTACAGAGCATTGGCAACCTTGGGCTCCAGCTAGGGCATGGGAAGGAGCAATGGATGGAGCCCCTACACCCCTTCATCCTTGCCAGCATTGGGCGCGTCCAAGAATTCCTCGACCGTCTCATAGATGTGGACACGGAGATGGGTGAGTCACGTATGCTGCACTGCAGTAACGAGGCTATGAGACTACACTTAGAATACTACACCCAGTTCTGGTCACCGTGATACAAGAAAGATGTTGAGATCCTAGGAAGGGTGTAGAGAAGAGCAAGATTGCTTCTTTTTTTTTCCCCCTCTCTAGAAGGAAGCGAAAAACAACCTTGGACCCTCTTCCACTCTTCGGCCATCATCAAAGAAGGTTACCTGCAGAAACGGAAAGCAGAAGGGGTCCACCTGGTGTCCCGTTTCACCTTCAAAAAGCGGTACTTCTGGCTGAGCCATGAAAGCTTCTCCTATTCCAAATCTCCAGAGTGGCAAGTAAGAACCAGTCTGCCTGCCTGCCATCTATCATCTCTCTCTCTCTTTATCCTTATCTATCTATCTATCTATCTATCTATCTATCTATCTATCTATCTATCTATCTATCATCTATCTATCTATCATCTATCTATCTATCTATCTATCATCTATCTGCCTGCCTGCCTGCCTGCCTGCCTGCCTGCCTGCCTGCCCCCGTCCGTCCGTCCATCCATCCATCCACATCCATCCATCCATCCATCCATCCATCCATCCATCCATATCCATCTATCTATCTATCTATCTATCTATCTATCTATCTATCTATCTATCTATCTATCTATCTATCTTCTATCTCCATATCTCTCTCATCTATACCTATCTGTATCTATCTATTTATTCTACCTCTATCTATTCATATCTCTCTCTTGCCTGCTTGCCTGCCTACTACCTATCTATCTGTCTATCTATCTATCTAATATATCTAATCTATCTATCATCTATCTATCTATCTATCTATCTATCTATCTATCTATCTATCTATCTATCTATCTATCTATCTTTATCTATCTATTTATCCTCTCTATATCTATCTATATCTACATATCTATCTATCATCTATCTATCTATCTATCTATCTATCTATCTATCTATCTATCTATCTATCTATCTATCTATCATCACTGCCTGCCTGCCTGCCTGCCTGCCTCCATGCCTATCCATCCATCCATCCATCCATCCATCCATCCATCCATCCATCCATCCATCCATCCATCCATCCATCCATCCATCCATCCATCCATCTCATCCAGGAGGTGGGGAGGGGAGGGAGGGAATCCTGCCCTCCTCTGAGGCGTGAACCAGAGAACCAGCCGCCTGTCCTCCTCCTCCCTTCCCTCTCCCTTCCTCCCCTCCCGCCTTCCGGGCACCACGTCCGCATGGATCGATGCCAGCTTCTCTGCCGCGCCGCGTCGGCTCGCCTCTGAGCCTTCGCAGCGCCCGGAGCGGACCGCGTATCTATCTATCTATCTATCTATCTATCTATCTATCTATCTATCTATCATCTCTTTATCCTAATCACATAAGTCGCTTTTCCCAAGTGCCATTGTAATTTCAAAAGGTCACTGAATAAACAGTTATAAATTAAACCTACAGCGAGCACTGCTGGGTGTGCTTTTTATCTGGACTACCTTGCAGGGCTAGTGGTTTCTCTCTCTCTCTCCATGCTCAGGTCCGTACATCCATTCCAATCCAACGAATCTGCGCTGTGGAACGGGTGGATGAAAATGCTTTCCAACAGCCCCACATGATGCAGATCACGACACGAGAAACGGGGGGGCAGCTGTTGACAATGTACATTCAGTGTAAGGTAGGCCTGGTTTATGCTCACAGGCAGTGGTGGGGTTCAAAGATTTTTACTACCAGTTCTGTGGGCGTGGCTTGGTGGGCGTGGCAAGGGAAGGATACTACAAAATCCCCATTCCCTCCCCATCCCACTAACCTGCTTTCCAGCTCCGTTCTCCTGTGCAGGGCAACCCAAGAAGACCTAGCCGATCAGCTGGGACTCAATGGGAGGCAGAGAAGAGATGGGGTTGGCGGGGCCAGTCAGAGGCGGTATTTGCCGGTTGTCTGAATTACCCCAAATTTCCGCTACTGGCTCTCCGGAACCAGTCAGGACCTCTGCTCACAGGATAACCGTATTCGGTACATTCTGAGTTACACCAATTCAGCCATCTTCTAGCACCGATGCTGTTAGGTTGTGAACTTCATCTGTCTTGCACCTTTTTTTTGGCAGAATGTCAACGAGCTCAACCAATGGCTTTCCGCCATCCGAAAAGCCACCATTGCCAACGAATGCATGCTGCCCTTTTGCCACCCGGGAGCCTTCAGAAGCAACCGATGGACTTGTTGCTTGCAGACGGACCAGGCCGGTAATCAGATCCTCCGTCGTAGAATCCCAGGGTTGGAAGGAAGCCCCTGAGACGCGATGGAAGAAAGGCGGGTCCCTGTCACGGGTTCTCTAGAAGTTCTAGAACTGTAGGTGCTGGAGGGTTCGGTAGAAGTTCTAGAATTTGAAGGGCTCTCTAGGAGTTGTAGAACTTTAGGAGGGCTTGGTAGTTCTAGGATTTGAAGGGTTCTCTGGATATTCTAGGATATGGTTCTCTAGAAGTTCTAGAACTGTAGGAGTTGGGAGGGATCTGAAGAAGTTCTAGGATTTGAAGGGTTCTCTAGGAGTTATAGAACTTTAGGAGGGCTTGGTAGTTCTAGGATTTGAAGGGTTCTCTGGATATTCTAGGATATGGTTCTCTAGAAGTTCGATGGGGACATAAAAGGAGCTTCCAGGTGGGCACCCCCCCAGACAATGGTGATGTCACTGGCAAATCTTTTCAACCCAGAAGCTCTATGGTGCTTCCAACACGGGGAAAAAAGTTAGTATTTATCCCAGGACTCTGTTCCCCACCTCTGGGCTATGCAGTTGAGTTCCCTCAACTCAACAGGACCATCTGTGGTTGCGCTTTGGTTACAGTTCAGGGCTGCAGCCGTACGCATTCCGCTGTGACCCTGGGCGACTGGAGCGACCCTCTGGATCCCGACGCAGAAGCTCAGCTAGTGTACAAGCAGCTTTTGTTGCATAAAGACAAGCTCAGGTTTGTACAGGGCAAAAGGATTGGTCTGATCCTGTTTGGTGGGGGGTGGGGGGTGGGAACGCCGTACAGGCAGGATTGCATCCGAAGAAGAAGAGGAGGCTGGAAAGGCACTGTGAAGCGGTATATAAGTCTAAGGGCTATTGCTATTCTACTTGCGATCTTGCCTGCTGGCCTCCGCAATGACTTTGCTAAGAGACGTGGTGGCGCAGTGGTTAGAGTGCAATATTGGCTTCTTCTTTTTTTTCAGTGCCAA